>NC_052504.1:43785744-44134494 GCF_014356525.2 Nilaparvata lugens | reverse complement strand
TTAATAGGTGATTGAGAATAAAATAAGAAATTATTAAATGAACTGAATAATGCCCAAGAAATTATAATATTCTTGATTGAAAAATAATTTTAAAATAGTTGAGATTTATTTCTAACAGATGGAAAGATTATCACGAAGCTAGATAAATTATCATATATGGGATACAAATTCAAACGTGAACTGAGTTCATTAACATAAGTGAGTTTTTGATCTAGGAGAAAACAAATAACAGTTTTTAAGAGTAAATTATGATTCAACTGTGAATAATTCAATTTATGATTTTAATTTAAATTGAGATTCAACTGAATCAACTAGAACAGGTCACATCAGAATATGGAGAATTCCTTTTCTTTTCATATTATCCTTTAATTGCAAAATTTCAAAAAACCTTTTGTATTATATCAACGCGCAGTTGAAAAATGAATATTCCTGCCAAATCTCATCGAATTCTATCAAATCGTTTTTGTTCAGTCAATAAAGACATAAAAAAGGTGTGTTGCTTGCAATTCATACTGTAGTTCTGATTTTTTAATATATTAAGAAGTCCAGAACCAATTTCTTCATGCAGAATTTCCTTGTGCTAGATACAGAATGACCCAAAAATCTCGTATTTTCGGCTCATTTTCCAGTTTTCAGCTATTTCTGCCAAATCTCGTAATCGGACAGAAGAATTTTCTCTCGCCTTTTTTTTAGAATATAAAATTATGAATAAAATGAGATCATTCGAAACTCTCTATCTCCAATGAATACTGAGCTATGATTTTTCAAAAATGAGTGGAATTTGAAGAAAGAATAATGTTTGATGAATTTTAGTTTTTGATCAACAATATCTTCCAAGTCCTCGGGCACCGGGTGTCTTCCTGGGGCCCGGATCGATCTCGGAGTTTCGCAAAGGCTTTCCCTAGCCTTTCTCGAGGTCCTCTTGAGATTCCAGGTTCCGGCGATGATGTACCAAGATGTAGTCAGGTTTTAACCAAAACCTGGTGTGTCGCTGCTTGTTGTAACAGGCAGGTTGATGCCCAAACTCGTTGAAAAGTCGAACAACACTCGTCCAAGTGTGTGTTGAACTGCGGAGCTTCCAGTGTCTGAGATTAACCACCTTTAACCTCAGACACAACTCCCGGTCGTCGAAGGATTCGGAGTACACTCAAAGCACGAGTTGTACTACGTTGCTAGCTGCGCGCTGCTTCCTTCACTCTCTCTGTCGACCGCTCGCACTGGACACCCGAACTAGACTGACTGGAGGCACGAGCCTCCCTCAGTGGCCGAGATGGAGGGGAGTAAGGATGCGGATCACCGCTGAGCGGGTAGCCCTGTGATTCCAACAGAGATAACCGAGCGTCTTATAACAAGCCCTAAACTCAATTCCCCTCATTAGTTACGATATACATCGTGACAATAATATAGAGCTAAAGAGCTATGTTTGTATTGTTAAGTGTAAATTAATGATGAGTTCAGTGTAATTGACCGAGCGAAGTGAGTCTTGGACTCGAGTCGACGGTTTGGAATTTCTCTTAATGTTTAAATGTTTAAATGTTTAGATGTTTAAATGTTAAATGTTTAAATGTTTAAATGTTAAATGTTTAAATGTTTAAATGTTTAAATGTTAAATGTTTAATGTTAAATGTTTAAAGTTTAATGTTTAAATGTTTAAATGTTAAATGTTTTAAATGTTTAAATGTTAAAGTTTAAATGTTAAATGTTTAAATGTTTAAATGTTTAAATGTTTAAATGTTTAAATGTTTAAATGTTTAAATGTTTAAATGTTTAAATGTTTAAAGTTTAAATGTTTAAAGTTTAATGTTTAAATTTTAATGTTTAAATGTTTAAATGTTTAAATGTTTAAATGGTTAAATGTTTAATGTTTAAATGTTAAATGTTAAATGTTTAAATGTTAAATGTTTAAATGTTTAAATGTTTAATGTTTAAATGTTTAAATGGTTAAATGTTTAAATGTTTAAATGTTTAAATGTTTAAATGTTTAAATGTTTAAAGTTTAAATGTTTAATGTTTAAATGTTTAAATGTTTAAATGTTAAATGTTTAAATGTTTAAATGTTTAAATTTTTAAATGTTTAAATGTTTAAATGTTTAATGTTAATGATGTGCATTTACGGCGAAGCGCGGTAATTGATTTTCATGAAATTTGACAGGTATATTCCTTTTTTAATTGCGCGTCGACGTATATACAAGGTTTTTGGAAATATGGCGTTCCAAGGATAATATAAAAGGAAAAAGGAGCCTTCTTCATACGTCAATATTAGAGTAAAAATCAGACTATAGAATTATTCATCATAAATCAGCTGACAAGTAGTGATTACACAGATGTGTGGGGAAGCCAGTCTATTGCTGTATTTCCATGAGGTCTATAGTTCCAATCAGGTACTTGTGAATGAGAATACTGGGTGAGGTCTACTGTTCACAGAACTACTAGTTGACCGAGCGAAGTGTGGTCTAAGATTCAAGTCGACGCTTTGGCATTTCTCTTAATGTTTAAATGTTTGAGTGTTTAAATGTATTTTCAATCAAAGACGTTAAAGAGGTATGCATCTTTAAGCTGGGTTTACACCAAAGTTATTAACATAATATTAATAACTTAATCCTTATAGATTCTATTAGATTGAACGGAAGTTGACAAACACACATCTTCATCATGTGTATGATGAGTTATGCCTAATCGCAGCTTTAAGGTCTTTTGTTTCAATATTTTGTTTTGCAGTCATGGTATTATTATGCGTGCCCATTAGTATCAATATTCTCACCTTCCAAAAATATAATTTAATAGGTGATTGAAAATGAACAAATGAACTAGGGTCCGGATCTAGCTCGGAGTTCTCGCAAAGGCTTTCCCTAGCCTTTCTTGAGGTCCTCTTGCGATTCCGGAGTGAATCGGCAAGCTACGGGAGCCCGCGCACCGGACTTCTCTAAGTCCTAATCCTCGGGCATCGGGTGTCTTCCTGGGGTCCGGATCTAGCTCGGAGTTCTCGCAAAGGCTTTCCCTAGCCTTTCTTGAGGTCCTCTTGCGATTCCGGAGTGAATCGGCAAGCTGCGGGAGCCCGCGCACCGGACTTCTCTTCTGAGCACTAAGTCCAAGTCCTCGGGCACCGGTTGTCTTCCTGGGGCCCGGATCGATCTCGGAGTTCTAGCAAAGGCTTCCCTAGCCTTTTTCGAGGTCCTCTTGTGATTCCGGAGTGAATCGGCAAGCTGCGGGAGCCCGCGCACCGGACTTCTCTAAGTCCTAATCCTTGGGCACCGGGTGTCTTCCTGGGGTCCGGATCGAGCTCGGAGTTCTCGCAAAGGCTTTCCCTAGCCTTTTTCGAGGTCTTCTTGCGATTCCGGAGTGAATCGGCAAGCTGCTGGAGCCCGCGCACCGGACTTCTCTTCTGATCACTAAGTCCAAGTCCTCGGGCACCGGGTGTCTTCCTGGGGCCCGGATCGATCTCGGAGTTTTCGCAAAGGCTTTCCCTAGCCTTTTTTTGAGGTCCTCTTGAGATTCCAGGTTCCGGCGATGATGTACCAAGATGTAGTCAGGTTTTAACCAAAACCTGGTGTGTCGCTGCTTGTTGTAACAGGCAGGTTAATGCCCAAACTCGTTGAAAAGTCGAACAACACTCGTCCAAGTGTGTGTTGAACTGCGGAGCTTCCAGTGTCTGAGATTAACCACCTTTAACCTCAGACACAACTCCCGGTCGTCGAAGGATTCGGAGTACACTCAAAGCACGAGTTGTACTACGTTGCTAGCTGCGCACTGCTTCCTTCACTCTCTCTGTCGACCGCTCGCACTGGACACCCGAACTAGACTGACTGGAGGCACGAGCCTCCCTCAGTGGCCGAGATGGAGGGGAGTAAGGATGCGGATCACCGCTGAGCGGTAGCCCTGTGATTCCAACAGAGATAACCGAGCGTCTTATAACAAGCCCTAAACTCAATTCCCCTCATTAGTTACGATATACATCGTGACAATAATATAGAGCTAAAGAGCTATGTTTGTATTGTTAAGTGTAAATTAATGATGAGTTCAGTGTAATTGACCGAGCGAAGTGAGTCTTGGACTCGAGTCGACGGTTTGGAATTTCTCTTAATGTTTAAATGTTTAAATGTTTATATGTTTAAATGTTTAAATGTTTAAATGTTTAAATGTTTAAATGTTTAAATGTTTAAATGTTTAAATTTTAAATGTTTAAATGTTTAAATGTTTAAATGTTTAAATGGTTAAATGTTTAAATGTTAAATGTTTAAATGTTAAATGTTAAATGTTTAAATGTTTAAATGTTAAATGTTTAAATGTTTAAATGTTTAAATGTTTAAATGTTTAAATGTTTAAATGTTTAAATGTTTAAATGTTAAATGTTTAAATGTTTAAAGTTTAAATGTTTAAATGTTTAAATGTTTAAATGTTTAAATGTTTAAATGTTAAATGTTAAATGTTTAAATGTTTAAATGTTTAAATGTTTAAATGTTTAAATGTTTAAATGTTTAAATGTTTAAATGTTTAATGTTTAAATGTTTAAATGTTTAAATGTTTAAATTTTAAATGTTTAAATGTTTAATGTTTAAATGTTTAAATGTTTAAATGTTTAAATGTTTAAATGTTTAAATGTTTAAATGTTTAAATGTTTAAATGTTTAAATGTTTAAATTTTAAATGTTTAAATGTTTAAATGTTTAATGTTAATGATGTGCATTTACGGCAAAGCGCGGTAATTGATTTTCATGAAATTGACAGGTATATTCCTTTTTAATTGCGCGTCGACGTATATACAAGGTTTTTGGAAATATGGCGTTCCAAGGATAATATAAAAGGAAAAAGGAGCCTTCTTCATACGTCAATATTAGAGTAAAAATCAGACTATAGAATATTCATCATAAATCAGCTGACAAGTAGTGATTACACAGATGTGTGGGGAAGCCAGTCTATTGCTGTATTCCATGAGGTCTATAGTTCCAATCAGGTACTTGTGAATGAGAATACTGGGTGAGGTCTACTGTTCACAGAACTACTAGTTGACCGAGCGAAGTGTGGTCTAAGATTCAAGTCGACGCTTTGGCATTTCTCTTAATGTTTAAATGTTTGAGTGTTTAAATGTATTTTCAATCAAAGACGTTAAAGAGGTATGCATCTTTAAGCTGGGTTTACACCAAAGTTATTAACATAATATTAATAACTTAATCCTTATAGATTCTATTAGATTGAACGGAAGTTGACAAACACACATCTTCATCATGTGTATGATGAGTTATGCCTAATCGCAGCTTTAAGGTCTTTGGTTTCAATATTTTGTTTTGCAGTCATGGTATTATTATGCGTGCCCATTAGTATCAATATTCTCACCTTCCAAAAATATAATTTAATAGGTGATTGAAAATGAACAAATGAACTAAATAATGCTGGAGAAATTATAACATTTTTGATTGTAAAAAATTAATTTTCATCAGATAGAAAGATCATCACGGAACTGGATGGATTATATCATATGGAATACAATATTCAAACATGAACTGAGTTTGTTAACATTTAAAACAAGTGACATCAGGTACTTGTGGATGAGAATACTGCGTGAGGTCTACTGTTCACAGAACTACTAGTTGTAGGGAATAATTTGAGAAAGACATGGACATTAATTTTGTTTCGATATTTTCATTGGTACTAGAGATATGGACGATTTCCGTAACGCTTGCAATATAAAGCCTTGAGACGGTTATGGCGAGGTATTTAACCAGTGAGTTGGGGGGGTCAAGCACGCTCCACTCTACGGGAAGGTTCAATACTCACTGATTACATTCTATACTCACTGGTTATAGCCTAATGCGTTTTGTAAGAAGAACAAATTGGATAGGTATGTGCATCGTTCAATATTTTTCAAGCTTGGGATAATAATTTATCGATTTATTCTTCTGATGCGAAACACTTTATTGCAAATAGTATATCACATGGGTCCCCTCAATACTAGAGAAAGAAGGTTTTTATATTCGACAGCTTGACACCAGATTGATATTCGATGCCGGAGATGAAATGGAGCAGCGTCGATTGACGTTGGCCCAATATTTGAACTGAGCTGAACTTTTTCGGCCACTACATGCTTTCCAAGTGGCCGGCCTGTTGGCGTTGCAATCGGTCGAGCTTGGCTAGAATGTTGCTGAAAACGCAATAAAGATTCCGACATCAGCTCCAACTGAATTCAATGGCAGATCAAAGCAAACGCTCAAAACAGTACAGGTCCAACACAAATAGAACAAATGGAAATAAGTATATCTGTGCCAATCCCTGCCAAATACAGTCAATATAATGATAATTGAAAGTAAAAGTGAGTAATATGACGATTGAAAATTGAATGATTCCCAAACAACATTTTCAATGTACTCCCATCATCTGAGCAAACATTATTCAGGCTATTTGTTCAAGAAATAAATTAATGAGTTTCTCAGGAGTTGAATCATGGATTTATTCAATTATCTTCATCAGCTCACCTCACATTATCAGCTTAAGTTAAAACTCATCCTGGATTCTACTATCGGATTATGCCAATAAATGATACATTCTGCCAGATGTAGCCAGCATTATTCTGTCAGGTCTTAGAATAATATTACTTGATGATAAGTTCTTGTAAATTGAGAAACTAAGTAGGATTAGTGAGACTGCAGAGAAGCTATACAATGTGATTTGGACGAATATAGAAATAAATGAAATTATTTTCCTACAAATATTGATTCCTCAATGGGTTGAATAATATAATCTGGTTGATTCATGAATGAGTCTGAGAAAACTCTTGGCTATGATTTATAAAATAACTATGTAACAAATGCATTGATCGTACAATGATGTAATGCAAATTTATGCAAACATCATGCAATGATATGATAACATCTGCGTGGAATAATTTTTCTCTTCACACTACCTAAACACTAAGAACTGGATATCAATGAGTTATATTTTGAACAGACATCGGGAAGTTCAATGCACAATCATCACAAATAGATAATACTAGCCGTCAGGCTCGCTTCGCTCGCCATATCCGTCTAGCCAGGGGGCTCCGCCCCCTGGACCCCCTACTGGATCGTCCAAGAATGAGATTAGCAGGCTCGCTTCGCTCGCCTGCATTTTTCATTTGAGCATTTCTATCATATGTTAGGACAATCCAGTCGGGGGTCCAGACTAAACGTCTGGCTAAACGGATATAGCAAGCGAAGCGAGCCTGACGGCTAGTAATATAATATTCCCAGGATTGAAGTAGCAGTACCCAATCAATTTTTCCGCGATAAATGCATTTAAATCTTCAACTTGGTGCCAACCTAACAAAGTCAACTTAACTTAATGCCAACCTGACAAAATTATTAATTTAGTTGCCAGTTAACAACTGTTTCGAAGAGGTACTCTATCTAGATTATAGTTCTATAGTAACATATGATATGGAAATTTCAATTATAAAATTAAGAGATTTTAATTAAGGAGAAGAAGAATATACATGCTAAAAGACGAACTTTAAACCCTTGAAACCCACCCTTAGAGTTAAAGTATTGCCAAAAGATTTCTTAGTGCGCCTCTTAAGGGCCAACTGAACATACCTACCAAATTTGAACGTTTTTGGTCCGGTAGATTTTTAGTTATGCGAGTGAGTGAGTGAGTGAGTGAGTGAGTGAGTGAGTGAGTCAGTCAGTCAGTCAATGAGTGAGTGCCATTTCGCTTTTATATATATAGATACTAGGAGCTGTTTCTGTGAATTGTCGATCTCTACAGCATTATGTTCCGGGAAAACTCTCCAAACCTCCAACGAATTTATTTATAATTAGCCTTTTTTCAGCATTAGATGAGCTGACGGAATTTAATTTGATGATTCCTATGTTGAAATTGATTAAATGGAACTAAATGAATGATGAATTAATTTTAATGTTCGAATGACAAAATTAGACTTTTGATAAATATGAAAATAAAACTGTTACAAGTGATAAACAAACTATGCTACTTGAAAACATCACAGGTGGAAATCACATGATTCGCCACATTACCCCCCCCCCCCAGGCAGACGATTTGGTCATCCAAAATCTTGAAACTCACTTTTTTCCTGGAACAGGCTTGGAAGGTTGAGGTGAGTCGTCTTGAAGGATGTATGCTGGCTTCACCCGGTCAATAGGAACCTTAGCGGTTTTACCATTAATCCTTAATGTGAAGGTTTTATCGTCTCTGTCCACCACCTCATGGGGACCAGTGTAAGGTGGCTAAAGTGCCCTCAAGATTGGTCCTTCTCGCAAAAAGACGTGGCTACATGTGGACAGTTCCTTGAAAAACACCACAAAGACGCCTGGTTCATCATGTCTTGTTGCTGAAATGGGGCGTAAATGCGACATGAATTCTCTCAAGCTTGAAATAAAACTTTCCGAGATGTCAAGATTATTGTCTTGTGGTTTTGAAGGAAGCAGCTCAAAGGGCAGACGAAGAGTCTCTCCATAGACTAATTCGGATGTAGTAGCCTTGATATCTTCCTTGAAAACAGATCGAATACCAAGAAGTACTAGGAGCATGAACATGTCAAGTAATCTTTGATCGTTGACAACCAGTACAAGCGTGTGCCCAATCTTGACAGTTCTTGTTCATGTTTGGCCAAACAAATCTGTTGCTGACTAACTTGAGTGAAGCATTGGGTCCGGGATGACTCAGGTTATGGAGGCTGTCAAAGACTTGTTGTCTAAAAGGTTGTGTGAGAAACGGTCGAGGTTTCCCTGTAGATACATCACAGAGCACAGTAAGTGGTGATCCGAGAATGGGTACACGTTCCAATGAGAGAGAAGAATTCTCTGGCGTTAGTTTCTTAAGTTCTTCATAAATTTCTTGAGATTTGACCAATAACTCGTAATCAAGGGCTTACTCATGATTAATAGCTTCAATACGTGAAAGTGTATCAGCAACAATGTTTTGGGTGCCTTTGACATATTGTATATCTGTTGAAAACCCAGAGATGAATGATAGTTGGTTTAGTTGAAAAGGTGGAAGTTTTTCATGGTTCTGTTGAAAAGCATAGATTGAAGGCTTGTGGTCTGTGTAGATAGTGGAAGGGTGTCCTTCTAAGAGGTGGCGAAAATGCTGCACCGCTGCATAAACCGCAAGTAGCTCACGATAGTATGCAGGCCAACCGTCTTCTTTCAAAGATAATTTTTTTGAAAAGAAAGGAAGAGGTTGCCATATGCCTTCAACCAGTTGTTGTTAGCATGCTCCAACTGAATGTTTAGAAGCATCAGTAAATAAACCAAGTGGTGCGCCAATTCAGGGATGGACAAGGAGAGAAGCTGAAGAAATGCAGGTTTCAAATGCTTCTTCAAGTTCAGGTGTCCAACCAATCGGTTGGGAGCCTTTCAAAAGTGGATTACTGATTGCGCTATGCAGAGGAGCTTCGTAGTCAGAAGCATGCGGTATGAATCTCCTATAGAAATTGAGCATGCCAAGAAAACGGCGGAGCCCTTGAGCGGTTTTTGGTGAAGGATATTCTTGGATTACCTTTACACGGTCTTCAGGTGCTCGAATACCGGCAGCAGATATACAGTATCCAATAAAAGTAATCTCGGAGACACCAAAGATGCATTTTAGTGGTTTGATGACCAGGCCATACTTTACAAGACGTTTCAAAACACTTCGAATGTGATCTTCATGCTCCGCTTTAGAACGTGGATAAAAGAGAATGTCATCTATATGAACAAAGCAAAAATCCAATCCGTGTAAAAACTTCATCCATAAATCGTTGAAAGGTTTGTCCAGCATTCCGCAGACCAAATGTCATAAGAGGAAATTCAAATAGGCCAAATGGAGTGATAATTGCGGTTTTACCGATATCTTCCTCAGCAACTGGTATCTGCTGATGAGCTTTGACCAAATCGATTATCGAAAATAATGTGCATCCATCAATAAAATAAGTAGCATCTTGTATATGGCGAACCGGATAACGATCTGGGATTGTTCGAGCATTCAACCTGCGAAAGTCGCCACAGGGACGCCAAGATGAGTCATTTTTCGGTGCTATGTGTAATGGAGACGACCAAGAACTCTCTGAAGGGCAAGTTGTTCCAGCTTTTAACATGTCATCAAATTCTTTGCGAGCAATTTTCAATTTTTCAGGGCATGACCGGCGAACTCTACCTGAAACTGGAGGTCCCGGACTTGTTGGAATGTGATGGACAGTCTCATGTTTTATATGTGGTGGTAAACCAGGTGGACGAGTGACCTCTGCGACGCCAACTCAGAAAGGAGAGAAAAATAAGCCGACTGCAGTTGGATGGTTGTAACGCTGCTCTGCGACAGGTCAACAGTTAAGCCAGCAGCTCTAAGCATCAATCATATGACGCGGTGCGACAATCTGGTACAACGTGATAATGACAAAGAAAATCAGAACCAATAATTGGTACGTCAACGTCAGCTACTACAAATCTCCATAAGAAATTGCATCGGAGTCCTAAGTCAAGACTCCGGGTTAGGAACCCATAAGTTTTGATTTTGCTTCCATTTTCGGCTCTTAATTCGTAATTCACAGGAGAACATCGTTGTAATTGACGCCGAGGAAAACAGCATATGTCAGAGCCTGTATCAACTAGAAAATTAATTTTAGAATTTTTGTCAGTGACAATAAGACGGCTATTAGATGCATCAAAAATGATAGGGTGAGCAAAAATAAGGTAACCTTGTGCTATTCCTCTGCCAAATTTAGATAAGGTTACACATAGTCCGAAATAGGTTTTGTCTTGTGGTTGTTCACTTCTCAAAATTTCCAGTTCTATGGCTTAAATTTTATTTCAACCAGGATTGCCAAAATATTCACTGGCCCTCATGACCAGCATTGCTTCTTACTTGTTAGGCAGTCTTATTTGAGATTACTCAAATAGGGTTGGTTACAATTGGTAGCAGAACGTGGTTCTGCCTTTCAATTTATATGGAAATCTTGGTTGAAATTGAAGTATAATTTATTTAGTATGGTTACTGAGAGAGAGCTTAGTACTGAGCAATTATTTTCATGATTTGTATTTTGTTCCGTATTGAATTGTTTCACTTGCTATAACCATCGATTTTGTAATCATGGAAAAACTAAATCAGACTATTTCTGATGAAATTGATCTGAGTAAATTTTTAACTCAGAAAATTATTCCTGATTATCTTGTGAAACCTAACCTTGTTTTTGAACTCATGACCTTGGGAGAAGACTTGTCAGTCTTGAGTCATGCAATGTGAGTAATCTCAGATCTAGCTATCGTTCATTAGCAGGTAATAGTACCAATCAAATTATTCATAATTTGTCAAGTTATAATGAGTCAGTCAATTGTCTTAGAGAAAAACTTCCAAAAGTAATGGAACTTATTGACACTGTACAAAATGGTGTGCAAACTGGATATTACAGAACTGTAATCAGAGCTAATGTAGTAAAAATTGAGTCAATATTTATGCATTATTTAAATAGGATGAAACAAATTATTGTATTTTTACAATCGGAGAGTGAAGAAACTCTTGTCTTAACTGAAAATTGGATGAGCTTTCGAATTTTGCAAAACATTTTATTGATTGTTATAATAGAATTATTGAACTACAAAGCTTGATTGCTCCATCTAGACCACCATCACCGAATCCAGCTGCTTTACTGGAACCTTTTCCTAGTCAATCTAAAGTTGTAATTAATAAAAATTTAGGAACTAGTTCAAAGGATACTTGTGCTGTTACATTGTGTGAACCTGGTACAAGTGGTGAGTCTACAACTGAATTTGAAAATATTGGTCCATCAAAACTCAATCATGGTTATCAAGTTAATAATTTGATCCCTAGACCAACTTTGGAAATTGATTCAAGTTTCTACAATAAATTGAGAAATCCTGTAGAAAGCTTCTTGAAAAATCTTCAGCCTTGTGATGGATTAAATATTGATAGCTTATTGAAATTCTTGGAAGCTGCTATAAAATTCATGATTTATCAGTTATGTCTGACACAAGCCTATTGCAAATTCTTGTTCCTTATACAACTGGACCTCTAGGTGATAAAATATTGTACTCTTTGAATTCTAATGCTAGCTTCAAACAATTTCACCTTGACTTGTTGAAATATTTTATCCCTCAGCGTCTTCTCTCAACAATTAAGAGAGATAAATTTGATAGATTGCAAGGACCTTGTGAAGCCCTATCATCATACGTGACAAGTATCAAGAAGCAGCGAAATTATTATTATTGGATGAGAGTGAAGCTGAAATTGTAAGTACAATCATATCTGGTCTTAATCCTCAAGAGAGAAGTAGGTTAGTATTCATGAAAAAACCTGAATCATTCAATGACCTAAATATGCTTGCAGTTCATTCTCAAAATATTGCCTTCATTGATAATGAAAGAATGCATTTGTACAATAATACTTCTGTTCAAAATCATGCTTTTGGCAATTCTAATAATAAAAATCCCAATAAAAATAATTTCAACCGTAGGAATGATAGTGTATGCTACACATGCAATCAGAAAGGTCACATCTCTCGTAATTGTTATTCAAAAAACGAGCGGCGCGGTTTTCCAAAAGACAACACCTGATTTCTAATGCAAGTCTAAAAATAAAAAAGAATTATACTCACAAAAACCAATTAGGAAGGATTGAAAAAGGACTTTGTGGCGTTATCAATTCTAATAATAATCTGCCTTTTATTCCTGTTAGCTTTGGAAATAGCAAAATAACTCAGTCTGCTTTGATTGATACTGGTTCCTCTTACTCCTTCTTTCATACAACTTATTTCATGAGTTGACTAAAAGTAATGAGGTGGATTTCAATGTATTCAATAAAAACCTGATTTGTTCTGCTGCTAATTCTTCTGATATGACTATAAAAAGGCTTGTATTATGAAAATCAGATTGCAACATATGACTTGGAAGTTTGAATTCCTTTTGAGTAGTGATTTGCCAGTCAAGATAATACTTGGTGCTAATTTTATAAAAATGTCAGATATGGTTATTGATTTACCTAATAATCGATACTTCTTTTGCTTCAACCCTAGTACTACATTTCCTTTAATTCGTGATGCAAACAACAATGCTAATAAAAGAAATTTCTCGGTTAGTAATGTTATTCAAAAAATTATTCCTGGAGATGTTTCTCATCTTTCTGATTTTGAATTGAAAAGGGTGAACAAAATCATTGCTGACTTTCCTGATGTATTGACCAGTAGAGTAGGGAGTACTGATTTAGTACAGTATGATATCAAACTGACTTCAAATAAAATTGTTAGATGTCAACCTTTCCCTCTTACTCCTTTCAAAACTCAGGTTATGAGAAGTAAAATTCAGAAATTATTGGATGATGGAGTTATTGAAAACTCTGACTCTCAGTATAGCAGCCCTTGTTTTCTTGTACCAAAAACTGAAAATCCCACTGAAGAGAAAGATTTCAGACTGGTAGTAGATTATAGGCGTCTAAATCAAAATATTGAATTAATTTCTGCACCAATTGGAAATCTAAATACATCCTTTCATCATTTTTCGAAAGCCAAGTACTTCTCTACTCTTGATTTGAATAATGCTTATGGACAGATTGCTCTTACCGAACGTTCTAAAAAGTTAACTGCTTTCATTACTCCTTTTGCACTTTACCAATATAAAAGAATTCCAAATGGAATTTCTTCTGGAGCTCAAGTACTTTCCAGCCTAATGGAGAAAATATTTGGTGACCTTAGATTTAAAAACGTTTATTTCTATCTTGATGATTTAATTGTATACACTGAAACTCTTGAATCCCACTTAGAAGTACTGAGAGAGGTATTCAACCGTCTTCGTAGTGCAGGTCTAACTGTTAATCCTACCAAAGTCTCATTTTGTGTTCCAAAAATATCTTTTCTTGGACACATTGTCTCTCACAACTCTATTAGCATCGACCCTGATAGAACTAAGGCCATTGTAAACAGTCCTGTACCGAAAAGGGTGAAAGACATTCAGAGATTCATTGGTTTGTTAAATTTTTACCATAAATTCATTCCCGACCTGGCAACCATTGCAGCCCCATTAAATGCACTTCAAAAGAAAGATGTAAAATTCATTTGGAGTACTGAATGCCAACAAGCATTTGACAAATTGAAAATGATAATTACCCAGCCTCCTGTTTTAAAAATTGCCGATTTTAATCGTAGATTTGTTCTGGAAACAGATGCATCTAGTGTAGGTATTGGCTGTGTCTTGAGTCAGGATTATGACGGTACTCTTGCCCCAATAGCATTTGCATCCAGAACATTATCCACTTTAGAAAGGAAATATTCGGCGTATGAAAAAGAGGCACTTGCTGTGTTATTTGGTATTGAAAAGTTCAGATATTTCTTAGAGCATACGAAATTTACTTTACATACTGACAATAGTGCTCTGCAATGGGTACTTAAGAATCCCAAGCCATTAGGAAGGATAGGCCGGTGGATTCTTAGAATAAGTTCTTTCCAGTTCGATGTCAAACATATCAAGGGTACTGATAATGTGATTGCTGATTATCTAAGTAGGATGTTTGATGAAAATCCTGATAAGGAATCTACTGATAATGTTTCTCCTAATGAATTGAAAGTCTTGATTCTCCTGCTTTGTGTAACGTTGCTCTATCTGACTTTCCACTATGTTTTACTGAGATTTCTGATTATCAAAAAAAGGATCCGTTCATAATAGAGATAATGAATAAGAAGGAATCTGGAGAAGATATTTTTCCATATTCTATTTCTAAAGGGGTACTTCTTTATAATAGCAGAAATAATCAGGAACCCAAGATTGTTCTTCCTAGTATTTTGAAGCCCATGGTTATTCTGCTATTCTATCGAAAATCTCATATTTGCCTAGTTTTTTCATTAATTAATTCTTTATCATCTATAAATTCAATATAAATTTGATTACATCCTATTTTGAAATTTATCAAATAACGTAAAGAAGCTGTTAGAATTTGAATCAACTTTATCCCTCCATGTGTAACTGATTTAAGCCTTCTGATATTTTATAATTTCCTTTTGTTATTTTATTCATCTGAACTATTTTGCTTACTAATTTTACCGTATTCCTCTGAGATTTATTATTATTAAATTATTTGAGATTTGTCATAATAATATTTTATTACCGCTGTTCTTACGGTACCATGTTTCTACAGAATGTATCCTGTAATTAACCTGTCCAACATTGCATGTTAACCACTCTGGTTAACATCAACATGATGCTTGTATCTATTAGATTTTATTCTATTTCTTTTGTTCCAAACAGGTTTTTTTTATTTTACCATTAATTTTGAATGACCGGACAAATATAATACCAGGATAAATACAGGATGAAGGAGACTAAACATTTTCCATAAACTCAAGCAAATTCCAAATTTTGGAATTCAAGTACAGTATGAAAGTTAAATTTCCATTTACAATTCGAAGTGGGGTAAGCAGAACACTTGTTTTACAATTCGGCTTCTAATTCAACCAAGTCCATCGAATTTTATGAGTTTCAAACTTCGTTAATCGTCGCTTATCTACGATTCCACATCACACTGAAGCTTCAGTTGTAGGCCTACCGGGTTACTAACATAGATTTAATAATCAAAACTTGTAAACTGAATATTTTGTAACTTCAGAAATGAAATTGATTTTTAATGTTGAAAATATAAGATTCAATCGGACTTGGCTTAAATTTTATTTCAACCAGGATTGCCAAAATATTCACTGGCCCTCATGACCAGCATTGCTTCCTACTTGTTAGGCAGTCTTATTTGAGATTACTCAAATAGGGTTGGTTACACCTTATATTTTACAGGATACAGTATACAATGTTACATTAGTACTGACAATGAAATAGAAATATGTGATCATATCACAGGTATCATGATCAAACATACGTTTCCAGTTACCAAGTACCAGTAGCGGCTTGAAATAACCAATTTATATCGAATAAATAGTGCAGCGTATTACTAAAAGAGTTATGTACTACGATATAAAGAAACAATAAGTTGAATGGTTCTATTTTCTGCGCTTGTTTAATGAATATTGTACTGTGTTGATACAGCTCCATCCTGCTCATGATATTCTGATCAATATGATGTATTTGAATTGATAACATAATGGTGAACTGTGCTTCTTTTAACATTAACCGGCGATAGCGATATTATTCCATGTATCACATGTTCAAAATTTTCAATTTTTTTTTCAAAGTCCAACATTTCATGTTTTATCTCTTCAGCCGTGCATCTTAGCTCAAAAGTGTTATTCGCGATACAATAATAGTAGCTTACTAGAAAGAGAGTGTGTTAAGGAGATTGCTGCAACGTGTTGAGATTATTAAACAGAAAATACTTCCGCTTATTATTCACACAGAAGAACGCGAAATGAATATACAATTAGTTTTTTCCCCAAGTACCACTTTTCGAAGAAGTTTAATCCTGGGTAAAGTCCCTAATTACGAGCGATCAGATTTTTTGTTTCTATTCATTCTTCTATCCATTCATTAGCCGCATCACCGCATCCTCAAAGTACCAATGGCAATGCCGTATTTCTGAATTTAGCAGGAAAATATGGTTGAATTTAGATTCTATTCTGGCTTCAGGATATTATTCGTGATCAAATAATAAATCTCTTTATATGCTTTTTATCTAGTTGTGGTAGCGTTATGTCACTTGAAACGTCTCCAATCTTAACTACTGCATACTTTCCTTTGCTTCAGAGAAAAAACCGATTGGCCAACTCACCACAAGTGCGCTATGCGTCCACACTACCATTCTTGATATAGCCATTCAAATTGCTCGGCTTTGCCGGCAGCATTGTGTGAATGCATCAGTTACTCATTCATAGAAAGGTCTATACATTATTGAATGAGCGAAGCCAATTGTTTCAAGTCAATCGGCGTCTGTCTGTTTGTTTGTTTGTACCGCAGTTACAGTCGCAGTTATGATCCAATTTGGATGAAATTTGGTATACAATTACTTTGAAACAAGGATCAGAAACTTATACATTTGAAATTTTCAATTCATCCCCGTTTCAAGATGGAATCCCTTTATTCGAAAATTCTACCCTAACAATCAACCTAACTTTTCAATACTTTATCGGATCAGGTTCAAATTGGGATCATTCTTCTCAGCGCTTAAAAGCGATATTATTCCATGTATCACATGTTCAAAATTTTCAATTTTTTTTCAAAGTCCAACATTTCAAGTTTCTGATGTTTTATCTCTTCAGCCGTGCACCTTAGCTTAAAAGTGTGAAGATCTTCTATTTCTCAGCGTCCTCCACCGAAACTATTGCATATATCATCATACTCTGAATACACTTTGTATGTGTGTTTGTGTGTGAATAGGCGTGCAGTGAATGTTGAGACCTAATTTATTCTCCTATGTTAGTGAGTTCGACTGTTCACCGAACTACTAGTTAATATATGAATGTTTCTATTAATCTGTGAAGTTGTAAAATACTGTTCAGTTACACACACATCGACTTTTGGACGTGCAATTTTTGCCTTCCTTAAAAATTGGATATCAAACGGATTATATCAAACAGAAGATGTATGTCTTCTCCTTTCAAACAGGGATTAGAAGATGTTTGTCAAGTTTCATTTAATCTTGTTGAATTTATAAGGATGGAAAAATATTGAACGCTCAAAAATTAATTTGTGTATAACGGTCTTGAGTTTAATCAATACACATATACAATATACAATAGCATCATAATCTTTTTGCATTAAGCGAATAGGTTGTAAGAATTTATATTATTTTCTTGTGCTCTTTTTCTCTTTGCATATACATTGGAACACTGAATCACAGAATAGCTTGAATTATACAATATCTAGTGGATACATTACAGTTCTAAAAGTTGGTAGCATATGTATAAGAGGTGGAAATTGAAAAGCCCCGATTTCATTCTCCAGCTAAACATTGGAGAGTAGAGAATGAAATGTATACTATCATTGACTATAGTCAATGTAGTCATTCATGTCTATAGTCAGAAATACTATCCTTTACTTCTTCCATTCTATTGAAGGCAATGCCCATCACTACGTCCAAGTATCATATCCTCTTCACCTGGACAGTCTGCTCTGCTACCATGAAGATTCCTCTACACGCGATAAAGTAGTAAACGTATTTTATTGTATGTTCGTCTTTTCATTCAGAAAACCGCCTCTCCGTGATAAAAGCACATCGGCCATGTTTGCGAGAAGTGTTTAGTCTCAAATTTTATAGGTAGACCTATCAACCTTACTATATTGAGTATCACAGACATCCATCAATAGGTAACTCATCTCTCATCATCATCTGTCTTATTACTCAGACATGAGCCTGTATCTCAAAATGATCTCTCTCTAGTTCTTATATTGCCAATAAAAGCCAATTGCGGCTCACTTTAGTGTATATACTCTGACCGCAAAAACACTTTCATTAATTTTAGAGGTCTTAGTATAGTGAGCTGCAATTGCCTTTATTGACATTATGGTTTGGTTGATCTAGGAGTTTAGTATCTTTTGTTGGCAATGATGGATGTAGTCGATTTTTTAGAGAATCAACAATGAAGCCGATGGTTTGAATTTTGGAAATTCATGGATGATGTGATGAAAGCTTCTATCTTAAAATGAATGCGTCTGTTTCTGGCAAACAAGTGATGGATAAACCTCATTTGTATTCGTAGAAGATCAAAGCTTCTATCTTAAAATGAATGCTTCTGTTTCTGGCAAACAAATGATGGATAAACCTCATTTGTTATAAATAGATCAAGTAATTTGAGGCTTTTTCCCAATTATTCTGTAAAGTGATAGTTGATTTTATTCTATTTTAGCAGAAAAGAAATAAATTTGATTTGATGTTTTTTTATAGGAATTTCGAAACTCTGGGGCACATAGATAGTATTTCGAAGAATGAATGATAATTTTGAATTGAAAAAGAAAGTATTGTTGAATGATGGCTCAGTGTTGACTTGCCTGTTTGAGGCGTTGTGTCGTTGGGAGGGGAGGGTGGCGGAAGCGGCTGGAACTGAAAGGAGGCCTTGAAGCCCTGACCGGGCGTCTCGGAATCGGCCAGGAACTCCACGTAGAGGTCGGGTCCCGTCGAAAAGATTTCCAAAATGGACGCCTCGTTGCAGACAACGCGGATTGTTGGCGATTGTCTACTCTTGCCGTCGTGCACTTTGATGACATCAGCACGATTCAGACAGCTAAAATAAAATGAAAAATTCATCATAAATATGAATTTCCACTAGCCTGAGATAAAAATAATACTATACTAATCATGAAGAAAAATTGGATAACAAGATACGTATATTGATATAATCTCATCTCGATCATAATAGAGGATTCGTGAGCAATCTCACCTCGATCATTCATGAGCATTTTTGATCATCAATGTTAATAATGATTCATGACTGACTCCACAATAGAATACGCCTATTTGATCAAAAACCAAAGTGATTCAAATACTATTTGATCGATTATCAATGAAGAGCTGTTCAATCAACTATGATGGGCTGTTTAATAATTATATTTTTGAATTCCTCTGGACGTCACTCTTCTCAATAGGATATTTCAAAGGTCACTAAAGTGAACATTATAGATTCATAGTGGATCAAGATTATTTATAATTCATTGATACCATATTTTTTCCAATGCCAAATAGCTTTTTTGTCCAGTGTGCGGTAGCCTTCGGCCTAAATTTCAGGACTTTCAAATGTTTAACAGATTCAAATTGATCTGAAAAGATGAGGAGAAATCAACTTCATCCATATCCTGTGACAGATGGGAATGTTGCCCAAGATAGACTACGTTGAGCAGCATTCAGTATTTCCTTAGAATCAAGGCCAGGACTCAACAGAAATAGTGAAGGAACTTTCTGTAGATTCCTCGAGGCTAAAAACGTGTCCTATTTGAGACTTTTCAGATCTTCATGCTCATCTGAGAAAGACTTGCCTGGCTTAACAGTCTTATTATTCGTCACAGCCGTGCTAAGGAGTAATCTGTTCCAAAACGCGAAAGAAACGAAGAGTAGAATGGCTTTAGAGCGAATTAATTAACAAACCTAAGTTGGCCCGAGCGTTTCTAAACGGCTTGTATAAATCACCCCTACGAAGTTTTCTTAGCAAAGTCTTGGGTACCATTTGAAGGCAGCATAGAGGCACTTTTATACGATCTGATAGCTCTAAAAGCGTCCTACTGAAGTAAGTTAAGCAGCAAGTGAAGTGAGTCGAGGTGGAAAACAGTTGCCGTTTTTATAATCATTTGGCAACTCCTAAAACCAAAGTTGCAGTGCCTATTCTACCCCGCCCCGCCCCCGCATCATGCTAATTGAGTAATTAAGCTTCTTCAGTCTGACTGCTAACTGTTATGTCTTGAAATAGCATTGCATTGTTCCCTGCTTACAACCGTCTCTTGGAAGGGATATCACATTGTTCCTTCTCAACAGTGTTGTAGCCTGATATCAAATACGTACCTGTCTGTGAATGACAAGTGGGCACTCAAACAAATCCGGGAAAATATCACTGAGCTGTAACAGTGAGCTAATACTGTCAGGATTGTTGGAATGGCAAACATCAATTTTACGGTATTCATGAGGTATACTGAGAGTAAAGGCTTCTCCAAAGAAACTTGTAATAATCCCCTTTCGTTTTTTTGCGAAAGTCTAACTAAATATTTCAATTATTTCACAACGGAATTAAAATAATAAATTATCCATTTTAAAATCACTCAGCTCTGTACGCCTAATCTTAGAACGAAGAGACCTTTTACATAGTTTTGAGCTATATTATTCCTTGAACAAGAACAAACTCAACATTTCTAACATATGGAAGGATTCATCTCAAAATAATCCACCAAATTCATCCATGAATGATATCCAATTTCGATTATCATTCACATCAATCAGCTGTAGTGAGGAAATCATATCTAGGGAGAGTTATCTGTTGGAATTCAATTATCGTGATAATTTTTTTCGATACTACGAGTATGAGGAATGGAAATATTCTGAGTAAAAGAATTGGATAACTCCAGAATAATTTCTAGCAGTTTTTTACGAATATGAGCTATTTTTGAGTAATGAGGAGGATGGATTCTTAGTCGACTCATTTGTTTTTCGTGACAAGAGTATCACTCTTGATGAGTGATATGAAGGCAAATTGAGGGTGCTCTTGAAAAAACCAGATAAGATAGTAGTTTGCCAATAAATTAGTATGCTCACCTGACATCACCTTTTTGTAGTGTCACCTCTTCAAAAACGATGCGTATTCTCTCCCAAATCCTGAAAATATTATTTGGATTAGAAAAGTCAGTGAATGTAAGGGGGAGATAAATGACGCATAATTTACCTTCAACCACTCTTGTGCCTTGTGCTTATACTTGAGACACACAGACGCCACCGCCGTTAAGCTCCACACTTCTTTCGTCCATCGCACTGTTACTGGTTTCTGGCCACAAGCCAACACTCTCTCCTATATGAGTCTAAAAAAACTCCTCCTTTGCGAATATGGTTTCATTGCCAACACTCTGGGGTCACCTGTTAGTTTCTATGCCAATGAATATATGAGTTTTCGTTCTTGTCTAGTCATAATTTGACAGTGGCTCATGATCTTATTGTAATCCTCCTGAATATGTTATTAGGAACTATGGATTTTCTTATTAAAGTTCAAATTTCCAAATTGAAATTTCAATATCTCTGCAGATGATAAAAAACAAGAGAGAATTCAATTCATCGTGATATTATCATCTATCAATTGATAATAGAATGCTAGATTCTGGTACCGTAGGTAGTCTGGATTCTTAATGTGACATTAAAAGAAAAACTCAACAAACAGTAGTTGAGTATATTGGCAACAACTGTTTGATGTGATATTTTTATCGCTTCTTACAAGTACTTTATTGATTTAAAACGTCTGTTTTAAATCGTATGTTAAAAGCGTCTGCTAAAAACTGCTCATTGTTCACTACTGGTTTGGGGCTTCAAGTTTCAAGATTTTCAAATTTATATAGCCCACAGAGAACAGTTCGCGGAGAGAATCGGAAGCTTCTGGATAGGGTTTGACAGGAAAAGTTCCGGTTTGACCTCAAATAATAAGGAAGGAGACGGCTGTCAGTGAGATTGTGGTTAAATCTCATATCGTAGCTCCGGGGGGTAAGATTGGGGGGAGGAACATGGTTGGTAAGTTTGGTGACTTCGATCGACGTCAACTCCCCGAGAATAAGTTTATCAAATCAATATCTTGATGGAAGATTTTTGCCAAGCTCTTCCATTCACCCTCAAGCTTACATGATGTGAAAATTGCAGCAGCAATTTCATCAATTTGTAGTTGGATGAAGAGTCAACTGGGAATTTCTGAACGTGAGTTATATTCTATTCACTGGTGTAGCCAGAAGACGTAAACACAGTAACAAGTTACATTATACATCATCTACTCTATACAGCGTTCATTACTAACATAGATATCAACGCAGTCGTCCTTCACAGATTACAAGGATATTGGAATACTTCATCATTTGTGGCTTCTGATATTATTATTGTTCTAACTATCAAAGCTTTCTAAACTTGTGTGGGATGGACCCCCCTGGTTTAGAAGTGGAATGTGAATCGTAAAACTCGCCTTTCAGAATAATGACGAGTAGGATGCGAAAAAACAACCATTGCATTCACACTCTCAACACTTTTTGAGACCCTCCGAGAGATTCGTACCCTTGTTGAAGTCATTTGACAAGACTTGATTGCAATTCGATCGTTTACTACTCAATCATTATGGGTAGGGATGAGGGATTCTGTAGCCTACCTCTCAACTACAGAGATGAGTGTTAAGAGCATGAATTTTCATGTAATGTACATACCGGTACCATATACAATAAGTAATAGCAAGTTTTCATAAAGAAATCTAAATTGGATATATATTGTTGAAAAAAAAATAGAAATATCACACTGAATTGTGCTGGAGGTTTCCATAAACATTGATGCTGATCGAGATTTTTGAAAGTTTGGAGTGATTCTATAGTGAGACTGTTACCGTAACAGATTGACGTTTAACTTGGTGTAAATTCGTTGATCGGGCCTGGGAAGAGGTTGGCAGCAGTGACCTCTGTCCACAATGCTCACATTGAAAGTTATTTACTGTCTTTGCGACACCCGACGTGTTTTGTAGCCCTTATTGGACAACCCTTTGCTAATCCCAGCGTGCACACACAAACGTCTTAATCCTGGTTGTGCGGTGCGGTGTAAACCCATAGCCTCTATTCCCTTGGCGATAGGCCTACCACGAAACCGAGACGCGATAATTCTTGTTCCCCAGACAAACCTTGAGGTCACTTTCCTAGATCCACAGTTAAAAAGACGAACTGATACTGGTATTGATCAGAGTTATTACCATACCACTGGATGATAATTGAACATGGATGGATAATCGCTTGGAGTAGATTCAGATTTCAGAGCCTGTACGTGGTTGGGCATCAGTGTCATTCATTCTTTCCCAAGCTAGATTCGATGTTGATTCTCAGATATACATTCATTTAAAATACTGAAAACAGAAAGTACTGTGAAGGGCATTGAAATGCTATAGAGTTGTGAAGTCTAATCAAGTGAAGATGATGCATATTAAGCCGTGTCCACACTGAACAAATATTCTACAAACATTTCCGTTGAAAACGTTTGGACAGATTTTATTATGTTTGACAAACAATGTTTGCCCGTGGCCAGTGTGGACGCGTCACCAAACAAAATATTTGTAAGTGGGAAGAACAGGTTTCATGTTTTACAGCTTTCAACACTGAAAATGTTAGGAAAAACAGTATTTTTTTTTGACAAACAATGATTGTCCAAGCTTTTTGAAATGTTTATCCCTGAGCTCCTCAACAGACATGTTTGCCAAACATTGTAACGTCCTTTTGGGGTTACATGTGCCCAGCTGGCAGTCTGTCGGTAGAGCATGTGAAGTTTGAATATTTTTTATATTTGGCGCCTGCTGGAATAAAAATAGCATATGATTCTTACCAGCTCTTCGAGGAGCTTATACCAAATTCTGCTATCAATCGCTGCGAACTGCTGCTGCTTTATCGATCGGCAATCTTTACCGCTGCATTGACTGACTCCACAATTATAGATGTTGAAGTATATGAATATAAGGATTTTCAATATTGCACAAGACAATAAGGTACTGACATCAATCCAACTCGCTACCATCTGACAAAGGGGTCAGCAGTGCGAGATAATACCGAGTGTGATCAACGACAGTATTTTAATTAGAATTCCTTATACTTTCTATGATCTGTAGTACTGCTTCAACTTAATACTATGACCCTGTATTTCAGTCAATTTGATTTCAGTGATTGGGTTGAACCATTTAAATAAATCTTGAGAACATATTATTTCTGAAGATTTAGTGATCAATACTGTATATCGCTGATTTATCCAACTTATCAGGTGAAGAATATAGTTGGTTGATAATTTTATTAATTTGTCAATAATGATAATAAAAAATACTAGTACAAGATTGGTCATGCATGAAGACAGGATAATAAATGAAAGGTACACCATTCAATCAATAAATATATAATTACAATGAAATCAGCAAGCAAAAAGTAATATATAAAACAATAAATGCAAAAAAATATGAGAAAATATACAAGAAAAATATCACAGATGGCTCAATTAAAACTCTTATTTTGCTTAATAGCATCAACTACTGTAATAACTTCCATGATTTTTCTATCAGCATACATTTTACAGATTTCTATAGCTCAATCCTTCGACTCGCTTCTGCTTATCAAATTAGAATTTTATGATTCACTATTCCAAGAATATTAGATACTTCAAATATTAATTCTCAGGGTATGAGTTCGGCCATCAGTGGAATTCAGAAAAATAATTTATCTTATGAACTTTGAGCTTCTATAATTCCTACTATTCTAATGATACTGATATTTAAATACATTAACTGAGCATATTTAATAGTGATATATAATTTAACATTTAATTCTCATCTGTATTCTTAATAGGACTTTTTCCTTATTTATAACTACTTGCACAATTATGTTTAAATCAAGCTTGATTTTTAAGTAAAACCTTTGACAAGCTAGCTTTAAAAAATTTCTATTAATTCGTTGCACTGAGGGCCCTCTTTAGAACTTATATTTCTGTAACTCACGTGTGTAGATTTTTCACAAATTTAAAGATGTGGCATGGATTTGCCTCGTGTGTCCTATGCCATTCTGGTGGGCTGCTGTCGTCCTCTCCAATGGGGTATATTTAAATTAATAACTCATGTCATAGAGCGACTTCACTGAGTTAGGTTCATTACTTATCAAGAGTTTTTCAAGATTTAAACTTTGGTAATAAATAAAATTAATTCTTATAAGGGAATCAGTCTATTGCTCTCATGATGGTTGGCCTCTTGTTCGGTCTCTGGCAAGCAAGTGGGCAGTTGGTCCTCCCTTTATTCTCCTTCAACGATACTTCCAATTCTAAATTTGCATAAAATTTAAATATCTTCTACTATTTGTGGATTTCAATAAATCTGCGATGACGCAATTTAATACCTTCCAATAGTCCACTGTACGAGAGCATATTGCTAGGTTGAACATGAATATTTTTACACTTAAATTTTATTTTATTCTAATTACAATTTTCATGCACTCTACAATAATTACAGATTTTTATAATTCAAAAAAAGACCACATGGAGATTTTTGAATGAAATATTCTTTAGCGCCTAACAAATACTGTACAAATGTATTAGTACACCTAGAAAAATTAGATCCTACTTCCCTTTTATTTTTATTATATTTCTTATGACTTTTATTTGCTCACATATATACAAAGAATATTTATATTTGCTTTTTAAACATTCATGTCCTTTATTTTGCAAGCTATAAGTTACAAAACCCTTTTGTCCTCGTCTTAACGAATGCTACCTACATGCAATTATTTTGCCAGAGAGTATCTGATTGAATTGCAGATGTTCAGCTTGACCGTTATTGATATTGCCGACAACCTTTGTTTACAAAGAACCTAACCTCAAATTCATACAATATTATTATTTTATTAAATAATTGAGAAAACGATTTTCATTTCAAATTGTTATCAATAATCTTAGCCTTTCTAGTCGTTATCGTCTTTTCTATATCGTCGACTGATAGTACTATTGGTGACAAATATTTTTGTTTTCCTGATTGAGACCTAATAATCCATTTCAATTAATGAAATTTTTATTGATAACAAATTGTACCGTTGGAACATGTATGTCGAACATTTGCTCAGTATGGACACGGCTTTGGACTTCCCCAGACTGAGATCGTAATATTGTTGTCAGCGATTTCACTTTTTCTCACTATGATACAGTGTTGAACTGTTTAACATTAAATTGATTTTATTGGGTGAAAAGCTGTATGCGAAAGCTCTGGAAAGAGAGTCAAATCTATAGGCAAAGTTGACGGAGAGTGAGAGCCAATACACACCCTCAATAAACACAACCTAATGCTTCAATGAAATGTGGACTTGGAAATAATATATATTTTCTTGCGAGCCCTAGAATACTATAATTATTAAATAAGCTTCAGAAAGTGAAAGGGAATTCTCATACTGAATAGCGATTGAAGTCTTTTGGTTTAACAGTAAAAGTTTGAAAGTAATTAATTTTATATTTTTACATGAGTGATAAAATGTTTTTCTTCATGATTCGAGTTTCAGAGAGAATCCCCTCTTAATGATCAGTAAAGTTGACTGTGAAATTTCAAGGAAAAATCTTTGGCCACGGTTGAATATATATTTTTTTCTACTTTGAGGTTGCTGTTCATCTGAATGCATTATGAAAATTTCTCTCTCACGAGGCCATTCATCACTTTCCAACCTTACAATTGGGTACGAAACGTCAATGGAAGAGCTTGCTAGTGGAAAACCGATTTATCTAAGACGTTTTCTATGCCTCCTAGCACAATCCATCTCCATTAAATGATTTTTCTAATGCTACGACTATGGAGCCTGGTAAAGTAAAACTTATTTTTGGCTTCGATTATTGGAAGTTTTACGCTCTGTATACGTTCTCTGTAGAGAACGATCAGAGAAAAATTGAATTCTATCACAGTTTCTGCTATAAGGCTTGTAACAGATGTTGAAAAATACCCTAATCATGTCTTAAATTAACTATTTCCTGTAATTTGTTTAGAATGCTTTCTGAAAAGTTATAAAACACTCAGTTACAACAGTATCCAGTACTTGTGAAATTTGAATAGTTGTTCACCACTCAGTCACTCCAAAAAGTGGGCTATCATTTGTTGTCCAATGAGGGAAGAGGACATGAAGCTCAAAAATGTCCTTGAACTACCTACCAGGGAAGAGTACTAGGAGCTTGCAGAAGCGGCAGAAGGCGTGTTTTCAATCAGAATGTCTTTCGTAATTTTGTTCTAGTACTCTGCCCTATTTTGAAATAGTATCCTACTTTGTCCTCTATTGGGCCAATGTTTTCTTTTGTCTATATTATATCTTTGTTCACATTTCCTTTCCAACTGTCTTCACAGAAACAAACTGTTTCCATTTTTATGCAGATTCAGCTGGAGGAGGGATGTAAGAGGGGAATCTGGAAATGTCATTGAACTACGTGCGAAATGGAATCAGTCTTACAAGCTCAATAAGCCATTGAAGAATTTTCAGTTCTTATAATCAAATAACTAAAAATCCCCAATCAAATATATACAATACCAGAGCAAGAATCCCTAGTAGTTTATAATGCATTTTTACTCTCCTCCATTGGATCAGAGGGTTTAATCAGGACTTCCTATATAGTATATAGAAGGTCCTGGTTTAATAGCTCGCTAAAATTAATTAACATTTTTGACTGTTGAACATTGGCCATCAAACTTAGAAGGCTGGAAATTACTGATCGATTACTATTCATCAACGTTGCAATCAGAGAAAACTCCTATAATTTGTAATTCTGTGGTTGCAATATTGTTGAGAAGCTCTAAAACATGAATTTCTGCACAAATCTTATATCTTAATTACTGTATCAATTCACCTCGAGAATATCATCTCTCTATCGAAAGAAAACGTTGTACAACATCCAATTTTCAAGTGTTATGTACTCTACTGTCAAAACATATTAATCAATGTATAATTACTTTTTCCATCTTCTTGAATTATTCTACGCATATAAACATTTGGATGATTACCATTTCATAGCCCAATAAGGTACATCAAGCAAAGCCATCAATTCTGTGTGATTGGTTCGTTTACAGTCCCCGTACACAGTCTTTCCCTATCTTATGCACAGTGCGACTTATGCACTGTCGCGACTAAATGGCACCTAAAGACTGAACCAGTTGCTCGGTTGATACTGCAACTTAGTGGAGTGATGGGGGAAAGTTTTGGAATGCATAGGTGACTCATTCACTGACACCACCCGATTCAATAGTTTTGTGCAGCAAAAAAACTGACACTGTTGTACTTTTTACAACAGCGCGACTGCCGGAAGGTTAAGATATTCTAAGTGGCTAGACGTCCGTCAAGACGTACACCGATATAGGTGTCCGTCAACTATAAAAACGTAGGTATACAATATGAAGCAAGTTATTAAGCATGTCTAATACCAAATATAAACATTTTCTGTCTATTAGCTCTTGTAAAAGCTGATGAAACGTTGAAAATTCATAAAAATGCTGAACATTGCCAAGTTGGTTGAATTTTGAAGCTCTCTCAAGAAAAAAATTTCAGGCTCAGCTTCTGGACTATTTGAACATTTCCTATGCATTGGTTCACGGAAAAGCTGAGAAAACGTAGAAAAACGTCGATATGGCGTTTCTTTGGATGTTTTATCCAAGTCCGTTATGTCATCAATAATTGACGGTGTACGTCTTGATGAACGTGTAGCCTCTGCCTAAAATATGAAAATAAAATTGTGATGATTTCTTGATCCATTCCGAGCTGCTTTGTATAAACACACTTTTTTTCTATGTATTTTAACACGACATGCAGTCAATTATTGAGTAAATATTAAAAAATTTACTTACTGACTGGAGTACTTTCAATTGCTTGGCAATCATTTTCAACAGTGTAGACCGGAAATGTTTTGATGGTTAGGAAGATTTGTGGTGTTTATTATGTGATCAAAAAGTTTGTTGGATTTGAAATTCAGCTGTTCATTTAGTATGTTGTTATTGTGTAGGATGGTGGCTTTATAAATTCAAACTGTTCTGTTGTATTTAATTCATGTCCATTTCTTTTTACTTTCAATATTGTAAGGTTGGTATCTATGTTTGTGTAGGTGTGCCCGGTTTCATTTAAATGTGTTGCAAAAGCTGATTCTGTTTTGGTTTTAAGTGCGTTGATGTTCTTTAAATCTAAGTTTGAATGATCGTCCACTTCTGCCAATGTAGAATTTTTCACAATCATTACATTTTAACTTATATACCCCAGGGAGGTTGTGTTGTTTGTCGGTGTTGTCGGTGGTTTTGGGGGTGAGGGTGGCCATCAGCTTATTTTTGGTTTTGAAAGCCACTTTGTAGCCTGCTTTTTAAAAATCTGGCAATTTTATTAGATTGACTATTGATATATGTTAGTGCTATGAAGTGTTTTCTCTCATTTGTTGGATTGGTTTCTTGCTTATATGATTTTGCTTTTGTTTTTTGTGTTAGTTTATCTATTATGTTTGGGTCATATCCATTACTCTGTGCTAGGTATTTTATTGTGTTGAGCTCATTTTTGTAGTTTTCTGGTGATAAGGGTATTTGTTGAGTCTATAGAGCATGGATCTGAATGCTGCATGTTTGTGCTGTGTTGGGTGGTTGGAGGAGTGTGGATTAGTGTGTCTGTTGTGGTTGGTTTCCTGTAAATGTTAAAGCTGAGTTTTTGGTCTGGATTTTTTGTGATGATAGGTCGAGGAAGTTTATAGAGTTGTTTTGTTCATATTCAGAAGTGAATTGTATTTTGTTGTTGAACTTGTGATGTGTTTACGGAGAACTTCACATTGTCTCTGGTTTCCCTTAAAGAGAATTAAGACATCATCTACGTATCTATACCAAAAACTATCTTCTTTGATGTTCACTATTGAGGATGTGTTTGTTTTCAAAGTTTTGAATGTATATTTCTGCAAGTAAGCTACTAATTGGTGACCCCATGGGTAAACCTTCATCTTGTAGATAGAACTTATTGTCATAAGTGAAATAGTTTTGTTTGGTTATTGTCTGTAGGATTTCAATAATTTCATCAGTTTTTTTCTATGGTTACTTTTTGTAAGGAGGTTTCTGATTATGGATATAGTTTCATCGATTGGAATGTTGGTGTACATGTTTGTTATATCAAAGGATGCTAGGGTGAGTTGAACGGAATGTGAGTGTCTTTCAGTTTTGAGATAAGCTCATCACTGTTTTTGAGGTGTGTATTGTTGTTTAGATCAATTACTTTTCTAAGTGTATGGTCCAGGTGTTTTGCAAGTTTGTAGGCTGGTGCTTCGCGGTAGTTTACTATGGGTCGGATGGGAATGTTGGGTTTGTGTAATTTTGGGAGTGTTTGTAGGGTCGGTGCTGATGGGTGGATTTTGTTGAGTGTCCTTTTTTCTGTTGCTGATATTATATGTTTTGCATTGTTGATTGTTTTCTTTATGGTTATGTGGTATTCGTTTGTTGGGTCTGATTTGAGTTTTTTATGTTGTTTTTAGTAATGAAATCCATGGTTTTTTGGTCAAGGTCTTTTTTTGTATGATTACGGTGGTGTTCCCCTTATCTGCTTTGACAAATTTCAAGTTGTTATCATTTGCTTTATTCTGTAAATCTCTTATTATTTGGGCTTCATTGTTGAGGGAGTTTTGGTTTGTGTTTTGTTGCTTTTGATTACTTTTAATGTTTCAGTCTTAGTTCATCTTGAATATGGATTCAGTATGATGTATGGATGTCTCTGTTTCAATAACTATCTGTTTCAATGTGCCATTATTGAATTTGTAGGATAGGTTGTGTTTGAGGCCTTTGTCAAGAATATCAAGTTCTTTCTTTGTGAATTCTGTATTGTTAGGTTTACAGTTCTTTTGTAGAATTCATGGTTGGATTCAATGGCTGTGTGTGGAGGGGTTAGGTTAGCAATTTTCTTATTGTGTGTCTCTTCTATTTTTTTGGTTTTTGTTTAATCCAGTGATGGGTTGTGATGGCTAATTCTTGAAAGAAGTCATGTCCATAAGTGTAAGAGATTTCTAGGTGTAGTTTCAAAAGTTTGGAGTTGAGCAGTTCTTTTTGTTTGTATAGATCTTTGATGTTTTCTTTGATCATTATCTTTTCAGCTTTGGTTTTGGCAATTTTAGCAGGTCTGGAATCATTTTTAATTGTTTTGGCATACTTTGGAGTGAGATTTGAGTTGAGACATGTTTTGTTAAATTTAATGTGGAGTTGTTCTTCCTAACCTTAAACATTGTTGATCTGTAGTGAGGATCATTGCTTGTCTGGCAGAATTAAAGGTGATGATTCTGATCCATTCCGAGCTGCTTTGTATAAACACACTTTTTTCTATGTATTTTAACACGACATGCAGTCAATTATTGAGTAAATATTAAAAACTTTTACTTACTGACTGGAGTACTTTCAATTGCTTGGCAATCATTTTCAACAGTGTAGACCGGAAATGTTTTGATGGTTAGGAAGATTTGTGGTGTTTATTATGTGATCAAAAAGTTTGTGGATTTGAAATTCAGCTGTTCATTAGTATGTTGTTATTGTGTAGGATGGTGGCTTTATAAATTTCAAACTGTTCTGTTGTATTTAATTCATGTCCATTTCTTTTTACTTTCAATATTGTAAGGTTGGTATCTATGTTGTGTAGGTGTGCCCGGTTCATTTAAATGTGTTGCAAAAGCTGATTCTGTTTTGGTTTTAAGTGCGTTGATATGTTCTTTAAATCTAAGTTTGAATGATCGTCCAACAAATCCACCCATCAGCACCGACCCTACAAACACTCCCAAAATTACACAAACCCAACATTCCCATCCGACCATAGTAAACTACCGCGAAGCACCAGCCTACAAACTTGCAAAACACCTGGACCATACACTTAGAAAAGTAATTGATCTAAACAACAATACACACCTCAAAAACAGTGATGAGCTTATCTCAAAACTGAAAGACACTCACATTCCGTTCAACTCAACCCTAGCATCCTTTGATATAACAAACATGTACACCAACATTCCAATCGATGAAACTATATCCATAATCAGAGACCTCCTTACAAAAAGTAACTTACCAGTAGAAAAAAAAACCGATGAAATTATTGAAATCCTACAGACAATAACCAAACAAAACTATTTCACTTATGACAATAAGTTCTATCTACAAGATGAAGGTTTACCCATGGGGTCACCAATTAGTAGCTTACTTGCAGAAATATACATTCAAAACTTTGAAAACAAACACATCCTCAATAGTGAAATATCAAAGAAGATAGTTTTCTGGTATAGATACGTAGATGATGTCTTAATTCTCTTTAAGGGAAACCAGAGACAATGTGAAGTTCTCCGTAAACACATCAACAAGTTCAACAACAAAATACAATTCACCTGTGAATATGAACAAACAACTCTATAAACTTCCTCGACCTATCAATCACAAAAAATCCAGACCAAAAACTCAGCTTTAACATTTACAGGAAACCAACCACAACAGACACACTAATCCACAACTCCTCCAACCACCCAACACAGCACAAACATGCAGCATTCAGATCCATGCTCTATAGACTCAACAAAATACCCTTATCACCAGAAAACTACAAAAATGAGCTCAACACAATAAAATACCTAGCACAGAGTAATGGATATGACCCAAACATAATAGATAAACTAAACAAAAAAACAAAAGCAAAATCATATAAGCAAGAAACCAATCCAACAAATGAGAGAAAACACTTCATAGCACTAACATATATCAATAGTCAATCTAATAAAATTGCCAGAATTTTTAAAAAAAGCAGGCTACAAAGTGGCTTTCAAAACCAAAAATAAGCTGATGGCCACCCTCACCCCCAAAACCACCGACAACACCGACAAACACAACCTCCCTGGGGTATATAAGTTAAAATGTAATGATTGTGAAAAATTCTACATTGGCAGAAGTGGACGATCATTCAAACTTAGATTTAAAGAACATATCAACGCACTTAAAACCAAAACAGAATCAGCTTTTGCAACACATTTAAATGAAACCGGGCACACCTACACAAACATAGATACCAACCTTACAATATTGAAAGTAAAAAGAAATGGACATGAATTAAATACAACAGAACAGTTTGAAATTTATAAAGCCACCATCCTACACAATAACAACATACTAAATGAACAGCTGAATTTCAAATCCAACAAACTTTTTGATCACATAATAAACACCACAAATCTTCCTAACCATCAAAACATTTCCGGTCTACACTGTTGAAAATGATTGCCAAGCAATTGAAAGTACTCCAGTCAGTAAGTAAAAGTTTTTAATATTTACTCAATAATTGACTGCATGTCGTGTTAAAATACATAGAATAATATTGTATTCCAGTCTAATATTATGATATATTTTAATACGTAGCCTATAGCCTATTATGAGATATCAGCCTAAGATATTATGAAAATAATATTGTATTCCAGTCTAATATTATGAGATATTATGAGATATCAGCCTAAGATATTATTAGAATAATATTGTATTTCAGTCTAATAGTTCTTGGTAGTTTGGAACAGGAATGATGCTGGACCTGCACTTTACTATTTATTGTTTCAAATCCATTTGTTCCTGAAAACCTTGGAAAATTTCCAGACCCTAGCTTGAACTCTCAACCAAATTTGAATGTTTTCTGTCATTTTGTTATAGAAAAAGCAAAAACGACGATTTTCGGCGTTATTTCAAAGCCCTCCCAATACAAAATTTCGGCGTAATTGAGAAGCCCTCTGAAGAAAACAATGTCTTTGCTCTAGCTGAACTTCTGTACCAAACTTACAGATTTTCTCTCAATTAGTTCTTGAAAAATGTGAAAAACGCTAGAGAACGCTGGGAAAACGCAGTAAAACCGCTTATCTTGAGTGTATCTTTGGCTTGATTCTGAAGTCTTCTCAAGAAAAAATTTCTAGCCCTTACTGAACTTCTGTATTGAATTTGAACAATTAGTTCTTGAGAAGGCCTAGAAAACCCTAAAAAACCGCTGATCTTTGGCGGAACTTATTTCAAAAGCCTTCAAATACAACATTATTATACTTAAGTTTTTACTTGCTGATTAATTGATCTGAATGGTCGAAGAGTAGCTACGCATTTTTGTTTCATAGTAGAATTATTCTCGTTGCCATGCAGTGTTTAGATATGAGTCATGGAACACCTCCTGAATGAGATGAATCAATACCAAGATGTATTTCTCATGGAACAGGTTCTAGCGATGGATGATTAAATCAGTTACCCGTAGTCTTTGCTCTCAGAGTCCTCACAATCTATATATATATATATATATATATTATATATATTATATATATATATTGTTTTGTATATATATATATATATTATATATATATATATATTATATATATATATATATTGTTTTGTAGAGTGAGAGGACTGTATCTAAATTATTATTGTATTTAATGAAACTACTTGCCAAGCTGGAATTAAAAGAAATATTTACTGTGAGCAAAGCTATGGAAATTCTCAAATTAGTATAGATAATAGACTCACCAGTCGTAATTTTTATATGTGCCAAATTATCAATAAATTATAAGGTATTGGAATCGAAATACAGGATGGAATATAGAAATGAGAAGGATAAATACCTTTGGGAAAGGAAATACCTTTCTGATACTCTGATACTGTGGCCTGGCGATGATTACAAGCTGCTTGGCAATATTAATTTCACTGCTCCTTGCTTCTCCCAAATATTCACAACATTCATTAAACACTTCAATCAATTATTGACATATAATGTCCGGCCAGACAAATAACAAATAACAAATAAAGTGAGCCGGTACGGTCTGGCTTTGTACACTCTTGACTCAGTCTGTTTTTTCCCGACTGACAAGGAAGCCTGGGCTGACGACAGTTTTCGACAATCCACCGCCAGGAGGCAGCACCGCATGGAACAGCGCTACATCAACACGCTCAATTCAAGAATGGCCACAACATATAATATATATATATATATATAATATATATATATTATATATATATATATATATATATATATTATATATATATATATTGTGGAGCGTTTTTTTTAACGGCTTCACGTATGTAGAGTGAATCTTGCACTGAATCAATGGTTGAGGTTATAAATTTGGTAACTGCGTGCGTGGACGCTAAGTGTAGGCTACACCAGACTGGTTGATTCACTACAAGATTCAATACAATTGTCGGAATCGCGGGAGGCCTAAACGCTCGCTCACCCTTGATTCTTCTAATGACAGATTGTATAGTGATGAAATTTTTATAAGCAGTGTAGCGATCGCTAAACACTGAAGACGGATATCTTAAAATTATTACCTGTGAAGAATGAGCATACAAAATCATACAGGTCGAGCAAAAATCCCGATGTAGATAATTTACGGGACTGCATCTCTAATAAGTTCCGAAGATTAAGATAGGGTACAAGGACCAGATATCGTTCGGAATATATTTCGAGAACAGAGTCTTGTCGGGTTTTAAGCTCTATTGTAGGAAATTATATGATCTCTGGCTGCATCTGCTGTTCAGTTGATCTGTTCGCTCCTAAATCGAGGTTGGTAACAGATAAAAGCTGATATATGAGCAGGTAAGGACAAAGAATAAATATCTCGATCTGACCCCACTCGCTACATCCACTTAGACCTGTTCCAATATCCAGCTTAATTCAATTATTTCAATGATCGTATTCGATCGGTTCTTGATGATATAGAACGTATCAGACACAATAATTGACAGGCTTAAGAAATAATCGAACTCAGAAACGAATTAACAAAATTGAAATATATTATAATAAAATATATGATCACACTGCAGATTCAGAATTTGATTTACAGATTGATAATAATTTAGCATTGACAAAAAGAGTTAAAAATGTTCTTGTGCTTGCATGACACCATGCGTGATTCGACAGAATTTTACAATTGATAAAATTTAACAGTTTTGAAAAAACAGTGAAAAAATGAATTATAGAATATTTTTAAATGCTCGGGGGTCGTGGTTCTGGCAGCGGAGGATAGCTAATCAACTACAAGTTTGTATAAATTAAATATTGAACAAATTCTAGGCTCTTAACAACTAATAAGCGCTTGTCGGCGTGGCCAATAATTAACGAAGAAAAAATTTATGTTTCTGCACTGTAATATTTTTCGAAGCGTAGATTGGGGCCCCTTTAAACTTATAACTCACGTGAAATTCCTTGGCGGTCGTGGTTTTCTTCTTTAAAAATATTAATAAATTAATATTCTTATACAATTTTTATTATGTTTGAGACTGTTATACTTAATTTCTGCTGTTTTTATCAATAATATACTGTTCATGATATGACCTAGTTAGTTACAATAAGACTTGACATTATAATATAATTTCTTAAGTAATAAATAATTTCAACGATAATACATACATTTTTATTTTTTATTCGAAATTCTTGGTCCTTTATTGATAGTTTTTATAATTTTTAGAAATGATATTATACCTTGCGTGAAGCCGGCATGACATTTGACAATACTTTGAATCAGTCAGCTGCGTTCGAACTGCTTTAAAAACATCTGATCGATAGTAAACAAAGTGTAACCTCAAAATTCAATGAACAATTCATAAATAATTCGTGCTTTATTTGCAGAATAATTATAATTTATTGAATAATTTTCTAGAAAATATTCAGTACAGAACGGTACTCTTATCAATATACAGTTACTGATAAGTAAGCTTTATCGCTCGGTCGCGAACTATTCCTTTAGCAAATTCTTTCATTTTAAAAGGTAATCACAATTTTCTCTCTTCTCATGAGATCTATTTGAAAGATTCATCACAATATATATGTATATATATATATATATATATATATATATATATATAAATATAGAGAGAGAGAATTGAATTGAATTGAATTGAATCGCTGCCTTTATTAAAACCTAGGAGGGCGAAGTTAGGGCGCAGCCGGCCCTCTCTTACACTTAACCTCCATACAATTCTAAGTTACAACTAAAACAACATCATAAACAATGAACTAAAGTAAAAGAAAACAATAACTTAGAAAATTTACAAGAAAAATATATATAAATATAATAACTATATTTAATTTTTTATTATATTATAATTATTTATAATTATATATAATATAATAAAAAAAAAAAAAGAGAAAACTCGAACTCCTTTCGAATTTGAGTACGTAAAGGTGGTTATGCAGAAAGGAAGAAGAGAAAGTGAATACAGTTGAGAATTTTCAGTCCAAATCCATAGATTATTCCGGTAGAAGAAAGGGAAGAAGGGAGAAGAAAGAAAAGAAAGGAAGAGAGAAAGAAGGAAGAAAGAGAGGAACACACACACACACACACACACATATATACACTATATAGACTTGAATTACGGGTTAGGGAGCATTCCAGCCGAGTCCACCACCTCTGATCCACCGCAAGACAGCCGCGCCGAACCGGCGACGTCCCTCAACTAGCTTCAGCTCAGCAGGCAAAGAATTCCATAAACTACAGGCTGTCACAAGGAACGACTTATTGAACATAACAGTCTATGTGTTGGGACAGCCAGCAGATGGGATCCATGCCGCGTTCCTCCACGGCAAAATCACCCAAGTAACGGTACTCCACTGCCAGATACTTAGGCGTTTTGGTTTTCAATATCTTATGCAGGAAGCACAAAGCATGATGTGATCTACTCTCACGCAGCTTCATGAGTTCAAGTCTGTTAAAGTATTCGGTCACATGGTCGTCACGTCTCAGGTTGAAGATAAAGCGAACACAATAATTATGTGCACGCTGCATCCTCTGCAAAAGTTGAACTGTCATGTCAAGAGTCACAATGTCACAGTAGTTGAAGATTGGGAAAATCAGAGTCTTGACCAGCATAACCTTTGTAGGAAAGGGAATGAAGTCAGAGATCCTCTTCAATGTCATGATCCCCCCAATGACCCTGTTACAAGTCTGAGTCACGTGGCTGGTCCAGTCAAGAGTCCTTGTCATTGTCAGTCCCAAATTTTTCACGTCAGAACTGTATTCCAATTGTATGTTATTCAATGTTATGTATGGTCCGTTAGATATGTCAATTGTGTTTAAAAGTCTTGAGTAACCTATCACTATAGATTTCGATTTTGTCTCGTTAATTTTTAGTCCATTATTCTCAGTCCACTGTACCAAACGAGTCAAGTCAGCATTGACCTCATCAACTGTGACGCCAAAGTCATTTTTCTTGCAGTGTCGGTATATTTGTAAATCGTCTGCATACAGGTGATGTCTGGTCGTAAGTAGAGTGCTTGTCACGTCATTTATGTAAATGCTGAACAATAGAGGACCCAATACCGAACCCTGAGGAACTCCTCTGTTCACTTCACGCCACCGTGAAGAGGCATCCCCAACTCTCACACACTGACACCGACCCCGAAGATAGGACCTCACCCATGCCACAGTGGAGTTGGAAAAACCTAATTTTCTGAGTTTGTAGAGTAGAGTAGGATGGAAAATACTGTCGAATGCCTTGCTAAAATCTATTAGGACTAGAACTGTTAGCTCTCTATTATCCATGGCCCTACGGATGTCATCAGTTACTCTCAGGAGTGCAGAGGTGGTGCTATGACCACTACGGAACCCCGATTGAAAGTCACCAATCAATCCAGAGCCATGAACAACGAAGTGCTCAATGAGAGTGAACAATGATTTCCAGAACCTTTGACAAGACGGACAATAAGCTAATAGGCCTGTAATCAGATGGAGAGAGAGGGTTAGGGATCTTGTTCAAGGGGATCACAATAGATGACTTCCAGCCATCAGGAAAAACCGACGTTAAAAGTGAGGTATTGATTAAATGAGTGAGGAAAGGAAGGATGAGAGGAAGGATGATTTTGATAAATTTGATTGGGATACCATCTGCACCAACAGCATTACTCTTTACTCTATGAACAGCCAAGAAGACCTCTTGCTCCGTGACATTGGAGAAGTAGAAATCCTCATTTTGATGACAATCAGGCAGAGAGTCAAAGTGAGCACGAGCTTGGTCCAAACTTACAGGGATGTCAGTGAAGAAATCATTGAGATCATCCAGCGAGTGAGCAACAGTCGGTACCTGCCTCTCCTTGCCAGCCCCAATCTCCCTCAGAGCACGCCACAAAGATGAAGTTGATGATCGCTTTGAGGAGATCAAGTCTCGGTAAAATGTAGCTTTAGAATTTCTAATTTTTTGCTTGCAAGAGTTTCTCAAACGCTTATAATGATTGAAATCATTAGGGCTTTTTGACGCTCTTGCTTTTTTGCACCAATAATCTCGATCCCTCATCAGCTGGCGTATCTCATCAGTGAGCCATGGAGCAGAATCCCTGGTTATTCTACGATTTTTCAAAGGAACATGTTTTTCAAAAAGAGAGATTATATTGTGATTCAAAATGTTCAACATAACATTAACATCGTTAGTATGGAATATGTGTAGCCAGTCAAGGTTAATTGCATCATTAAACAAGCTGTGGTAGTTAATATTCTTATAATCCCTATAAGTGATTATTTTAGGTTTAGGCTTAGGCCTCTTGATATTATAGACAAGAAATATCATATCATGTGCTGAAAGGCCTGGAAAAGGGATCTGCCCATGGCACACAGCTGACTTCTTATCAGCAACTGCAATAAGATCAAGCAATGTGTCAGAGGTGGATGTATGGTGCGTAGCTTGGAGAGGCAGCAAGGTCATACCATTCGCAAAAAACATAGTGGTCAGTTGTATTTTGTCATGAGTATCAGGTCCAAGTAAGTCAGTATTGAAGTCACCCATGATAGCCACATGTTCATAGGGCACCATCAGCTCAAGTAGTGCTTCCTCAAATTCTGACATATACCCAATATGAGGCGGCCTGTAGCAAACTGCTATTAACATTTTAACTCCGTTACACTTTACCTCAATAAACATGTATTCAGGTCTAGCTGCACGGGAGGTATCAGAGGAAAACTTATGAACAGGCAACAGAGAACGCTTGACAAACGCGGCAACCCCTCCCCCATTCTTGTGTAACCGGTCATTCCTAATGAGCACATAATCCTCTAGTGCGACAAGTCGATTAGGGATTGTCGGTTTTAGCCAGGTTTCAGATATAAGAATGATGTCACAATCTTTGCCCTCGAAAGTGTGCCTAAATTCATCTATATGGCAGAGAAGGGATTGTGCATTGACATGAGCGACTTTAAGACGATCAGGGAAAGGAGAGACAGCCCGCTTGAGGGCATCGCCGACACTCAGCGCGGCCGCGCCATCATCCTGCTGTATAGACAAGGTGGCTGCGACGAAGCAGCAAGGCAGAAGAGAGGGGTGAAACGGCGAAACAACAAGAAGATACAAAAAAGACACTTACCACATTCATACTGACACACACACACAAAGAAAGAAATGAGAAAAGAAATATAGAAATCATATGAGATAAAAGAAAAACAAAATCAAGTGAAGAAGTCGAGCGCTATGAACAATAGGATAACGCTGTATTAGATGGTCAAGGCGGTTCGGCTCCATTGATGCAAGCATACTAATACTGTTGATCAAATACAAGTACCACGGAATAGCGAATATTGAGAAGAAAAAAGAAGCAGAAGGCTGATACTCTGATACTGTGGCCTGGCAATGATTACAAGCTGCTTGGCAATATTAATTTCACTGCTCCTTGCTTCTCCCAAATATTCACAACATTCATTAAACACTTCAATCAATTATTGACATATAATGTCCGGCCAGACAAATAACAAATAACAAATAAAGTGAGCCGGTACGGTCTGGCTTTGTACACTCTTGACTCAGTCTGTTTTTTCCCGACTGATAAGAAAGCCTGGGCTGATGACAGTTTTCGACAATCCACCGCCAGGAGGCAGCACCGCACGGAACAGTGCTACATCAACACGCTCAATTCAAGAATGGCCACAACATATATATATATATATATATATAAATATATATAGAGAGAGAGAGCACATAACTGAAAACATTTTAAAGTTTTATAATATAAATTGCGTAATTTTGCGTTTTCTCAGTTATTTCATCAAGTAATAGACAGAAAATTTTCAAATTTGGTACAGAAGTTTAGCTAGGAACTAAAAACTTTGTGATGAGGTGATTTTAATATTTCATCAAAGGTACGCCCAAAATAAGCGTTTTTTCAGCTTTTCTGCGTTTTCTCAGTACTTTGACTTTCTGATGGAATGAAGCATGCTCAAATGAAAAATGCTAGATGGATAAGGCGAGCGAAGCGAGCCTGACGGCTAGTCAACTTATAAAGATCATATCAAGAACTTTTTTCATATCAATTCCTATAGAATTTTGATAGTATGATATTATTTACATAAGGTAACGATTCATAACAGAGCTCCTGCGATTCTATAGCAAAACTATGAAGTATTCTGTCGGTTCATTGCAGTGGCACCAACACAGCATGCGCTCAAATTATATTGGACGTCATACCAAGCTATCGAACTTTCCCCTGTATAAACTTTACCTTATAATATTGCATAACTGTGACTTAATTGATGAATATTCCAATTTTCCAGCAAATTTCCTTTTTTCTCTCACATTCGACTAGAATATTTCAATTGGGGTAATCAGCTTCCCAGTTATATTTCACAGCCCTTACGAGTTCAAATTATATACTACTCTGATGAGCATTTTATTCTATTAAGAATATTGAACTTGCCACATTTTCAAAGAATCAGATGAATCAAACATTTCATAAATTTTGTATACTTTGTACATATACATAGATGTTTGAATGTACGATTTTTTGTTTTTGAATACATCATTTCTGTTTGTCAAGTTCCATATCTGGTAGATTCTAACATTTTGCCAAATTTGACGCTTCAAATTAGCCCTTGAGGTTCAAAGCTATCTTTGGATTCTTAATATTAGGTCGTGAAATTACTCTTTTTCTCCACCATTGGAAACGACTGTTACACCTATCAAATTGAGTTGGGACATAGTTCTGTGGGAAGAGGAAATGCAAGCTTTAATATTCCCAAATACTAGAGTATTTTTCATCTCTAATGGTTAAACAGTACAGTTGAAATATCTCAACCCTGCGTCTTCCCGGACGCACGTAAGCAAACTCCAATTTTCCAATGGGAAAATAAATTTTTCACGATAAAAATTGACTCATAAAATTGAACTTCGTGATCACTAGAGTCTCATTGAGAAAATCTGAGTTCTTCACTGTTTTTAGAAATCAAGTTAATGAATAAAAAATGACACAATATATTATATTATTTCTCAATATTAACCCACTTATAGATGACACATTTATAGATATTAAAACATTTTATTATCACATTTATAGATATCAAATTTATTATCCAAGTCAATGAATCATACCTCCATCTATAATAATTCTCATCAATTTGAGTCAATAGAATTAATTTTGATTGGTCTCTAACTATGTACTATAATGATGATAAAAAATCTTATGATCAGTTATAGTTGAGCCGATGAACTGTCTTCAATTTCACGTTTCCATAGAATGGACTGAAGCGCTGCAGACACACTTTGCCACTGTAGAGTTCCAAAATTGTTCTCACCTAAGTTCTCCCTGTTCTCGTTGAAATAAAAAAGAGCACAAGGAAGCCTGGCGAATAAGAACAGAGTGGAATTTCGGCTGCGCTTGAAATTTATTACCCTTGAATTCACCTTCCTTCCAGCGCTCAGAATGGATGCAGAGGCAAATGGAAAAGAGATAGAAATTGCGTTGCAAGTACATAAAGTCCAGTGGAAGAATGGAAACAGTGAGAGAGCAGCCAGAATAGGAAATTCATGGAGTTGAACAGTCGATTAATATTCTGTTCTCTTCCTTCATCAATCACCATTTTGTTAGGCTGATGATTATTATTTTCCCAATGTGAACTATTGGCTGTATATCAGACCTCAATTAATTGATAATATCATAGAATGCTCTGAAAATGCACTGAGACGCTGGAAACTCCACAGATGATGAATCTATCAAAATGTTTTCCTTCCAAGAAAGAAAGATGGCATATATAAAAACCAATATTTGGTGTATTTACCAATTGGTGTATGGCCCAATAATTGAATAATTCATACAGACATGTAGAGTTTTTTCTTAACAAAATATAAACACAATAGTATATATTTCACTGAAATGTTTTCATTCATACAAAACACAGGTTCTAATGCTTGAGTCATCATCGGTTAAGCCTCGCACATACACATCAAGTTCTGTTCGTACGGTATTTTGCCGTCCTAAAATACTATTAGATTAAACAGATGATTTCAAACAGATGATGTTTGTCAAGTTCCGTTCAATCTGATAATGATATGAGAATTCATAAGGACGACAAAATATTGTACGAACAAAAATCAATGTGTGTGCTGGGCTTTAAAGATTGAGTTTGAACTGACATTATTGGTACCTGTTGTAATAAGGTCTGTTAGTGAGTTGGATGAATAAAAATCATGGAGTATTTATTTGAAAAATGATTCATTGAAACATAATTGTTCTGTATTTGCAAGGCACCAGTAGGCCTGATGGTAAATTATCTTCTTGATCTTCCTTGCATTCAAAATAATAGCATATTATCTCTCTTAAGGCTATCGCACATAGCAGATGACAGAGTTCGAGGAAGAATCCCTCCTCAGGTGTTCGAATGCTGCATCGCACATTGATGTCCCTCTTTTTGCATTATGTCCTCATCATTTATGCCAACATTCGTATGAAGACGTTTGGTTTTTGTTCGTCCGCCTGCATACATATTTCTGCTGTATGTGCGTTCACTTTTAGAATACAAAACTGTGCTAAGAAACCAATTGGAATCACTCCAAACAAAATACATAATTTTGTAATTGATATCAATAAGTAATGATCCAATACTCTCAAAACTAAGAACTTTATATTATAAGAATGCATAGTATATTTGCTATGACATAGTGTTTAAATAGTCAAAATTGTAATGTATTTTCCAAATGGAATCAATAATTGAGCTGATATCTTTAGTCCCTTCAAGAGTATTAAGCCATTGCTCCTTATTCACAACAAATTCAAGCATACACAAGCACACAGCTCACACTGCTTCATATTGAATTTCTGACTCACCAAGGCCATGCTCATTAATACAAATCGCGATTGTTGTTAAATAATCTCAAATAAGAGATTCACAATGATTAGCTGTATGTTGGTGGTTTTTTGGCAAAGATTTGAACTAAAAAGCTCACTTATCTACCACAGACCCTCATATTAATCTCGAAGAGAGATCCTCTATTTCATTTTGATTTGTTTTCATGAAAGAGGATATAGCAAGCGCTAATAGGGAATAGTGGAACTCATCCCAGTAGTCTTTGCTTTTGCCTCTGTAAATTGAAAATTATCTTCAGCAGAACTCAAGGGAGTGCCTCCACTGCAATTAAGTAGAAAGATACGAAGAAAGTCCCGAGAAATACTTTCTTCCTCCTACAAAACGAAATCTCTCATTCAACTCCACTCGTGTGAAGTTGATTAAAAGCTCCTACTCACGTCATAATGATTCGACGTAAGTTTCAATGTAGTGGAATGGTCACGGAGAACATAAGAGTAGTCTGTCTGACCATATATCTGTTTCACTACCACTTCAATTCTCTTGTAGTAATTATCACACGTCATTAAATGGATGAATGTTTGTCATAGTTTCGAGACCAAGCCATTCAGTTGAGGAAGTTCATGACCCGAAAACTTCGCTAATGGACACAGAGGGTGAATTCCTTCAGTTCTCACTCTCTTTTCAACAATTCAAGAATTCCCTTGTATCAATATTTGTTACTAATAGGTCTTCCCTCCATTCAAAGGCCCAGTTGCACAAAAGCCGAGAACCAATCAGAGAAGGCTTTTTTGATAAGACGGCCTCTCAGATTGGTTCTGGTGGAATTAACCACGATTAAAATTTAACTGGCTTTTGTGCAACCAGCACAAAGTCTCTCTGAAGTTTGTAAGAGATAGAAAATACTGTTTTGAGGGTTTTGTAGATGTTTTGTAAATGAGGGTATTCCTCAATTCTCATCCCATTGATGGGAATAGATGATCCTACTATTCGTGATTGAAATACGAACCACCAGGTGAGTGAGGAAAAGGCAGATGGAAACTCCATCTTTTGCAAATATAATCGAATCATGAATATTACATGACATAATTATGTTAATAAATCTCTAAAGAAGGTTAATAATGCATCGGAACATAATAAGAACAGATTATTCCTACATTCATGATACGTAGCACTGTATAAATTATCAACTGTCAATAATTTACGATTATTATTATTCATACTAAAGTTCAATTATTAAACTTCTCTCCAAGTAAGAAATAATTGAAAAGCTTCATTATTGTTTGAGAACAGAGGGAGAAGAGAGAGAGAGAGAGAGAGAGTGTGAGAGAGATAGATTTAGATAGATTTTATTTTACAATTGTTACTAGGTTTGTCGCCTATGGTAACATGGTTACAAAATTACAGTTTTACAAATCATCTTGAATGATAACACAGCTACATAACATGATTTTATTAAATTCTCATAATAATAAGCGATATAATAATACATAGATAATAATTCTATATAACTCTAAAATAATTAATAAAAAATGTAAGATACATAACAATACATACAATCAACGAAAATAAGATGCCATTAGGTATGATTTACAGGTATTAGTAGGTGTCAATCAAACGCTCCAATACTCCAGCAATACGAGCAAAATAATATTGTTACTGTACAACGATTATTGCAAATTTCCAATAAAAAGTATTCACAACATCTACAAAAAGATTGTGGCGAAAACATATCTAAGTAGTCTCGTTCAACAGAGCATCGAGCCTGGACCTGAACGTACCCAAGGTTGCCGCAAAAATAACATCATTGGGCAGATCGTTCCAAAGAGAGAGAGAGAGAGAGAGAGAGAGAGAGAGAGAGAGAGAGAGAGAGAGTGAGCGAGAGAGAGAGAGAGCGCGTGAGAGAGAGCGAGTGAGAGGGATGGAATTGCTTTCAGCAATCGACAAGCTTACTACAAAAAATGCAATCGAAGTGGTGACCACGATAATCATCACAATGCACTTGCTAAATTTTTCACAAATAAATAGAGTTTATGAAAAAATTGTTGTATAGTCTATGTTTTGGATATGGCCCGAAGGCAAAGAAATTATTATATATATAACATAAGTAATAGTTTAATATTTTGGCACGGTCTATTTGAGCATTGAATGGCGGAGGACTAGAATATTCAAATTTTATGCAAATTTGAAAATCGGAAATGAGAATTGTAAAATTGAGAAACGAGAACCACACTCGCCTGCCAAATGCCACCATGAGAGGTCACTAAAAATTATAGAGCGTAATACCTTGCTATATCTTGTAATAATTTAAAGTTAAATTGAATTACTAAATTTCTTATAAGAGTTTGTGATGTTCTTATAAAGCAAAAGTCATTTTCATTTTTAAATAATTTTGTAACCCCTTGGAAGAGACGACTCCGGCTACAATAATCCAGGACCACCAGGAGTTGGATCGACATCAGCAGCTCATAAGAAAATTTCGACACGTGAGTGAAAAATATTGAAATAGTGATAGGGTGCCCTCAGTGCTTCGAAATTAAATAAGAATCAAAGCTAGCTCGTCGAAAGGGTTTTCTTATGAATTAAGAATTTGGTAAAAAATACTTGCGCAAGTAAATGTAGTATTAAAGGTATTTTATTGGAAAATGACGAGTCAATCTACATATCAGAAGTCCTTTAAATCAAAGAAGTATAAAATCTAGGCTGTTAATACATATTCACATGATCTTTAATTTCTGCAATATAATTTGCGATAGTTTGTTGTAGCTCTGATTCACTAGATGAATTGCTCTATTTATTCCGTCAGGTGCCGAATCTCGTACCCTGAGATAAAATATATATTCATTACAAAGAAATCTATTAGATACCATAGAATTAAATATATATATTTGGATTATTGGTTGTCAATTTATCAAGCTGATTTTTAAGAAATCTATTTTTAATGGAATTGTCCAAGTCGACAAGTATTAGCAAGCTGATATCGCAGCTACATGCAAATAGATGCATATATGATCATAAAATAAAAGCACATGGTAGCGTTTCGTGCTGTAGAATTTAGAGAATAGTATTTAGCCTGTGATATTTTATTGATTTCGATTATTGTTCTATCTTATATTATATATTTTTTATCGCTCTATATATTTTTGCTCTGATTTATTTTTTGCAATATTTGTTAATATATGTATTAAATTGTTTATGGTGTGCGATTTATTTTTTTATTCCTCAATACTATAGGATAAGTACCATATATATATATATTTTTTAATGAATTATCAGAATTATAGTGGAAGCTCATATCTGGGCCTATAAAGATTTTCATGAGACTGTATCCTATGAAAAACCACGACCTAATTTTTATAATTGTTGAAATATTTCATGCTCTACCGACTGATGCCAAGCAGGAGGCTTATCGTTATTTAAATATAAAAAAATAACGTGACAAACTCTAAAATAATTAATAAAAAATGTAAGATACATAACAATACATACAATCAACGAAAATAAGATGCCATTAGGTATTATTTTTACCATTAGTAGGTGTCAATCAAACGCTCCAATACTCAAACGCTCGCAAAACGAGCAAAATAATATTGTTACTGTACAACGATTATTGCAAATTTCCAATAAAAAGTATTTTACAACATCTACAAAAAGATTGTGGCGAAAACATATCTAAGTAGTCTCGTTCAAGAGAGCATCGAGCCTGGACCTGAACGTACCCAAGGTTGCCGCAAAAATAACATCATTGGGCAGATCGTTCCAAAGAGAGAGAGAGAGTGTGAGAGAGAGAGAGAGTGAGAGAGAGAGAGAGGGGGAGAGAGAGAGAGAGTGTGCGAGAGAGAGAGAGAGCGTGAGTGAGAGCGAGTGAGAGGGATGGAATTGCTTTCAGCAATCGACAAGCTTACTACAAAAAATGCAATCGAAGTGGTGACCACGATAATCATCACAATGCACTTGCTAAATTTTTCACAAATCAATATTGATTTCATTTATTGTACAAATAGAGCAACTGAATTTTAAAACAATTGAAATGTGATTGCGATGTACATCATTAGTGAAACACCTACGGACTCCTAATTGAATTATTGTTTCTATCTACAGTATATCATGGAAGATTTGATGGGAACCGACTAGTTGATTGAGTTTGTAAACAACTCGAAATCATGTTCTCACTCAACGAGTTCCAATACAACAGACTATCAAAATATTTTCGAGATCAAAATTTTGGGCTGTATTTATGGAAGATTCTTGGTACTTGTTATTGGTTGCCAGGCAAGAAACTTCTTCTGCTGAAAACATTCTTGAAATTTTTTATAGATACGGCCCTTGTAATCAATTCATACTAGCTTTTCCTCGATTTGAAAGTGATCCTTATTCCTTACAGGAATTGACGCATAGTATCAGAATTTACGCATACCACAAGAAGTAAAGACTTATGAAGCAAATACAAAGAATTCAATTAATCTAATTATAGCTCATCAAATAAAAACATTTAGAATCTTGTAATTTGATAATTTCAGAATCTTTTCTTGTGTTTCTTGACACGCTTATAATGTAGTACAACAATCAAATTTACTGTTGAAATATGTCTCAACTATGGGAATATTGGGTCAACTTGAAAGTTCTCCGAAGAACTTGGCTAAGTCAAGATTAATCGATCGACCGGTTCTTCCCTTCAAGTAGCTGAACTACGTGATGGAACACCCCTTCCCACCTCTATCACCCACCATTAACAAACTTGGGGATTCGAGCTTAGTTCAGCTACATCTTTCTGCGAGCGGAAACCTTTGCGATACTTTCAAACACAGAAGTTGATTGGAGCTTCGTTACTCAAACACTCTTTTCACTAAAGTTATCTTTGATTTACAACTATTCAGAAGTTTATTAGTGTTCTCGACAAAATGATTACTTGGAATTGTTGGTGTTTCACTCCCCATTCCCTCCTCATTTCCAATAAATTCTTAGTAGAATGGCTCTACTGACTCCAAGTCTTTTTCTGATACTGTTAGCTTGTATCCGATCATCAATCAATCAATCATCTCACCCAAAGAAAGAATTCGATAACTGTGAGATTATCAAAATAATCAAGTCAATCCCACTAGATTGAGTTAATGAGAATTTTTAATATAGTGAAATAGGTAAGCCAGATAACTGTCATAAATTGATGAAAATCATGAATTGTACATAGAATTTTGACTATAAATAGTGTGACATTCTGAATTTATTGAAACCATGAAATGGAATAAATTGAAGAAATAGAAGATATTATTATTGTTAAAAGTTAGAAAGAGTATCAAATGTACTGTTACCTGCCAAGCGATAAAGCTCACTTATCTACAGCTGAGACTGAGATAAGAGCACCGTTCTATATGGCATATTTTGAAGGAATTATTTATTGAAAAATTGTAACTCATTGCGAATGATTTATAAATTGTTTGGAGTCAACCATCAAATTTAGAGGTTGCAACATTGTTTACATTACTGAACAGATATTTTGAATGCAGTCAAAAAATTGGCTAAATGATTCTTTGTGCCACTGACTTTAAAATGAAAATGAAGATATAATTACTTCTAAAACTAATAAATTATTTCAAAAAGGATAAGAAGTACAAAACATAAAAATATTTATCATTGTTAAAATTATTCATTAATAGAAATATACAACATGTAAATATACAACATATACAAAATGTAATAAAAGCGTGCAAGATCATGATACAAGCATTATCATTGATAAGAGCAGCAATAATCATTTTTTGTCAAATATTTATCACATTGTATACAAATTTAATACTTAACATGAGGAAAGGCACAACAGGCTCATGCCCAAAACTGTCTCATTCCCAATTTATACTATAATACTGTCCAAATCAAAATGTTGATTAGAATAAATGTTATTTATGATTAGAATAAGAATCTTCTGTATGAAATGTTGATGTTAAATGATTATTCTGAAATTAACCAAACGGATTGATGTATGAATTTCTGTGACCAGTCTAAGCCAATCATAAGTCAGAAAAATAACACCAAAAAGGGATGACATTCAAACATGGTAGTCTAATTCGTTATCAGCGACTAAACAGGTCTTATCATATGTGGTAACACATTGTATGTTGTATAAGGGGGAATATGAAGAAAGTTTGTTTGTTCATAAAGGCAGATAATTCAAGTTTTTTCATTGTAAAACAAGAACTATTTTCTTACTCATGTGTGACGTAATGTCTATGTCATACTAATTCTACCAATAGCAGAATTTCTATGCAAATTAAGTAAGATGGAACTATTCAGCCGAAAACTTAGAGAAGCAAGACACTCCCTTTTGGTGCCTTCACCGTAAAGACCCTTATTTGAAAGTTACCATTTTGTCAGTGAGATTCTTGTTCGTTCACATTTATATATTTTTAATTGTAAAGCAATACTCGAGGCGATACTATTTGTTACATTTTAAATCATTTTTTCAATTGATTGCTTTCTGGGAATTTAATTTTCAATTGTTCATTATTTAATTGGGGGAGGAAAAAATCAATTTTAAAATTCCCCACGTGCTGAGGACCGAAGCTTGGAAGAGCCGTCGATTGTATAAATTAATTTAAAGAAACCACTACACCAGGAAGGATCACGTGAGTTATCTTTTTATTTATGGGGCCCCACCCTTCGTTTCGAAAAAGTGCAGAAATTATTTCAATTTTACTTTGTTAAATGATCGACAAGCGCTTTTAGTAGTAAGAATCATACTGAATCAGAATTGTAATTTATGTGGTTGATTAACTGTCCTCATCTGCATGAACCACGACCTTGACTGTGTCTCAGATATTGTAATCTTTTGTGAAATCATTTTTAGAAATTTAATTTCCTTTATAAGAATTTTTAAACTCTGTAAAATCGTGCATGATAGCACAGCATCATAGCACAAGCTCAATTAATTATGTCGACATTGAATTATTTGAAACCTGTTTATCAAATTCTGGAACTGCACTGTTTGTCACTTATTATTATAATTTCATTATATCATTTCGCATTTCATATTTTGCTTCCTGATTTCGATTATTTCTTTAGCCCTTCAGATTTTGTGCCTGGCACGTTCGTACTTGTTAGGAGTAGATCAAAGACGATCGTTGAAATAATTGATCCAAATTCGGACAGAGGAACATATTCAAGTGGAAATATTCAGTGAGTTCAGATCGAGATTGCATATTCTCTGTCCTTACCTGCTTGCTAATGTATCAGCTTTTATCTGTGCTCAACTTCAACTTAGGAGCAAACCTTCCACTACAGAGCAGATGCAGCTGTGGTAGTAATAATTCCACACATTAGAGCATAAAGTTCGAAAAGATTCTGATCTCGAAATATTTTCTGAACGTCATTTGGTCCATAGAACTTATTCTACTCCTTCAGAATTTATTAGAGACACAGACCCGCAAATTATATGCATCGAGGTTTTTGCTCGACCTGTCTGGTTTTATGTACCGTTTTCAACACAGGTAACAGTTTAATAGTTTAAGGTCACCGAACCCAGTGTCTAGCAATTGCTACACTGCAACCTACACTTTCAAAAGAATATTATTCTCATACAATCAGTCATGGACGAATCAAGGGTGTGCGAGAGTTTATGCCTCCTGCGATTTGGACGATTGTATTAAATCTTGTACTGACTCACTCAGTCTGGTGTTTTTATAGTGTTCATTCACACACTTACAAATTTAAAGTTATAACACCGAGGACGTCTCCATCTGGGGCATTACTCAAATATTATCGAAACCCTTTCAAGGAGCATTACAATAGTCATCAAAGGAAGATCATTCAAGATATTGAAAAAAACTAGTTTGAATTGTGATAGAGGCAGCCTGCTGACTACTACACATGTCATCGCCACTTCAAGTTCACGCCACTGTCACACATGACGTCAATGTTCTAAGCATGTCCTTGAAGTATATTATTGGATTTGGTATTTGAAGAGGCCTTCATTCGTGCTGCGGATCAATTGGAAAAGGATTAATAATAAGGCAGGGACTGCTTTGAATTATGACGAGTCGCGAATAATTTGAGCGAGGCACAAACGCCCTTTACAAAAGCGTGGTGGCTCCAGCGGAAGTGGCGAAATGTAATGAATGTGGCATCGTAATGAGGGGATGAAAGAGATGGATGGCGGGGGGCTGGTGGGGGTGTTTAAGGGGTGCGGCTACCTGCTTTATCACGACGCTGTCAGAGGAAAGCCGTGTGCGTGTTTCCACCGGGCCACTCTTCACTCTTCACTCTCAAAAGGCTGACTGGCATCTTCTTGCAACGACCACCTTCGGTCTGGAGAGCAGCAGCAGGATTCCTCTCACCACACCCAACCACCACCCCCACTAGTACCTACTTACACCAGATCCACGTCTCCTCGTCTTCCGTCTACACTTTATGACGACGAGAGCAAGTGATGATGATGATGATGATGATAATGATTATGATTACGATGTCTGACAATGACATCACTACTACAACACCACTAAGTCTTCACAATTACTAAGAGCACGTAGGCTTGTACTAGCATCATATTGTGGACGTAAAGTAGCTCACTGAATGGACAGAAATGTGTTCTTGTTTTCACCGGGGCCAAAATGTGTGGAATGGTCAGTTATGATTATAATCATTATATATATAGCTTCGTGGAACATGATAACATTCCTGAAATTTTTTTCTCCATTCATCGTTTCTTACGTGAATCACTAAACTCCAGGCTTCCTTGAAACATATTATCAGAGACAAGAAATATAGCTTAATAAGCAGGAGTATTATGCTTATCCTTCATCTATGATATTATGCAGTGATCTCTCATGAATTAGGAAATGTCAGTAACTCGAAATGGACATTACACAAATTAGTGACTGAGCCACCTCCAGCACCTTTCCATTCATAAGGAAATTGAGACGTGGAGATGGTCTGCTGGGTGAGTTGTTAACATACAAGTAGTTCTGCAAACAGTAGACCTCGCGCAGTTATATAAACCACAGACTTCTCTAATAGAATGTCATGTCCTGGATAGAATTACAACTTTACTAATTCATTTATTAACTGTTCGACTATGACAGCTCGGATAAAAGCAGTGACACTGCTTAATAGCAAAAGTGACATTACACTTAATAATCCACTTTACAGTTGATAAATTTTAATAATTCTATGGTCTGATTCTTCCTATGTTCTGTAGTGAGTAATGCATATAGTAATATTGGAGTGTAGAGGGAATTCCTTCCTTCTTATACTACCTTTAAAATAAAACTTGCTCATACTGTACGTCAACGCGCCGTTCAAAGAGTAAAATTCTTGCCAAATCTCATGGAAATCTATTTTCTCTTCCGGCCAAAAATGCGTCACATACATTTATACATACATATTATAGAGAAGCCAATCCAGTCAAGCTGGAAGGTAGAGCTCACTAGGACATAGAGCGCACTGGAAGGTAGCTCGCTCGTTCAGTGATCATAATAATTTTCACACGTGCTAGCATCGTTACAATTTTGACATTATAATAATATGATCTTATGGCATTAACTCATCTAGCAGACTCACGTCACGTCATATCACTTGCGTCGCGTCTCAATTATTTGCGACATGTCTGTAGTAAGAATCTCTACCATTAATTCGAGTTATCAACACAGAAATTTGTTGATAAAAGCTACATTCTAACTATTCAAACACAGACATTCCAAAATAAGAAAGTGGGATCAATAATTATTATTCGTAAAATACTTTAAACTTCTGTTCAAGAAACTTATTTTATGAAAAACGTGTATGATTATTCTTTACTTATTTATTTTGACCTCAAGATCTCGTGTACATGATATTTTCTATAAGAGAGCTTCTCTCTCCGAATCACCAAAGTGAAATCTTAAGAATTTGAAACTACACTAAGCCGGAATTCTATTTTCATCAAAATAAAAATCTATCAACTGAGCCATATCACCTGCCCGAATACTAGAGCTGAAGTAATTTACTGGAGCTCCAAGATCAAATCAGTTGTTCGCCTCTAGACTTCGAGGAGTAAACATCGTGTGCTGTGCGCTCTCTTTGTTATCAGTTTTGTCGGGTCAATAATGATTTGTTCGAAGTGTAATTCAGATGTTCCAGAGCAGGATTTTATAACATGTAAATCTTGTGGCACAAAATGTCATTTTTTGTGTCAACTGATTAAAGAATCGAATTTTAGAAAAATGTCGGTTGATAATAGAGCGAAGTGGAAGTGCATTGCCTGTAAGACAGGCTCGGTTGGGTCGTCGGATAGTGCGGCGTCAAATGATAGTGCGGCGTTATCAGTGCAAGCATTGTCTACTGGCGGCAATGCCGATAACAAACAATCGCTTTCTGTGTTGGATATACAGGCTATTGGACGTGTAGTTGAAGAAATAATAAGTTCTGAACTGTGACCCACATTCAAAGAAGATTTCCAATCAGTGAAACATTCTATAGAATTCATGTCCAATGAGTTCGAATCTTTCAAAAACGATCTACTAAAATATAAGGAAGAAGTTAATAAATTAAATAAGGAAGTCATGACACTTAAACAAGAAAATGAAAAATTGAAAAGCGAAGTGGCGGAAATGCAGGGTGGCACTACAATCTTATCTGAGGTAGATAGACGACTGTTATCTAACCTACAAAGTATGAAATAAATAAATCAGTAATTACGGTATATGCCTTGCAAAATTTTGTCACAGAGGGAACCATATATGTTTGTATGTTTATGGATTGGATCAGTAAAATTATATTTGAAGGTTAGATTTGAAACAAAAACATAACCCCAAAACAGACCAAAGCTAACTTGTTAACAAGTAGCAAATTGAGAAGGCAGTTCGACTAATGATCGATCATAAAAATTATATAATATTAACTTTTTCATTTTTATACTTTTATTTCTATGCCGAATAGGCCTGAATATTTATTTAATGAACTATCATAAAAATATACTTGTTAGAAATATGAAGACCGATTAGCTTGGCCAGTATATGATGATTGAGGGTCGATATTCTAACATATAAAAAAACCACAAACAAAAAAAGAAATATTTATTTATTATTATGTTCGTTATTATTACAAGCTACTCTATGTTATAAAAGCATGTCTATTTTCTATAATCATTAGCTATCTTTCGAAGTTATTCACAAATGCATATCATCATAGACGGATTTTATTATTTATTTGTGTATTCTTATAATTATATGGAACTAAACGATAATTTGGAACAACCAAAAATCAAGAATTTCGCCCTATTTAAAAGCTTTAAAGTTGGACACATTGACACCACCCTTTCAGCATATTGGTTACGTCACAGAATCTGACCAATCCTGAATTAATATGTAAATTTGGTGAGATAAAATTTAAAGAAGTAACTCAAGTGAAAATTAGAAGAAGAAGACTCGAGGCTATTTTGCAAGAATCATCGGTAGGATGCAGACCTAGTCCATGTACTTAATTGTTAAAAAGCTTTAATTTCTGTTTTATGTAACTCAATCTTTGTCTTTCTGTTTTAATAAGTTGTTTTAAAGTTCTTATAATAATTGGCGATACTAAAATTTTCAATTTCATTTAAATAAACCCTGAAATTTTATTAGTGAGGTCTGTTCGACGTTTTTCGCCACGCGGAAGGATCCAGCCGGAACGATATATTCTACGGCCGAATATACTTCGAAAACAAGAAACGGAAACAAAAGTCTACGTAACTTATTCGAATATATAAAAGGGGATCCCCATAAATCTACGAAAATTACACAGCGTACAAATTCGTCCATTTAAGAAAAGTCATGACTATAGTCTTAAGGGTGCAAAGTTCTCATAAATGATTTTTATTGTATTAAATAAATTTAAATATACACGCTGTACTTAGCCAAAAGGTCCATTTTCCTTAGGCGAAACCACACCCTGATAATAATTTTAATTATTAATTTATTCTATTTTCTGAATCATAATTTTGTATTAACTTATTTTTGCCTATTTAACTAGTGCAGTTTATGACCCTTACCGAGGGCTATTATCCATTTTATTTTGTTCAATCAAAGAGTACCAAATTTTTACATAGTATTTATAATTTAAAGATTCAAATCTGCTATCAACCAATATTCATTCTGTATCCATTGAAAATCATAATTTGTATAATCTGTTCATTAATTTATTCAATATCTGCTGTAAAAGTATATCTTTCAGAATATATGTTCATATTACCGTTACATCAAACTGGATTTACTTCATTACACCTCCAAATTCGATCTCTCTCGACTGACACATATTGATCGTGCAGGACACATCCTGTTTTGCAATAGTCAGACATTATCGAGTATAGTATCTATTATAAGACTATTATTTCTTCTGGTGGTAAATGGTGGTCGATTTTCTTACCAAATAATAAATCTTTTTCTTAGGAATATCCCGCAGAATCAAATAATAAATCGACTCCCACTAGCCTACCACACCGAGGTGAAGTGAATCCTGCATTATCAGCCGATCAACGTCGCAAGGAGAGGTAATAGATCGTATAGACAACATTAGAATTAAACTCGGTACTCGAAATATTTACTATTTTGGTTCAGCATTTTGCCTTCATACAACCTATAGTACTTATCAGAGACCTGGTTCGCATGGATTTGCTATTCTGTCTGTTGTTTCATGCGGTCTAATATCTTTCCCAACCATGGCACAATTATTGGATTCTAAATATATTAGTCATCATTTGGAGAAAAAGTTCACTCCTAAATTACTATCTCTGTCTGATCCTAGTGACAGCTTAATTCATACTCAACAGATTCAAATTGACCTGCATTTTATTATCAAATTGGATTTAATTCCATCTCACTATAATATAACCACCTACAGTGTTAAGTTAGAAATTCAGATCCCTTATTTCGGCTACCTTTGTAGACCGCCAAACCCTCTATTGAGCAAATCAATTTTTCCAATCTATTCCATCCATACACCAGTCATTCTACTTAGATACGCTGAATTAAATGATACCGATAGCCCTGTTAAACAAAGGCTGGTCAACCTAACCTACAACTACATACCGTTAAATTATAACCTCAATTACTGTAACTGTTCAATTATTTTATTTAATCCAACCATTTTAATTATTAACTCCCTTTTTACTGTACATCCACCCCCCTCCACGGAGCAAAATAGGCTGCAATATTTGCCAACACAAGGTAAGACCTACTATACGAAGAAACCGTACTCATGGTTGAACGATTCCAATCTTAGTTTATTGTCTTATGATTCAAATTATATATTTCCGTGTCCCCCCCATGGAGTAAGGTTATGACACATGTCCTCCCCATGGAGCAGATCTATGACAGTATTAATAAGAACTTCGATGAATTGTGTTTATTTTTATCTAGTGTTGATGCGCAATATGATTTAATTGTTCTCACTGAGACGTTGCTATCACAAGATTCTGGTTTCGAGTTGAACAATTATAATAAGGTTGTGAAACCAACAAAATTTAATAAATCTGATGGAATAGTAATTTATGTTAAACATGGAATAAAATTAGATATTCTGGATATAAATATTGGTAATACTAATTCTTTAAATTTTAAAATAAAACATATGGAGACGTAGAGTTTTGCTGTACAGCATTGTATAGATCACCTAATGATACCGACGCTTTGGCTTTTTTAGATGATTTGGAGATATTCCTTAGTCAAACAACTTGTTATGAAAACAAAATCTTGATTGGAGATACAAATATTGATATTTTGGGTAATGATCTAACCCAAATAGGTCATAAATACTTGAATATGCTTTTGGAATATGGTTATACTAATTATTTACACGGTTTCACTAGACATTCATTATATCGTGAATCATGTATTGATAATCTGTTTCTCAAATCTAAGATATGTACATTGAACCCAGCTATATACAATTATTGTTCTATAACAGATCATGAAGCTATTATGGGGCGAATTCAGTTTATAAAAAATAGTAGTTTAGAGCCTAATAAGAAGCCTGTACAGTATGATGTATAATTTTTTGATGACCACCTGTTTAAAATTAAAATTAATGAAGTGTCATGGGATGGAGTCTATTATGAAAAGGATTCTGAAGTAGCTTTTAGCAGATTCTATGATGAAATAGTAGATGTTTTTAATTCGTGCTCATCTTCGAAGCAGAAAAGTAGTAATAGAAAGAAACGATTGAAACCTTGGATAACTAAAGGGTTATTGAAATGTATCAGGAAAAGGAATAATATGTCACTTAAAATAAGGGAGCAGCCGTTCAACACGATTAATGTTCGTTATTATAAGAAATACAACACTATTTTGAAGGCACTGATACGTTCTGCAAAGGAGATTTTCTTTATAAATGAGTTTGTAAATTGCGGTAAGGACTTGAAAAAGGTGTGGAAAACTATAAATGACGCTACTGATTCCAAATCTCGAGACCAAAATGTTATTCAAGAGATTAATATACCTGATGGTAGAGTAGTAAAATCCACTGAAAGTGAACAAATAGCTGAAGAGTTTAATAAATTTTTCATTGATGTTGGACAGAAAATTTCGAATAGGGTCGAAGAGACAGGTTCAAATCCAAATCATATCCAGTATAAGGTCGATACATCATTTTGTAGGTCGTTTTTCTTCTATCCAGCTACGGCCTGTGAGGTGAGAAATAACATATTGGGGCTTAAAAAAGGTACTGCTCCGGGAGTAGATGGAATCTATTCAAAATGTCTGATAGAAAATTCTTCAGCAATATGTGACCCGTTGAAGCATATTATGAATCTTTGCTTCCAACAGGGGTATTTTCCAGATGAAATGAAAATAGCTACAGTTATTCCTCTCTATAAGGGTGGTAGTAGGACTGAACTTGGTAACTATCGTCCTATCTCCTCACTCTCAAGTATATCCAAAGTAATTGAAAAGTGTGTAAAGTCGAGGCTGCTATCCTATTTGGAAAAACGCAACATTTTGTTCAGTAATCAATATGGATTTCGAAAAGGTATGAGTTCATCCGATGCAATTTTTAGAGTAACAAGAGAAATTTCGAGCAAATTAGATAATGGGAAATGCTTAGGAATATTTCTGGATTCACAAAAAGCATTTGACACAGTTGACCATAGAATTCTAATGGATAAAATTGAAGCAATAGGAATAAAAGGTATTGCATTGTCATTCTTTGAATCATATTTAAACTGTAGAAGACAAAAAGTTAGGCTTGATAAAAAGACAAGTGGACTATTAAATGTGAATATTGGAGTTCCACAAGGAACAGTGCTTGGGCCAGTTTTGTTCTTAATATACATAAATGATTGATTAAATATAAATCTAGGGAATCGCTCCTTGTACTCTTTTGCGGATGACACAGTTGCTATAGTTTGGGGGGAAACTTGGCCAATCACCTTCCAGAGAGCTAATAAATGCTTTGATGTTATCAAGTCCTGGTTAAAGAATAGTCTCCTACATTTGAATATTCAAAAAACTAGATTTCTTCCCTTTTCATTGTCGTCCTCTGGATTTCCTCCAGATAATACTGACTGTAAACTAGTATCACATAATAAAAATTGTGCCAGTCCATACTACAGCTGTGGATGTCCTACATTAGAGAAAGAAAATGAAATAAAATATTTAGATGTAGTATTGGATGTACATTTACGGTGGAGCTCGCACATTTCATACATCTGTTCAAAACTTAGAAAATTAATTTATAAATTCGTTCAATTAAGGAATGTCCTTCCTATCTATGAATTAAGAATGGTATTCTTGGCACTGATACAGTCAATTATCTGCTATGGTATTGTATCCTGGGGAAGTTGTGGGAGTTCAATTTTGAAACCTCTCATAATTCTTAATAGAAGAATAATAAAAATATGTTTAAAGAGACCCATAAGATATCCAACCGAAGTATTGTATGGAGAATTTGGCGTTTTTAGTGTTGATACCCTATTTGAAATAAATCTCTTGAAGTTTGTGTATTTAAGACGTTCAGAGTTTCCAGTTATGGATGAACATTTATATTCCACTCGTCGAAATCTTGCTAATAAATTAAAAGAACCCTTCACAAGAAGTAGAGTGGCCTCCTCACATGCTTTTGCTAAGGGACCACGACTTTTCAATAAAATGCAATCAGATATATCAGATGCACCCACTTACAATTTGTTTAAGAATAGACTTAATCGCTTCTATGAAGAAAAACGTTTAATAGAAGTGTGATATTATTTACATTTTTTTTTTGCTGTCTTCATTCAAATCTAGGCATGTTTTTTTTACTTTTTTTTTCTGGGTAATTTATTGTTAAAGATTCATAATCCCATCTTGTGAAAAGCACACTGATTATTGTATAAAATTTACTTTATTTATACCTCAAAATTGTTATTGTATTATAATTAAGTTGACTCAACTAGAGAGCGAGACATCCCTCAACACAGGTTTAGCCTAAAGAGGGATGCACTGTGGTTTTTTGTTACATGCTTAATATTATTATCTATGTTCAATTATTATGCTTAAGGTATGTATTTGTATTACCAATTGTAATGTTCAACCATTATGTTTAATGTACGTATTTGTATTACCAATTATTGTAAAAATGCAGTGAAATAAACGAATTATAAATTATTATTATTAATATTACATTATATGTTCATTGGACAACTGGATAATGGGTGCTGTGAAATTTCTTGTTTACTAATAACAAAAATTTCTTGCTTTTGACACATCATTCTCAGATAACCAGATAAAATCTTCAGCTGAAGAAATTGCATTTGAAAATCGGTAACTCATTCTCCATCTCCATGGAGTTGCAAGAGAAAAAAATCAATACCCCTTGAAGACTCCATTGTTGAGTATTTTTTGCGGTTGAAAGCAGGGCTGCTTTGAAGATACGACAATAATTAACAACGTTTCTGTCTTGTAGTCGATAATCACATTCAGACTTCTGCGGCTTGTGGACGTGATTTCATTGCCTTAAAAACTTCTCATTGCGCCAGCGACAGGGAAAGACTGTTTTGAAAGAGTCTCGAATTGGCGTGTGCGTTAGGCGCCAAAACCGAACACTTTTACATCCGTACAGAAACGACAAAGTCAGACACATCGAATCTCTGACACTTCAAAAACAAGACGTTCAGGTTATACTTCTTGGACGGACTGTACTACGCAGAGCTGTCTGGTTTTCAAACAATGGTATTGTTCTGATGAATCCCCACATGTAGGCTATTCTTAACATTGACAATTTATTTCTGAAACCTATCACTCTTTTCTATCCCTCTTCGTAGTAATATCAGGCGATGACTTATCTTGTAACTGTATAATTCCTATTTATCAGTCCTTTATATCTATTTATAAGTCCTATATATCATTCCTATTTTGTGCAGTTGTCTCTCTTTTCTGCAGTTATTTGGAGCTTGAATAATAGAACTATTAGTAAATTTCTTGATACAAAACAAAAATAACTTCAATTAATAGGTCAATTGTCAAGATTAGTGAGTACACTGAAACTTCTCAATAATTCGTAGTTTTGTCTTCAAAAACACTGTAATTAGTATTCCCATAAAGATAAATACTCTAATATGCCATAGTGACTCCAGTAATGAGTTCATTGAAAATTATGCTACAGTAACTAATAACTCCAGTGATGAAGAGACCGAAAATCACATCAACTGATGAAGTGAATTGGAAAAAGGGTGTTGTGATTTATCATTAGTAAGCTGGAATATTAATTGCATGCAATTACCACAATTTACCCATTTATTCATAACAGCTAATGCTATTTAAGAATAATCACATATACTGTCCTTAATGCCCCAAATTCAGCTGATTAATATACAAATTTTACATCAACTCGCTTTCGTTAATGTCTGTCTGCCTGTCTAGGTATTGTTTGTTTCCAACATAGCCTATATGTATTAGATAATACAACTTGTGATAGCAATACCTTCAACTTTATAGTAATTGGTATTATTAGTTTAGGGATTTTGAATTCTGATTGTGAATTATTTACCCATACGGAGTGAACTTTAAAGTTCTATGGATTCACATATAATAATATAACTAGAGACACCCTTAGTTGAAGAACTCGCTCATGAACAGTTGTATTGATCTCTGAAATCTTTTACAAGTATGTCAAATTAATATTTAACAATATTTTCTTATATTCATTCATAGAGTCTATATTATGAATTAATTATGGGCAATGATGGGATCAGTATCAATGATATAATTTTCTCGTATTTTTTTTATCAGCCTCGATATTGCAGAGCTTGATATATAATTCGTCACCCTCCAAAATTCGTATTAAATGCTTGGTCCCGTAAGCCTCAAATTATATAGGTTCTACTGTGTTGAATGTAGTCTAGGCCTACTGGAGGGTTAATTACTCTAACATTGAGAATTTTGAATATAATAAAATTATTCAGTATTGTTTTTCATTTTGAATGTCATTTTCAATACTGGAAGATATACAGTTATCATTTCCCAAAATAGCGGGAAAATGTTATTTTTTCATGATAATATTTTGATGATTGATTTTTCTACGTCTCAACGACTGGATTTGCTTTTGTCTGTATATGTATGTTGGCATGTTTGTAAATTAGCTTTTGATGATTACAGCTTGGCAATGCTCTCGGTTTTATTTATAACAGGTAATATTGTCATCGTTAATACACGCCAATCAGTCATTGGCCGTTTCAACACTTACGATTTCTCGTCACGGTACCGGTTTCTTTTTTCCGATGTCCGAAGGGCTAATTGTGGTGACATATTGACAATGAGATCGGTTTATAAATGCTGTACGAGGTCTACTGTTCACAGAACTACTAGCTACAAGTATTCAACTGCAGAAGTCGGAAATAGACATTTAATTTTACTCATGGAAGACACCCACCCTTATCTATCTACTTCACGTCTATGAAGATAACAATATCAAAGAAACAGAGTTGAAAGTACGAAGGCATGGAGATGGAAATTTAAAAGTGAATGAATTGTTATAATTCAATTACTCAGGTATATTAAAAGGTTTCTTGAGAAGGGAAGGAATGTATACCTAGCCTTTTTGGACCTGAATGCTGCTTTCGACACAGTCCCAAGAAACCTAATATGGAGGGTATTGCATAGAAAGAGAGTGCCCACTAAGCTTATCAATGCAATTATTAGTGTGAATGAAGGAATGGTGGCAAGAGTGCGCATTGGTGGAGGAGTGTCAGAGGAGTTTGCCATGGAAAAAGGCGTGAAACAGGGTGACAGCCTCAGTCCTCTGCTATTCATTCTAATCATGGATGAAATACACAAAATATGTAAAAGAAGAACACAGAACACGCTGGTGGGTTACTGGAATATGAGGCCGATCGGTGCAAGAGCTCTTCTGTTCGCCGACGACATTGTCTTGATTTGTGATTCAAAAGAAAAATTGCAACAGTCAACAACTGAATGGGCAGAGGAATTGAAATCAAGGCATATGGTCTTAAATGTCAAGAAAAGCAAGGTGATGGCAGTGTCAAAAGGAATGAGAGATAATATGCATATAATGGTGAATGGAGAGGAGATGGAACAGGTGGAGAAATATGAATACCTGGGTACAGTGATTTCGGAGGATGGAAGGATTGATAGGGAGGTGCTGAACAGAGTGAGAAAGGGAGCTGTTGCCTACTATGCAATAAAAGACTGTATATTTGGAAAAAGAGAGCTTGATAAAAAGATAAAGAACCAGGTATACAGAACAATAATAGAGCTCATCATGCTATATGGAAGCGAAAGTTGGCCAATAAAATCAAGCCACGAAAATAAGATAAGGACTGTAGAGATGAAATGCCACAGAAAGACAGTTGGTAAGACTAGAAGGGATAGAGTAAGAAATACTAGAATAAGGGAAGAAGTGGGAATGAGAGATGTTGGGGAAAGAATAGAAACGAGGCAGCTGGGTTGGTATGGACATGTACAACGGATGAGGGACGAAAGCAAGGTAAAACAGTTTGTAAATGTTAGAGTACATTGAAGAAGAACGGTGGGGCGCCCGAGGTATTCATATGAGGATCGCATTGAGGAGATAGGGAGAAGAAGAGGGAAGACGGTTCGGGAGATGAGGAGGATGGCGATGGATAGGGATAAATGGAGGAAGTGGACCGAGGCTACCCCAACGCTGTAAGGCATACTGGGGAGAGACAAAGAAGAAGAAGAAGGTATATTAAAAAACTGACTACTTTAGCATTTACCTGATTAATATTACCGCAATCATTATGTTTCAATTTGCGTTTCGTTGCTGTCACTCGGCTGCTCTCTGCACCTATTTTCTCGATTCATGCAATAACTTCAAAAAAATGACGTCAACAAACTTGGTGACTCAACACATCTGTCTCGTTTGAACTGATAATGGCAAACTCTCTCGATCAGCTATTTTCAACTGACGATGAAAAACTCTCTTGATCAACTGTTTTCAACTGACGACAGAAAACTCTCTCAGTCAGCTGCTACTCGGTTGATGAATATTATTACCGTACCTAATCATTTTTAAGTTCCCTCAGTGAGTTATCCTAAACATGAGTCCTAATCCAAATGATGATTTTCGTATCACAAACTCTATATTTCAAACTATATACTATATTTCAAACTTAATCAAAATCGTTAGAGCCGTTTTCGATTTCCATCAGACATACAAACAAACTAACAAACAGAAATTGAATACGATGATAAATACGTCTATAGTAACATCCATATGGGAACGTCTGTTATAGTAGACTGCACAAAACTAATCCGATGTTAGTTGGAAGAGCTGAGTACCTCCTCACCCCTTACCATAAACTTTGCCAATTCTTCATGTGTACTGTATTATGAAAATATCAATATTAATTCTTACTTATAATCAGCTGCCTAGGGGGCCTAGGCCCCCCTCAAGGATCAGATAAATAATGAAAATGCGGGTCTATCTACACGAATCCTTAGAGTCTCATAATGATTTAATACTTTTCTTTATCAGCAGTAGTATAATTCCTTCTACAGTATCAACAATGTTGCAAAATTGACTTGAAAGTATGGATACGGGTACAGAGTAATAAATAATATATTTTTCTCTGTGGTATAGTTTGAATACAGAATGGGTACACTTATTGATCAGAGCACAATAAGTGAGTTATTGAATAAATGTCAATGTGAGAATTAACAAGTTGCAAGATGTCACAGTGAAAGCAAAAGAAGGGCACAATCAGACAATCAAAAATGTATGTAAAGGGTTTTTGATAATTATGGGAACAGCTTGATGTATCTTTAGCTTTCTAACTGGAAGTTATTTTCCTATTAGAATATGATCCCCAATGAAATTGTTGAAATTGTCATTGTAAAAGAAAAATTTATCTTTCTCCATGATTTTCAAGAAATCTGTTTCAGTGTATTCCTACTCTAGGGCCTCTCTGTAGACCCATATTTCTAATAATATTCCATGATTGAATTTATCAATTATTCAACTACATTTGTATAAAATTGGAAAAAATGAAGCATATAATAACATCTCTAATGTAACATTTATGGGAAAAACCCAGGTCCCTCTATCCTTTGGGGGTATTCCTCCCCCCCCCCCCAATACCTATTGGTTTTTGCCCCCCTTTAGCCGTTTGGTGAAATGGCACCACTGAAGTGAATGAAATCAACTTCAATTATTGTATGGTAATTGTATGGCAAGATTACGATACTTATGAGCTCTACTTAGAAATGGATTGTGAAACAAGATAATTGTACTGGAATGTAATAAACTGTGATATTTCATGATTATACAAGAGCAATCAAGCCATTCATTTCAATCATTGAGAGGATAACCAATAAGATGCTCATATTATCTTCTCAAATCTTAATACATTAACAATACACTACCGGTAATTCACGTGTAAATAATACTGATGTGGTCGATTCCAATGAACATCAATGAAATGTTTGTTTTCTTCTAAATGTCTATACTTGAGCATTCTGTCAATTTCGAACAGAGATCACTTTTACGGAGTTTTCTCAGATGATGCAGCAATCACTGAGGAATATCCAACACATAACTCAATAATCCAGGAGAGAGTCATCTAAAATTAAAACTATTAGTGCAATATTGCTAAATTATTAGTGTTTTTCAATAAATTATTAATCCCATAAATGTCTCTCAATTAAATGATAAGTTATGGAGTTCCAAATATTATAATATTTTTCGCATTACCATTTTTTTTTTTTATATTTGAATCGTTTCAATTGTTCACTCGTTGTTTAGTCGAATATAGTATTATTCAGGTATATCTATCACATAAATCTCTCTCAGCAGCTACTTTATAAACGCTTAAAATAGGTTGCTAGGGAACGATAATGATAAGAATATGTGATGAATAATCTATCCTGTTCTAGGCGAGCAATATTTCTGTATCACAGATATCCAAAAACTTCAACACTAAAATTTGAATATCTTTGAAACGGTTTGATATATTTATGAGCGATTTCCACCATTCATTATATCGTGAATCATGTATTGATAATCTGTTTCTCAAATCTAAGATATTTACATTGAACCCAGCTATATACAATTGTTCTATAACAGATCATGAAGCTATTATGGGGCGAATTCAGTTTATAAAAAATAGTAGTTTAGAGCCTAATAAGAAGCCTGTACAGTATGATGCATTATTTTTTGACGACCACCTGTTTAAAATTAAAATTGATGAAGTGTCATGGGATGGAGTCTGTTATGAAAAGGATTCTAAAGTAGCTTTTAGCAGATTCTATGATAAAATAGTAATGTTTTTAATTCGTGTTCATCTTCGAAGCAGAAAAGTAGTAATAGAAAGAAACGATTGAAACCTTGGATAACTAAAGGGTTATTGAAATGTATCAGGAAAAGGAATAATATGTCACTTAAAATAAGGGAGCAGCCGTTCAACACGATTAATGTTCGTTATTATAAGAAATACAACACTATTTTGAAGGCACTGATACGTTCTGCAAAGGAGATTTTCTTTAGAAATGAGTTTGTAAATTGCGGTAAGGACTTGAAAAAGGTGTGGAAAACTATAAATGACGCTACTGATTCCAAATCTCGAGACCAAAATGTTATTCAAGAAATTAATATACCTGATGGTAGAGTAGTAAAATCCACTGAAAGTGAACAAATGGCTGAAGAGTTTAATACATTTTTCATTGATGTTGGACAGAAAATTTCGAATAGGGTCGAAGAGACAGGTTCAAATCCAAATCATATCCAGTATAAGGTCGATAGATCATTTTGTAGGTCGTTTTTCTTCTATCCAGCTACGGCCTGTGAGGTGAGAAATAACATATTGGGGCTTAAAAAAGGTACTGCTCCGGGAGTAGATGGAATCTATTCAAAATGTCTGATAGAAAATTCTTCAGCAATATGTGACCCGTTGAAGCATATTATGAATCTTTGCTTCCAACAGGGGTATTTTACAGATGAAATGTAAAAAGGCTACAGTTATTCCTCTCTATGAGGGTGGTAGTAGGACTGAACTTGGTAACTATCGTCCAAATTAGAAGAAATTGGTTGATGGTTGAACGAGCCAAAGTCCAAAGGTTTGGTCGAAGTCTGAGAGGCTTTTATACGTTATTAGAAATGGTTCGAAGGAACCATCTCCTCACTCTCAAGTATATCCAAAGTAATTGAAAAGTGTGTAAAGTCGAGGCTGCTATCCTATTTGGAAAAACACAACATTTTGTTCAGTAATCAATATGGATTTCGAAAAGGTATGAGTTCATCCGATGCAATTTTCAGAGTAACAAGAGAAATTTCGAGCAAATTAGATAATGGGAAATGCTTAGGAATATTTCTGGATTTACAAAAAGCATTTGACACAGTTGACCATAGAATTCTAATGGATAAAATGAAAGCAATAGGAATAAAAGGTATTGCATTGTCATTCTTTGAATCATATTTAAATTGTAGAAGACAAAAAGTTAGGCTTGATAAAAAGACAAGTGGACTATTAAATGTGAATATTGGAGTTCCACAAGGAACAGTGCTTGGGCCAGTTTTGTTCTTAATATACATAAATGATTTATTAAATATAAATCTAGGGAATTGCTCCTTGTACTCTTTTGCGGATGACACAGTTGCTATAGTTTGGGGGGAAACTTGGCCAATCACCTTCCAGAGAGCTAATAAATGCTTTGATGTTATCAAGTCCTGGTTAAAGAATAGTCTCCTACATTTGAATATTCAAAAAACTATATTTCTTCCCTTTTCATTGTCGACCTCTGGATTGCCTCCAGATGATACTGACTGTAAACTAGTATCACATAATAAAAATTGTGCCAGTCCATACTACAGCTGTGGATGTCCTACATTAGAGAAAGAAAATGAAATAAAATATTTAGGTGTAGTATTGGATGTACATTTACGGTGGAGCTCGCACATTTCATACATCTGTTCAAAACTTAGAAAATTAATTTATAAATTCGTTCAATTAAGGAATGTCCTTCCTATCTATCAATTAAGAATGGTATTCTTGGCACTGATACAGTCAATTATCTGCTATGGTATTGTATCCTGGGGAAGTTGTGGGAGTTCAATTTTGAAACCTCTCATAATTCTTAATAAAAGAATAATAAAAATATGTTTAAAGAGACCCATAAGATATCCAACCGAAGTATTGTATGGAGAATTTGGCGTTTTTAGTGTTGATACCCTATTTGAAATAAATCTCTTGAAGTTTGTGTATTTAAGACGTTCAGAGTTTCCAGTTATGGATGAACATGTATATTCCACTCGTCGAAATCTTGCTAATAAATTAAAAGAACCCTTCACAAGAAGTAGAGTGGCCTCCTCACATGCTTTTGCTAAGGGACCACGACTTTTCAATAAACTGCAATTAGATATATCAGATGCACCCACTTACAATTTGTTTAAGAATAGACTTAATCGCTTCTATGAAGAAAAACGTTTAATAGAAGTGTGATATTATTTACATTTTTTTTGCTGTCTTCATTCAAATCTAGGCATGTTTTTTTTTACTTATTTTTTTTTCTGGGTAATTTATTGTTAAAGATTCATAATCCCATCTTGTGAAAAGCACACTGATTATTGTATAAAATTTACTTTATTGTTTGATACCTCAAAATTGTTATTGTATTATAATTAAGTTGACTCAACTAGAGAGCGAGACATCCCTCAACACAGGTTTAGCCTAAAGAGGGATGCACTGTGGTTTTTTGTTACATGCTTAATATTATTATCTATGTTCAATTATTATGCTTAAGGTATGTATTTGTATTACCAATTGTAATGTTCAACCATTATGTTTAATGTATGTATTTGTATTACCAATTATTGTAAAAATGCAGTGAAATAAACGAATTATAAATTATTATTATTAAATATTACATTATATGTTCATTGGACAACTGGATAATGGGTGCTGTGAAATTTCTTGTTTACTAATAACAAAAATTTCTTGCTTTTGACACATCATTCTCAGATAACCAGATAAAATCTTCAGCTGAAGAAATTGCATTTGAAAATCGGTAACTCATTCTCCATCTCCATGGAGTTGCAAGAGAAAAAAATCAATACCCCTTGAAGACTCCATTGTTGAGTATTTTTTGCGGTTGAAAGCAGGGCTGCTTTGAAGATACGACAATAATTAACAACGTTTCTGTCTTGTAGTCGATAATCACATTCAGACTTCTGCGGCTTGTGGACGTGATTTCATTGCCATAAAAACTTCTTATTGCGCCAGCGTCAGTTCAGTTCTGAAAATCTCATTTCCGTCGAGCTCCAAGAACTGGAAAAAACAACAATCCGCGCTAAAAATGAGATTATCAATCTTGCCGCCTCGCCTTTGCTTGCTGACTGACACAGAACGCAATTAGATTTTCAGTTTCAGTGTTCAAGTCATCAGCTCAACCCGAAGATGTAATTACAGAGCTGAGAAAAACCCTGTTCCACCAAATTACAATACTTTCAAGAATCTCTTTCAAGAAAACGATAATGACTATCAACAACCAATCTATCAGTGCATAAGAAGGAAGAATGAAGCATATTTGAATTGACCAGCATTATTTTTTCATGCTGGGTTAGTGTATCAATCTCTTGATATCTATGCTCTAGTTCACAAGTAGCTTGCGAGAGTGGCTTGTATTCAGTATCATCATGGAAGTGTTCACATGAGTTCTCCAATTTTCCCTGTGGAATAAAACAATGATAAGATTGGCTGTTTTGTATTGAGTATGAATATAGCTTTTGAAACCCTCGTTTTCTTGCTAAGTCCTTAGCAAGGATTTCTGATAAGAATTAGATGGCATGTTTTACTTTTTAGTAGAATAAACTAACATTTTCTGATAAAACATGATGACAGAGTGACAGTTATTTAATGAACTTTCCTGGTTCCTTTAGAAATTTCCGCTTTCCAGAAAGTCTTGTCTCGTAAATGAAGTAAGAGGTACAATATAGATTAATAGAACGGGAGGGTAACGCTCGATTGCAAAGATATGAAGAGAGATATGGAAGAATTTATGGAACCTCTCGTATTACTTGGAAGCCATAAAATCGTATTTGCGCTACACATTGTGAGATATAATATCACAAACCCTGCTGAGTTATGATTTGCTCCAAGCAGTTAGGGAATTGGTTTCAATATTCTTTATTTATTGTTGTTAAATCGTCATATTCGCTAAGAATATATACCCCAAACGTGAATCGGGTGATACCACAAACGCCAAAAAATACTTTGAAGTATATTTTGCTTCACCCTTGTATTTATTGATCAGATCATAGACAATCAACTTGAAAGGAGAAGGATCAGACTAACCGTTTCAAGCCATCATTTTTTCACATTCCAAAGGAGAAATTTTCATTTCTATCTGATCTTTAAGCTTGTAAATATCATTCCCCAGGAATTGCTTGCAAATTCTCCGCCAAGTAAATTGAAGAAAGATACCATCTTATGGATCAAAACATCCACTGATTATCTTTGGTAATATACATTAGCTTTGTTGGTTGAACTTCTATCACTTTTTCTCCACTGATATAAAGCCTATAAATCATTCATAATTTCTTCTTCTTATACGATACATATTTCTTTTTTATAGAAAGTACACTTTTTTATCTTGTTGTTGCTGTGCTGTCTAGTTTACGTCTTTTATCCTGCACAACTTCACTGTGAACATTGTTACATGTAGGCTACTTATATTTCAATAGTATACTACTTACATTCAACTGTATCTCATTCTATTTTTTCATTCTCGTTGTATTTTACTTTCTAGTTATTAAATTTAATATATTTCTTAATTAAGCTCACGAACAGACTCATGTCTTGTGAGCTTTACATTTTCTTGTACTTTGATTTTTTGTATTTATACATTGAACATGTCAATTTGATTATTTTTGTAATATTGTACAAGGAATGAATAAATTTGAATTTGAATCTAGTCCAGTCACTTTATACATCGGTGCTTGTGATATATATTGTGGTTCTGATTTTTAATAATATTGTTTGGATACATAAGTGAAGTCCAGAACCAATTTTTCATGCAAATTTTCCTTGTGCTAAACACAGAGTGCCCCAAAGACATAGTATTTTTTTGTTCATTTTCCAGTTCGCAGCTATATTTTCGCCAAATCCAGTCATCGACAGGAAAATTCGCTCTCGCCTTTTTCTAAATATAACAAAAAGGATGGAATGAATCGAGGACTTTGAAAAATGTATATTTATATCATCAAGAAGTTGCAGCCGGTTAAAATAATGTCGATTTCCGGGTTTTTTCAGTAACTTTTTCGCGATTTTACAGTTATTTAAGAATTTCTAAAATGAGTCTGACATTTTGCATTATAGAAATTCATGCTCGGCTCCATATTGTAGTGAACTTCATCCTATATAAGCTCAGATGCCTTGAATTCATCTTTAAATATAGTTTCTCATCAATAAACTGCCGAGACCGTGAAAATTAGGAAACTTCCTTAAATTTCTTGAACGAACGAGTCTTGCTTCACAAGTATATTTTTTCATGAATCGTTCACAGCGAGTGAAACATTCAGTTTTGCAATTCAAGATCAAGTACAATTTTCTATTATAACAGGTAACCGAGATACACAGCTTTGAATATAGAGAAAGGTCATTGTTTGTGTCTGGAAATAAGGGTTGAAGAACACACGAAAATAAATTTCCCATTTCGCGAACGAATTTGATTTATGATACACGAATTTGAACCGCCTTGAAAAGCTGAATAGAATGTGATGTACAAGAAAATCCAATCGTTTTGTCAAAAGTAAGAAGTATATGAAATTTTGATTTTTGAGGTTTTCTTATGCGCGCTTCTTAACTAGGAAATACTGAAATTATGTGCATCTAACGGGTGATTTTGATAGTACATGATCTCATGAACTTATAATATCATGGTGTGAGATCTGAATGTGAAGACAATGAAGATATTGATGATGTTAGAAGATAAAAATGAAGCTTTTTTCGAAATACGAGGAGCATTTTTATCACGTGTACCTGGAAACTCACATGAGATAGAGCACTCTAACTGGTCTCAGGCTGTGAAGCACAGAATTACGCTCAGAGTGATCTTGAATTATATTTTCAAATGGTGACAATCGGAAGATATCGTAGATTGAAAACTGAAATTCAGCAAAATAGATTTTTCTCAAAATCATACTTATTTTTCAAAAACTGTAACTCGGTACTTATTAGAGAGCATGATTTCATTTTATTCGAAATTTTATAATCCAGAAGAAAGGCGAGAATGAATTTTTCTGTTCGATGACTGAATTTGACGAAAATAGCTGAGAACTGGAAATCTTGCATGTAGGATTTGACAACCAAACTCAAATTTAAAACTGAAATTGTACAGTACTGAAAGTCATGAAACTTCCAACTGCATATGTCCAGAAATAGAAAAAGTAAAATCAAGAAAATACCTTTTATGTTATGTTGGACGATCATTCAAAATGTACTACACAAACACTCTATATTTGTAATAAATTGGAGTATCTGATTCACGCTTTTTATGAAATTAACACGGTTAGCAAACCGTTCATTATTAGAAATATATATTATTTTAGCATATGCACATGTCCTCTTCGCCTACTGTTTGGAGGTGTGAGGTGGTGCATGAGATATTCTTTTGAAGAAAGTTTTCACTCTTCAGAAATTTTTGATCCGAGCAGCTCTGGGCAAACCTCGGATTCATCCTAGTAAGTAAAGCCATTTTTCAAGAAATGAACGTCCTAAGGATCAGACAACAATATATTGAGAACTTGATTGTATCTATTGTCACATATTGCTCCGTGGAGGGGCATGAATGTGCACTAAAAGAATAACAATAACTGGAGTGATTGAATTAAAAAACCAAATAAACAGTTGGAAAATTTGAGCTTATGAATCTGTACTTCGTGGTTATAGGTTAGGTTGACTTTCAGTTGTTTTGTTGGAGCATGGATATCACTGAGTTCAGAGTGTTCAGAGGATCCAGGCAGAGTGAACAGTATATAGATAAGATTGATTGGAAAAAGTAATTTGCTAAACTGATAGGTTGACGGTCTACAAAGGTAGCCGAAGTAGGGACTGTAAATTTCCAAATTAACGCTGTAGGTGAGAATGTAGTGGATTAGAATTGAATCTAATTCAGTAGTCTAATAAAATGCAGTTCAGTTTGAATCTGTCTACTATGATCAATGCTGTCGCTAGGATCAGACAGAGATATAAATTTCCGAGTGAGTTCACTCTCCAAATAATAACCACAATACTAGGTTCTAGTACCTGTGTTACAGTTGGAAGAGATATCAGATAACAGACAAAATGGCAAATCCATGCGAACCGGGTCTCTGATAAATACTATAGGTTATAAGATTGCATAATGCCAAACCAAAATAGTAAATACTTCGAGTACCGAGTTTAATTTTGATGTTGTCTATACGACCTTTTACCTCTCCTTGTGGCATTAACTGGTTGTGAATGCTGGATCCAATACACTTCGATGCGGTAGGTTGATGGCAGTCGATTTTATTTGATTTGGGAGGATATCTCCAATAAAAAGTTTTATTATTTGATATGAATATCGACAACCATCTACCACGAAAAGAAATAATGTTCTAATAATAAGCAGGATACTCGAAAATATCTGACTACTGCAAAACAGGTCGTGTCTTGCACGATCGATATGTGTCAGTCAAGAAAGAACAAATTTGGAGGTGTAATGAAATAAATTCAGAGCGGTGAAAAGATAATATAAATATATTCTGGAAAAGATTCTCAGACAGCAAAAGATTGAATAGATAGATGAACAGATTTTACAGAATATAATTTCCAACTGATAAGGAGTGAATATTAAATGATAGTAAATTTGAATCTTCAAATGATTGATACTGTATGAAAATTCAATAATTTCTAATTTATTACAATGAGATGGGTGATAGCCCTTGGAAAGAGTCATAAAGCATACAAAATTTAAATAGGCCAAGTAGGCTTATACAAAATTATAGTTCAAAAATAGTATAAATGAATAGATAAAAATATTTTCAGGGTGGGGATTCGCCTAAGGAAATAGACATTTCGGCTAAGTACAGCGTGAATATTAAAATAAAAATCATTTATGATAACTTTATACCCTTAAATCTATAGTCATGACTTTTCCCAAATTGACGAATTTATATGTTGTATAATTTTCGTAGATTAGCGGGGATCCCCTTTTATATGTTTGAATAACTTACGTAGACTTTTGTTTCCATTTTTGTATTCAAAGTATATTCGGCCTTAGAATATATCATTCCAGCTGGATCCTTCACGTGTGGCAAAAACGTCGAGCAGACCTCACTATTATAGTTTTGGGGTTTATTCAAATGAAATCGCAAAAATTAATATCACATATTACTTTAGGAACTTTAGAACAACTTTTAAAACAGAAAAGACAAAGATTGAATTACATTAAAACAGGAATTAAAGCTTTTGAACAATTAAGTATGTGGACCAGGTCTGTATCCCACTGGTGATTTCCGAAAAATGGTCACGACTCCTCTTCTTCTCATTTCCACCTGAGTTTCTTCTTAGAAATTAATCTCGCCAAATTTACATACTACTTCGGGATTGGTCAGATTCTGTGACGTAACCAAAACGCCAAATGGGTGGTGGAAATGTATCCAACTTTAAAGCTTTTAAATGAGTGAAATTCCTTATTGTAAGTTGTTCTAAATTATTATTAGGTTCCATAAAAATATAAAAAAAATAATATAAACTCATTCATCACAATATACATTTGTTAAATAACTTCAAGAGTAGCCAATGATTTGTAGAGCATAGACATAATTTTATAACATAAAGTAGAAGTATAAAAACATATAACAATACACATGCTTGTAATAATAATAATAGATAAATATATCTCTTTGTTTACATAGTTTTTTATGTGTTGGAATGTCGATCCTCAATCATCACATATAAGCTAATTCGTATTTCGTATCTATAATAAATAAATATAGCTTCATGACAGCTCATGAATAAATATTTAGGCCCATTCGGCATAGAAATTATAGTAAAAAAAATCAATATTATATAGCTTGTCACGTGGTATTTTAGCACCAGAAAATATTTTTGAAATGAAGTATTGAACTTTAATAGAATTATAAAATAAAAAAGAAAGATAACCTAGTCAAAGAACCACTCAAGTAAAATCGAATGTTGTTAGTGATAAAAGAGTAATCGTATTATCTAAAATGATAAGAAAAAACATGCATAATTGTGATTCAACAATAATGAGGATCCATTGGCAGAATTAAAAATTATAAGAGGTTTATTTATTATTGGCAGATCATAAAAAATAAAAGTTTGCATGTACATTTGAGGTTAGAATTGTTTATTTACACTTTTGAATGAATCAATCGATCTAGGATAAATCGATAGTTATTTGAATCAACACCTAACGAATCAGCTGGTTGTTCGATCAACCAGTACAAGTTGAATTATAAAGTTTACTCACAAAAGATGCATTATATACACTGAGGAAGATTTATGTAAATAAATAGGGACAACTATTATTGCTGCATAAATATTTATTACAATCCAAAAAAGTACAAAAATCAAGGGTATACAAAACTCATATAAAAAACTAAATATATGTTACATGTTAGCATCGTATATCGCGATTTATTTATCAGAATAGTTAAAGACAATCACTCCATATATTCATATAAATACTTTTATTTATTTTTTCTATTATAAAGTTGAAGAAACCCTGAATCTGAAGCAACCAATTGTATTGAGTTTGTTAAATTAAAAGCCAATCAGAAAGAAGCTTACAAATCATTCAAGGAAGAGATAAAATTTTTCTGAAAACCACCTTCTTCTGGCTTGTGATCTCATTCTGAGAGGATGCACATGGAAATTAGGGTTCTTCCTTCTTGTTAAATTTTAGAATTAACAAGCCAATCCCTTTTTTAAATGTGAACTATTTGTAATTAATGTTTATTTATTTGTGAATTCGGTGTTGTTGAAGAGTTCATAATTGTAATCAATTCCCATAAATATATCTTTAATTCGGAAAGAAATCTATAAGAAATCTGGACCACGCGCGAGCCCAGCCGAGATGAAAAGGACCTGCATAATTAATTATTGTAAATAATTAATTCATTCTACAAGACCGTCAAGAACATCATTAATGTGAGTGTTAGATCAAACGAGCTCATTTTATAAAGGCCTTTTGTTGAGAGTTGGGGAATTAATCAAAGCGCTATATAAATAAATTTGAATCAAGGAAATTTTGCAATGTGTGCTATCATATAGTTTATAAGAACATTTTATGAATTTTATTTGATATATGTAGGAAGCTTACTTCCATGCACGGCACGGACTCATTAAAAACCCTGAGATTTTATTTTTTAAATATCAATTTTATTAATTATTATTTGCTATTTGATCAAAGCTTGTCCTATTAAATCTGCAGACCAAACAGGTTTTCAATTGTAGAATTCTGAATTGACTGGAAATCCAAGTATCAGTATTAATATAATATATTTATAATTGTTCAAACTCACAATTGTGAATGCCAGTAAACCTTGTGATAATTATTCAAATATTAGAAAAGAATTTATATATATTGAAAATTTATAGATATAAGAATATTTTATATATATATATATATATATATATATATATTGTTTATGGGAATATATTTTGCGTTTTATGTCAGCATACAAAAATCGTAGAAGTTTATTTTATCCTAATTCATCTCGTCATATACAGTTTGGGCTGTCACAGTACCAAGAAAAAATATTCTACAGCATATAAAATTAGTGAATCAATTAATATTGATCTTATTAAGAGCACTCAGTACTTATCATCCTTTGATGATAGTCATACTAGTTCGTCAGAAAGAACATATTAATAATTCTATTAATAAGGTTCCTGTTATATCATATAAGGATCCAGAGAGCTTCCAGAACTGGCGTTGTAAGTTCTAAGGAATTTCGGAAGGATAAATTGGTGGATACCTGTATTCATAGTGAACGTTTTAAAAATCAACTAGAAAAAACTATAGTTGGTCTTCATTATTCTCAGTTGGATGCATGGTTACTGGTAATCAGTCATCAACTGTCTTTTTGATTTCCTTATTGGTATTCTTCAAGAACTTCATAGAAGCAGCGGTAAGAATTATTAATCACCAGTCATTGAACCTTGGGGTGATTGAATATATTTGGAAAATTCATGTATCTACCACTGAGCTAGAGCTGCGGTTGTGAAAATTTGCGAGCCGGACGGTCTTAACTATTTGCGAATTTATTCGCAAATTAGGGACTTTAGCAACTGCTCTTATATATACTAAATTTACAATTTTACATAATATCACCCAACAAGTGGGGCAAAGGTTTACCATTTCACAAGCTGTTGTGAGCAATTAATCAAACTGCCTTCTCAATTGGCTAGTTGTTGCCAAGTTAGCTTTGGTCTGTTTGGGGTTAAGTATTGATTCAATTCCTACCTTCAAATATTGAATCACCGATCAAAACAATAAACAACACAAATACATATGGTTTTTTAGTTAATAAGTTTCTGAAAGATATATAATCACTGATTTATTAGTTTCAGCCTTTATAGGTCAGATAACTGTCGTTTATGTGCCTTAGATGAGATTATGGTTCTTTCCAATGATGGTATTTATTTTGCTCGTATAACGGCCTATAAATAATCTAATTTATAATTCAGTAGCTGTACAATCATTGGGTACATCACACTATTAATAAAGCCAAACACTCACCACAACCAATACCTACTATTACTAGTAATAGTAGATATTGCCACAACCCCATGCACTCAGTTACAATACTCGAAAACTATTTACAAATCAATCTATAATATGATTTTTCAGACTCTCTGTAAGCAGAAAGCAATTTCATCACAACTTCAATATTCTCATAAATAAAATACCTGGAAATTTCTTAACATATAAAATAGATAACAAATTTATCATTCTAATCGATGACTGGGTGAAATCTAACATTTTTTTCAAAATATTTTTTCGTGATTAAGTGATGTACACAAAAAGTTTCAGCAAATCAAATGAAATGTCTTATAGATAATAAATAAATAAAGATGAAATCCATATATTTGTTCCACTTGCTTATCTGTGGTCTGAGGTTTTGAAAATAAAGGTGAGAGCTCCATACTCAATATTACGAAATGTGAGATCATAATGATTTATTTTTCTGAATATATTTTATGTGTGTAATACTTCTGAATATATTACTACTGTATTATTTTCTTCCGTAATCTCGACTCATTGCTAGCGAACAGAGTAATTGTCTATGGTATATACTGCCTGCCAATGCCATTACAATAATTAAAAGTTTTGAAGAATTTTGTTTTCAAATTTCATCACATTATTTCTGTTTAAGTTATATATCATTGATTCATATTTATAACTTAAGGATGCACTGTAGAAAAGAATTGTATTATTTTATAAAATGATAGATAAATTGAATTGAATTGAATTGTATGAAGAAATTGGTTCTGGACTTCAGTTATGTATCCATACAATATATTAAAAAAATCAGATCCACGATATAATATATTGCACGCACGTGAGATTTTTGAAATTTGGCCTTTCAAGGATAATACTGTAGTAAAAAAGGTTTCCTTTATACTCCAATATTTCCAAAAGAATCAGGCTATAGAACTATTCATAATAAATTATTATTACCTGTCGAGTATATTATTAATTGCATGCAATGCCGCATGCAATAATTAATAACTCAAAGTAACTTAGTATTTTCTCTCGACCTTTCTCCGTTCTCAACTCGGGCTGACCAGTTTCCAGTGTGTTTTCTAGGAAATAACATTTTTGTGATAGTGATTGTTTACAACAGATGATAAACATTGTCGATATGCCAACCCAAACAGCTCTATATAATATACTCTGATATACAGAGCAGAATAATTATACTCTGATGGACAGTATAGTGGAGGCTGTGGTTTATAATCGCGTCTACTGTTCACAAAACTACTGTTATTTAACTAACTACCTTGAATCAGGGATTTCAAATGAAGCCTGCATAGGCTGCACTATCAATTATTGAATCAAAATTATAGGTACTTCCCAGAAATCTTCAAACAATCATGTTCTCTTTCTAAGAATGTTTCCGTAAATGTATTGCTGCTATCATTCAATAAGAGAGCACAATCATCAACTCGGGGATGAACAGATCGCTCAGCATTATTGCCGGTCGGAGCCCTAATGGAATACGACATCTGGCGAGTTGGAGTCAAATCAACTTTCTTCAGAAAAAAGACAACACCGAGGAAATGGCCAACATTAAGTAAGAAATATACGTTCATGGAGAGGAAATATTATTTTTGTGCTGCAACCCACATCTTTCTAAGAAGATTACAGTTTCTTCTTTCTAGCTTCACAGGGATAAACAGAAATAATTCTGAAGTTTTACCTCCTGATCACATCGCATTTCTCTAGATAGTTTCACTCAACAGCCAAGAAATCAAGTTATCAATAATGAAAAATTCTGATTCCATGTAGCTGTTGTCGTTACGGAGAAGTGACTTGCAAACTTTTACTCATGTGAGGTTATTCAATTGAGACTTTGAACTCATTTAGCAGATAACTTCCCTACTCAATACACTCATATTATTCTTATACTCAGGGGGGTAGGCACCCCTGAAAAAATGTGAACATTCTATTGTTGATCTCAATGTTTCTAAAAATCATTCTATCCATGTAATGGAACAAGGATGTTTTTGTTTACCAACTATCACCAATACCTACAAGTTTCTGGAAACACATTTGTGGTTGAAATTTGCTTACAAATGACCAATAATAATTGATATAAATTTCTTCAACCGAATGCATAATTTTATTAATAAGTTATCCAAAATTCGTAATATGTTATCAGCATTGAATATATTATAATTTTCAGAGTAGTATTGTTCCATCCATATCGAATTCGGATTCTAATAATTAGAGTTTCTTCTTTCTAACTAAACATATATACTGAAGCTCAACCTCCTGACAGCATCACATTTCTCTAGAAAGTTCCACTCAACTGTCAATAAATTACTTTATTGAGAATTGAGAAGTCGAATCATTTCATTTTTTAATAATTTTTTTGTGAACTTTCACCTTGGTACCGCTATCAAAAAACTGAACTCAATTTTAATGAACTCATAATCATAACCACCTAAGCTCTATTAACTAAACATAACAAAAACTATTCAAAATTGCTTTTCAATGGTCTACAACAGCTCCACATGCTTAAATAATTTCATTTCAATCTTGATATACAATAATATGACTATAATAATATATTATAATATGATATAATAATTTTACAATTTAGAATAACACATTAAGGCTGTTTGGTACACTTTTTTATTGAAATTGGATAATATTTCTCAATATAATTGTCAAGATCATTAAGAGTGAGAAAAAGTGGCAACTGAAATTTTTAAAAGGTATAATAAGCGAGTTATGGGTTGTTGAAGTGCTAGCTCCGTTTTCTTCCCAGATCATAAACGGTTTCGAATTTCCATTGGAGTTTTTTTTTAATTCAGTATATCATTGGCTTTGTTCTAATATGCATTTTTTCGCGATTAATGCCAAAATAAACAAGTTATCGAATTTATAAAAAATGTTACTTTTCTATTTATAGGTGATATTGGGAATAAAATGGTTTAGTTTGGAAAGATACGTTTTTTGAATTTTTAAGAGAAGTTCTGTTAATATAGTCGAAACCGTTTATGATTTGGAAAGAAAACTGATTTAGCACTTCAACAACACATAACTCGCTTATTGGACCACTTAAAAATCAGTTGCCACTTTTTCCCACTCTTATAATGATCTTGACAATTATATTGAAAAAGATTATCCAATTTGAAAAAAGTGTACCAAACGGCCTTGAAATGTGATATCAGAAGGCAAATGTCCCCCCCCCTCATAACTCACCACTTGATTGAAAACCATAATGAATTACAAGTCAAATTACTGTCACAAGAAGTTGACACTCACTTTTGTCGATGAATCTGAACGTGCCGATGAAGCCAGTGGCATTGTATGTGGCCTCATGAGTGTGGAACTCGAGAACCAGGTTTGGCCCCGAGCTGTAGAGCACATGAGGGATGTCATTGTAGCCACCACACAGGAAGCCCGACCACGGAGTATACTCGTCCACCTCGGGCTTATCAAGGTGCAGGAAGATTTTGAGGAAGTCTCCTCCGATGCAGCTGGACAAAAACATGTACAGTATTACTCTCTCAAATCAAATGAAACTTTGGAGAACAAGGCCTAACTTATGGGATAATTAGGCTACTAAGATCTCAATTCAACGATAATAATAATCATGGTCGAGGATTGAATTTCTTGCCCACTTTCTAGTTGTATTTGATATTGCTGTTGCAAGTTAATGACGTTTTTCATGCTTTAATTTAACGTTAGTATTGTTATTGTGGATAAATATTTTTTTAAGACTTAATTTAATGTTTTTTTAAGTCTTTTCACTCTTGTTTGTTAGCAGAGGTAACTGGCACAGAAATATTCTGGTACTGGGCAGAATGAAATATCCATTTGCGGGGTAAGTGATGCGTTAACTGTGCAATAATCAGCCCCATTATAGCTGGAGAAGCTGGTGATTGATTGCTAATTTTATTCCGAGTCGTGTTTCATTTAAACTCAGAGTTGGAAAAGGAATCGCAAGTTAATGTTGCAAGTTAATGACGTTTTTCATGCTTTAATTTAACGTTAGTATTGTTATTGTGGATAAATATTTTTTTAAGACTTAATTTAATGTTTTTTCAAGTCTTTTCACTCTTGTTTGTTAGCAGAGGTAACTGGCACAGAAATATTCTGGTACTGGGCAGAATGAAATATTCATTTGCGGGGTAAGTGATGCGTTAACTGAGCAATAATCAGCCCCAATATAGCTGGAGAAGCTGGTGATTGATTGCTAATTTTATTCCGAGTCGTGTTTCATTTAAACTCAGAGTTGGAAAAGGAATCGCTGTAACAGAAATGTATAGACAAAAAATAAAGAAGCATATCTCAACAATTCAATGATAACTGAAATGATAAGCCAGAGTATGTCTGGTGTGTGCACATGCTTCTGTCAGTTTCAGTTCTTTATGTTGTTTCAGTTAATGATGCTTGTTTTCAAAAATTCTCTAAAATGTGGGGTTTATTCATTTTATAAGTGGAAACATAAAGTAACTCAATATTTTATTCTTGCCTTCTACTGTGGTTGGCAATCTTGACTAATTGGACTATTGTGTTGAATATTGAATCAATAGAAAAATATTTTAAAACAAGTTTAATGAACAATTCTAATGTATACTATCCTTGTAAGAATGAATTATATCAATTTTTAAATTTTAACACATTCTATATAGCTCTTGGCCTACGAACTACAGAGTCACAGACACGTTACTCAAATAAGTGAAATAAACAACCACAAAGTTGACAACCACCAAAGTAGGCACCGATTCTGAATGACAAACACCGATTCTGTTCATATGAGCGAACATTGTAACTGGTCACATTCCAGCACACGACCTACTGCTGAATTTGCTTACAAAGAGTGCTTCTGCACCCAATGTCAAGTAACAGAGTGCAGGATAGCTACAGTGAAATTCACTTGAGACTGTCAGCAATGATTATATGGGGAGCATTGATGATATGTATGAGAAATTCTGACAGTTGGCAGGACAGCTACCACCCTATCGAGCGGAATAATTTATCAGTAAACAACACTCGCTGAGCCAACAAAACTCATTACAGTTTTGGTTTGCAAACAATCGATTTAATGAACCTCCGATTCACCTTCATGTCTGGCCACTTCGCATATTGTATTGCCAAAATATTTCTTGTTAGTTCATTTCACAATCAGTGTTCTATTTGGATCATTAAGCTAGAGGGTATCTGAATGGGGAATGAAGGCGCATACAGTACTCATTCCTTTCTTGCTGCCATGGCTTTGGTCTGAAGGAAATTATGTTTCACTTTAGATATATTGTTCATTGTGAATAGTAATGTGTTTGTGAGTTAGGAAATATTGGAAATCTATTTTGATTTTATTATTAACTTAATTATACAAAATCAAATCTGGGTTTTAAATTTTATCGTGCTAGATTTTTGGGAATTCCAGTAACTATTTTTCGAACGCCTCAATATGTCTTTCTCAGTTCAATTTTTCTGGTGCAGTGCCATATTCTACCATTAGTCCAGTCAATATAGACATAAAGAAGGGGATGTGCTTGCAATATATATTGTAGTTCTGATCTTTCTATATTATATTATTTGGATACATGAGAGAAGTCCAGAACCAATTTCTCCATGCAAAATTCCCTCGTGAAGATACAGAATGGCCCAAAAACCTCGTATTTTCGGTTCATTTTCCAGTTTTCAGCTATTTCCGCTGAATCCGTTACTCGGACAAAAGAATTTGCTCTTGCCTTTTTTTATATAAAAAAAATTCTAAATAGAATGAGACCATTCGGATCTCTCTATCTCGGATCAGTACTGAGCTATGATTTTTTAAAAATGAGTGAAATTTAAAGAAAAATTTTATGAATTTTAGTTTTTGATCAACAATATTTTCCGATTGTTCCCATTTAGATGTATAATTCAGAATCGCTCTGGGCTTATCTTTGTGCTCTAAAATCTGAGATCTGGTAGAGCGCTCTATCTCATATAGATTTCCAGGTACACTTGACAACAATGCTCCTTGTATTGTGAAATACACCTAATTTTCAGCTTCAACCATCATCACCAACTAAATTGTCTTCACATTGATATTTCGCACTATGATATAAGTTCATGAGATTATGTTCTATGAGAATCACCCGTTAGATACACTCAATTTCAGTATTTCCTAGAAGAAAGGCGCGCATAGGACACCTCAAGGATCAAATTTTCAAACACTCAACTTTTGACACAATGCTCGGATCTCATCGTACTACACTTCATCCTTTTCAGCTCGTCAAGGCGGTTCAAAATCATGCATCATAAGTGAGATTCGGGCGAAAAATGGAAAATTTATTGTTGAGTGCACTCAAGCCCATATTCCAATATTGTAACTTTCGAATGGTATTGAAATCGAAAGTATTATTTATTGGAGTGGGAAGAGGAGGAACAATTTCACATCCTGACAAGATTTGTAAATTTTATCTGGAGAAATACTCCACGACTACTACAAGATATGCAGCTTTGAATATAGAAATTGGCCATTTTTTGAGTATTGGAATAAGGGTTTGAGTGCACTCAACAATAAATTTTCCATTCTTTGACCGAATTTCACTTATGATTTTGAACCGCCTTTGAACCGATGCATGATTTTAAACCGCCTTGACGAGCTGAAAAGGATGAAGTACGAAGATGAAGTAGTACAATGAAGTGGTGGGATGAAGTAGTAGTAGTATATTTAGTAGGATGAAGTAGTACGATGAGATCCGAGCATTGTGTAAGTTGGGTGTTTGAAATAATGATCCTTAAGTTGTCCTTATGCGCGCCTTTCCTCTAGGAAATACTGAAATTGAGTGTATCTAACGGGTGATTCTCATAGAACATAATCTCATGAACTTATATCATAGTGCGAAATACGACAATTTAGTTGGTGATGATGGTTGAAGCTAAAAATTAGGTGTTTTTCACAATTCAAGGAGCATTGTTGTCAGGTGTACCTGGAAATCTATATGAGATAGAGCGCTCTACCTGATCTCAGATTGTAGAGCACAAAGATAAGCCCAGAGCGATTTTGAATTATACATCTAAAAGGGAGCAGTCGGAAGATATTGTTGATCAAAAACTAAAATTCATAAAATTTTTCTTTAAATTTCACTCATTTTTGAAAAAATCATAACTCAGTACTGATTCGAGGTAGAAAGATCCGATTGGTCTCATTCTATTTAGAATTTTTTTATGTGAAAAAAAGGCAAAAGCAAATGTTTTTGTCCGATTAACGGATTTGGCGAAAATAGCTGAAAACTGGAAAATGAACCGAAAATACGAGGTTTTTGGGCCACTCTGTATCTAGCACAAGGAAATTTTGCATGAAGAAATTGGTTCTGGGCTTCTCTCATGTATCCAAATAATATTAATTTATAGAAAGATCAGAACCACAATATATATTGCAAGCACCAATGTATATATTGACTGGACTACATGTTCACTGCATTGATATTGACAAGCATGATAGAAGGCAGACTGACCACTTATAAGATTCTTGAGATTTATCAATTGCCCTGAAAGCTGGTCGACTAATTTATTAATCAGACTAGTGGAATGATGATATTCATGTAAAGTTGGAAACCTATCAGCTAGAATACATTGATCAAGTTTAGGCTATGTTTGTTGAACACATCAATAGATTCTCATTTCAACTTGATTTCTATAGATTTGTGGAAAGTAAAATAATCATGAGGTATTATATTTATGACATGTTTGAACAGTTGTACACCAGAAAGTATATCACACTTCTGCACTCAACGCACATAACCCACTGTAGAATATACTCGTGCGGTGAACAGCTATTTCGCGCTTGTAACGTAAATACTATTCCAATTCTTACGGTATATTGAGTTGTGATTCGAATATGTAAAGTTTGTGATTGCCTAGTTGACGCTGGAAATGAGAATTTATGCTCATTGGGGCGTTGGCAAGCGAGGGTGAGAGAGTGAGCGGCGAATAAGTGAAGTAGAGCAGCGTGGAGTAACGAGTAACCTACTACAAACTGTATGTTGAAGCGATGTCATAAGCTCCATTCCGCTCGAGTAGAGCGAGTCGTGAGTCTCTGAGTTCGGTGACGACGAGGCTCTCCTGATGAAGGCATACAACTTTTCTCATTTATTCGGCAAGGAATTTTGCCAAACAAGATGTAAAGTTTTCATGGGGGCTGAATCATATTCGGCCGGTTTAGTCCATCCACCAGTTAATAATGCAGCCTGCTGGATGTGAACGGCCAGACCCAACTGGAGGATATTCACCCCAGCATTGGTTGAATGGGTACCATGGGTGTTATTCATATGAGATGCTGACAGTATGTAGTGAATCTCGCTGTAGGACCAACCCTGGACTCGAGACCCGGTCAGGAATGCTTCGGATATTTATCGCCGTCCTCAGCTGGTGCCGCGGCAGAATTAGGGTCGCTTTATGGAGGCAACGATCGAAAACGACAACATCTTGGAAACGACGACAACTGGCGACAAAACGATCCTATTTAGACACTCTTTCTCTCAACCCTCTCTCACGTTTCCCTACACTCTCACTGTCGTACTCTCCACTCTCGGTCATCACCTCTTTACACTACACACTACACACTACACACTACACACTACACACTACACACTACACACTACACACTACACTTTCTCGTACACTAGTCACTAATGGGTTTATATTCCAAACGAACTTTGTCCCATTTCTCAAGTTGTATCACGGTCTCTTACTTTGTCCCATCCTTTCACTGTCTTACACTACTTTCTTTGACATAGCTCGTATTATCTCTCTCTCAGACACACCATATTACACTCATTATTTTTCCTCTATCACTCTCTCTCTCTCACTATGTCTCTCTCTGTCTCTAACTCTCTTGGTAGAGAGTTACTTGGAAGGATATTTTTAATATTCTTCCCAAAGAATGGACATTGATGTGTCCAAAGCTCCGCCAATTTATGTAGATGCGTTACAATATTATATTGTATAGTTATTCCAAATTGATTTTTATTTCATATAATTGTACAGTTCAATGATTATTTTCTTAGTTTATGTAATGTAGATTCATCTGAAACTTTGCTGTATTGTAAGCCATTGTATAAGTGTATAAGCCAGTATATATTGTAATCCACATAAATAAAGTACTCAATCAATCAATCTGCCTCTCTCTCTCTCTCTCTCTCTCTCTCTCTCTCTCTCTCTCTCTCTCTCTCTCTCTCTCTCTCTCTCTCTCTCTCTCTCTCACTCACTCTCTCTCTCTCTCTCTCACTCTCTCTCTCTCTTTCTATCTATCTATCTATAGCAATCTCTCTCAAATATACAAACATACACTAACTCTCTCTCACAATGTATTTTTCTCTCAAAAACACACAAAAGCTCTGTCTTAAACTCAATCTCACATCCACTAACCTACCTCACAACACTTCCTCCTTCTTCTCTCTTTCTCTCACTCTTCCAAAAGTCTTATCTTGCTCTCGCTTTCCCAAACACATATAAACTTTCTCTTCTCACATATACACACACTCTCTGTCTCTTTCTCTCATACTCATTCAAACTTCATACTTCACCGTCTCTCTCATACACAGAAACAATATATATTGAACTCCATCTTCTCCTCGCATCTCTTTCTTCTCTTACTCCCTGCTAATCTTCACTCCATCTTCCCTCTCACTCTCCAATATTTCTTCTCTCTTACACAGATGATCTTCCATACTATATTTGTCACTGACTCTCTCTTATACCATTGACCCTCCACTTTCTCTTACCATTTCTCTCTCAATTCTTCTCTGCCTCTCTTTCACTTCATCCCTTTCTCTCAACCATATCTCTGCCATCATACACACTCTCTCCCAGTCTCTCTCTCCCTCTCTCCTCTCTTTGTCTCTCTGACACGTATTGCATTCAACAAGCAGCAACGAACAGCAGTTGTTGTTGATGGCCGTTTTGTTCTTCCCTCAACTGCTGTGTTGAATTAAACATTCTAATTCTGACTTGAACAGTAATTTCCATTACTGAATCTATTGAATTCAGGATTTCAAGTTGAGATATATTCACGTTTGATTACAATATGTTGATACTTCTGTTTGAGATCTCAACAATCCTATTCTGTTGTTGAAACGATCAACATCATAATCCCAGTTCAGGCTTCGAGCGGTTAGATTCATGGGAAGTAGAAAAGTGGGGAACAAGGAAACAAAGTTTAAACATAAGAACAAACAAAAATTTCTCATCAATGGAATTGATATAATCGTTTCAACTGATTTTTTTTATCTGTTTAATGGTGGAATCCGACACAGTCATTTGAGCAGAAATAAGAGAATTCAGAGAAGAAAGAAAGTTCCTGATAATATTGAGCCTCTCTAATAATATTGTTTGAAGCAGGTTCGGCTCATATCCGATTACAAGAATATTGGAAGTTGATAAGGGAGTTTGTGATATGGATCGATTCTTACCCCTTCCAACACTCCATTGTTTTCCGACGTTTTCCAATGTTTGCTTGATTCGCTTCCCTTTACGCTTGATGTCTAACTAATGATGAAAAGCTTGAATAAATATGCACCTGATGAAATCCTTGAATATTCCGATTCTCTGATCAGAGTAAAGAATTTGTAGGATTTTCAGATTAAATACACATAGCTCTCTTGGCTACTTATAGCTCATATCTTCTCTTAGGGAGGGTTGATCTGACCATAAATCATTTTTAAACAATATTCGAACAAAAACAGGATTGAAGTTGAAAACATATATATGGGTTATGGTCACTTGGAAACTAACAAGAAATGATCAAACTACAAGGGTTCAACAATGCCCATTGTACAATAAGTAAGTACTCAAATTAGAGTGTGTGGAAAAATCGTTGAAATTGGGTAGGAGCATAGAGGAAAGAATTCTTACAGTAATATTATTTTATCTCTCATAGACGTATAGATTCTGCACAGTGTGCTAAGTTTGAACAAAATCTGAATCAATCAAAACCCGTTGAATTATAATAAAATGTATGAATTATTCTATTTATATAATTCTTATATTTAATTATAATGTAGGCCTACCTGTTATATCTGAAAACCAATAGCTGTTCAGATTCAGTTCATAGTATAGCTGTGTAATTGGCTCTCAACTCGGCTATAAATATTTTAGCCGAGTTGACTAATGTGTTACACTCTTCAGTCTGCTCGTGCTACCTGGACGCGGGTTCGAATCCCGCTGAATCCCATCGAATAGGCATCATCTCATAATTCACCCCCGCACTTCTCATTACCCCCGCACAAGCAAAAAGCTCATGTGGGCATTATCCGCAATAGAAAAATATTTATTGTAAAAATAATATATTTATCAATTATTTTAACAAGAGTGGAGATGGAAGTGATATTATCTGGGACGAGAACAAAACATGGAGTGTCACAGAAAGTTACAGATGTTGGTTTCAGTAAAAGAGAAACAACTGTTCAATTTCCTGAGCTCTGAACTTGAGCAAGTTTATTTCAAATTGACCGTAAAAGTGAAATTGGTTGGAGTTTAACAATGTAGCTAGAATATAATAATAAGTTGAGTTCGTACAACAAGAAATCGGTATTACACAAGTTTGTGTACATGTACTTGTGATCGACGCTCGAATTTTGGAATAGCATCGTTAAAAGCGATAGAAGCTATGGAAGTTGGAGGTCGCTGCTGGGTTGGGTAGGTAATTTGAACTTGCTAGATGCTTTTTGCGGTCGAACAGAACTGGACGTTAATCCAGCGCCGACCAAACAAGCCACCGGTCACCAGAGCACAGATGAGGGGGATCAATACGTTTTAACAGCATTAAAAGTTTCATGCAACGGTCATGTTCATAGATGTACCCAACTCACCTGCCCTGTCTGATGTAAGGCTACTGAGTGCTTATTGGCTGACAACATCTACTTCTCTCATATCTCTAATGAAATCAATATGAAAATAATATTCTCTGTGAAGTGAAATGCATTTTATCTACGGCCATGTTATAATGTAGACATTACAAAATCACAATCAATCTCATTACAGAGGTCTTTCCGCAATTGATTTTCAAAACTACCTATAGGCCTACTTATAATGTGAACATTATTCAATGACTTGAACATTAAAACACGGTTTCCGATAGTGGTGGCATCAACATTAAAACACGGTTTATGATGCTGACAATAGGTTTCAGTTTGTCAAGTTTCTAATAAATCAAGTATTCAATTTTCAATTCGTCAAGTTTTCAGTACTCCATGTTTTCAGTGAGTACTATGTCAAGTTTTCAATTCATCAAGTTTTCAGTTTATAACATTTTCTGAAAGTCAAGTTTTCAGTTTGTCAAGTCTTCAGTTCTTCAGAGCTTCAGTTTATAAAGTTTTCAAATCGTCAAGTTCTCATTCCGTAAAGTTTCCAGTACGTAATGTTTTCAGTCTATTTTGTTTTCACTCCGCCATGCCGGTCGCAAGCCCGGGCCTTATCTTGCAAGCGATAGGGAAGGAGGAGCGGGAGGAGATACACCTCGTTAAAAATCCGGGGTCCATCTGGCTCCGGATGGTAGCACCCTGTAAGGGCCCCTGCCCAGGGTCACGGGTGAAAACCGGCCAACGGTCTCGAAGGCGGATGAGTAGAAATCCCAACGGCGGAGAGGGCGGAAGAGCCTAGGGAGTTAACCTGAATTAAATCCAGGGTAGGTGACGCTCTGAAAGCTGTGGTGAAAGCAGGTGCCTAGGAGATGGCGACTCCAAACAAATGACCCTGGTCCTCCAGGTTGGGGGTTGGTCGAAGTGTTAACTGCTCTTCACCGTAAAAAGAAACTTGTTCGGAAAACTCAAACAATGCCTCGGATTTCGGACTGGATTAAAGGGAATGAAACTGGAAATAGAAACAAGAAACGATTACGGATGATGGACTGGAATATTGCTACCTGGAATGTAAGGACAATGATGAAACCAGGAAGAATGAGGGAAATAGCGGATGAGATGACAAAGTTTGAAATAGAATTGGTCGCTCTCCAAGAAACACGGTGGCATGGAAATGGAAGAATAGATAAAAAGGATTTCTCATTGTTCTATAGTGGACCAGAAGACAGGACTGGTCATGGAGGAGTAGGCTTCATGGTGGGAAAACGGCTGAAATCATCTATTCTTGGGTTTTATCCTGCAGGTAATAGATTGTGTAGAATCAGGGTTAAAGGAAGGTTCAAGAACATTTCATTAATATCTGTGTATGCACCAACTGAGGATGGGAATGAGGATGATAAAAATAGTTTCCATGAAGCATTAGAGAGAGAATGTAGAATGGTACCCAAATATGACATGCTGATTGTACTAGGGGACCTGAATGCACAGATTGGAAAAGGAGATTTCATGGCACAAATAGCAGGTAAAAACACCTTACATGATGTCACGAATGATAACGGCATTAGGCTAAGTGAATTTGCAGTAGCAAATAACATGGTCATCAGTAGTACTTGTTTCCCAAGAAAGAAAATATATATGGATACTTGGACCTCACCCTCTTCAGGAACGGTAACACAAATTGACCATGCGCTGACATCTAAAAGACATGCATCATCCATTATGAATGTTAAATCACAGAGAGGGCCAAATTGTGACTCTGACCATTTCCTTGTATCAGTCAAGTTGAGAGAAAGGCTGTCAAGAATCGGAGATGGAAGAGGTGTCAAAAAGTGCATGATAGACATAGAAAGCGTTAAAAATTATGAGAAGGCAAGAAGATATGAGGAAGAACTGGATAGACTGATCCCTGATGGTTTGAATGAACTGGAAGGTGATGAGAGAAAGGTGCAAGAATTGTGGGATAATTTAAAGAACACAATAAATGATGTTGCCCAAAGAAGCCTTGGAGAGAGGAGAAGGGAAAGAAATGAGGAATGGTATGATGAGGAGTGCAAGGTGGCCATAAGACAGAAAAATGAGGATAGAAATCTGATGATGCAGAGAGATACCAGGAGGAACCGAACTAAATATTCAGAAAGTCGGAAAGTAGCAAACACACTTTGTAGGAAGAAAAAGAGAGAATTCATGAAAAGGATCATAGAAAATATGGAGGAATTGAATGAAAGAAACAAAAATAGAAAGTTTTATCAAGCAGTCAAGAAAATGAGGAAAGAATTCCAGCCTAACTTAATTGCATGCAAAGACATGAATGGAAGAGTGCTTGGTGAGGAGGATAAGATCATGGACAGATGGGCTGAACATTTTAGCAGTGTCCTGAACCAAAATGATGATAGAGATGACACAATCACTTATGCAAGTGCAGAACCCCTGCTCCTTCCCCCTACATTGGAAGAAGTAGAAGAAATAATAAAGAGGATGAAGAATAATAAAGCACCTGGCAGAGACACAATACCAGCTGAGTTGCTCAAGTATGGAGGAAAGAAAATCTTAAGAGCTGTACATACCTTGGTTGGATGGATATGGGAGCAAGAAAAAATGCCGGAAGAATGGACTGAAGGTATAATATGTCCCATCTATAAAAAAGGTGATAAAATGGTATGCAGCAACTATAGAGGCATAACTTTACTCTGCACCTCTTACAAGATTTTTCATCACTGCTGTTGAAACGATTAGGGGTCTATGCAGAAGAATTGATAGGAGATCATCAGTGTGGCTTCAGGCAAGGAAGAAGCACTGTGGACCAGATATTCGTAATGAGGCAAATCATGGAGAAATGTTATGAATACGATACAGATTTGCATATGCTCTTTGTGGACTTCCGCCAAGCATTTGATAGCATCGAAAGAGACAGAATGATGAATGTGCTAAATGAGATGGGGATCCCAAGAAAGTTGACCAGTCTCATAAAGATGACAATGTATGGTACGACAGCGCAAGTTAAAATAGGAAACAAACTGAGTCGCTCATTCAATGTTACAACCGGTGTAAGACAAGGTGACGCACTGTCAGCAACCCTCTTCAATTTGATGCTTGAAACAATACTTCAGAAGATAGGTACAAGTAACACAATACTTAACAGAACAAGTCAAATACTGGCCTATGCGGATGATGTTGTGCTGATAGCAAGGAATCACGATAAGTTGAAAGAGATTTTCAGCACAATGAAAGAGGAAGCAAGAGTGCTGGGTCTGGAAATTAATATTGGAAAGACTAAGTATATGAGAATGTCTGCAAATGGAAGAAGAAGACACGTTGATAACTTGATACTATCAGATGATTGCAGCATTGAAGGTGTCAGCGAGTTTAAGTATCTTGGAGTTACACTGACAGCCGACAATAAGACTAGCCAGGAAATTTCTAGCAGAATTATGATGGGTAATCGAGCGTATTTTGCAAATCGAAGGAATTTTAAGAGTAGAATAGTATCAAGAGCAACTAAAGTGAAAATGTACAAGACGTTAGTCCGACCGGTTGTGACATATGGAGAAGAGACATGGACATTGCTGAGCAGGGATGAAAGAGCACTGAAGTCATTCGAGAGAAAGATGTATCGAAGGATCTGGGGACCACTATGTGATGGAGGGGTTTGGAGAACCAGACATAACAGCGAAATCGATGAGGCTATAGGGGAAGGAAATATTGTAAGATTTATTAAGGCAAGAAGGATGGAATGGCTTGGACATGTGGTGAGAATGAATATGGAAAGGACCCAACTTAGACTGCTGGATGGACGAATGATGGGGATGAGAAAGAGAGGAAGACCGAGAACGAGATGGATAAATGATGTGATAGGTGATCTGCGTGTGCTGGGCGTATCCAACAACTGGCGGCAAAGATCCCAGACGATTGGAGGCATTGTGTTGAGGAGGCCAAGGTCCACCCAGGACTGTAGAGCCAACTAAAGAAAAGAAAAGAAGAAGAAAGAAGATTTGTTTTCAGTATTTCAAGTTTTTATTCCAAGTTGTTCACACCCTCTGAGTAGCTTTTTACCTATTGTTTTTTCAATATTTTTAGCATATATAGGCTAGTTGGTTGATTTCTAACCTTTCAACAAGTCAGCAATGTGTTTGAGTTGTCGTAGATCATTTCAAATTCGGTAAGAGATTAATTCATGAAACTGTAAGGATGAATTCTTCATGGTATTGTTGATCAAATAAGACAAAAATTTTCAAAAAATAACAATTCTTGGGAAAATTATTATTCAATTCACTAAAAATGACCAAAAATAACTTTCAGTTGAGTTAGTTTTTAGTAATTTTTGGTAAATTGAATAACTTTATCAAAAATCAATATTCTCAGTGAATCTTTGTTCTATTCGAACATGAATACCATGAAGAATTTACACTCAAAATTTCATGGATTCATCTCTTACCGAATTTGAAATGATCTGTCCCAAAAATACTAACTTTAGGCACTCATATCTTAAAAGTTAATGATCGAAAAAAAATGTTTTCCCGGAAAAGATTTTCCATTTTGATAGTTTGATAGCTTGAATAGCTTGATAGTATAAAAATCAGAAAACTTTGGAAAATATCACCAGTAGGAAGTTTTTTTTAGCCTTTGCGCAGCCTTAAGACACACACTTATTTTACATCAAACTCGTGTGTTGAAGACCCTCATTATGAAACTGTTGTATGAAATACTATTTTTCAGGGATACTTGAAAGCCACTGATTTCCCCTATACATTCAATACTAAGTTATAAGTTACCCTTTTTTCTTTTAATTGTATGTATATCACCCGTGATTTAAAATGGCATGATTGCATAATCCATAACGTGTCATTCAAAAGAGGAACGAAAAACTTTGGAGGTTGTCAGTAGTAGAAGAAGGCCATTCTGAAATGGCACCATGAAAGGCGGTGACAGGAAGTCAGGTCAGGCAGTCATGCAAATAACAATAAGTCGCCATTCAGGAAATGAGACAATTGCAAACCATTGAAAGCACGATAATGATATTTCTAATCGCAGATCTCATTCCTCACTCTGATGTATAATTATGGGTGAAATTATTAGACTAGAAGTGTGTGCATGAGAGTCTTATCATTGCTCAAGCATTGTTGGGAACATTGCTATAGACTGGAGATGCAATCCAAAAAATAAGTTAAAGCTGAACTGTTATCAGTAGATTTCATGGATAAATTGATATAAAGTGAGAAGTTCCTTTAAGAATAATAATTGAAATCATCAACTATTGAAGATCTCAAATTACTCAAAACAATTTAGTATGGTTTCCGCTACTATTCTCTTTTTTCTCCCATTTTGGACTGTTGAGAAGAAACTGCAGCTTTTCCACTTCAGCGTATTCTAATCCGTGAGGAGATTTTGATACTTCAACAAACAACAAAAAACAATTCAACTTTTCAACTTATTTCTATTGCTTTTTTGAGAGAGTTTTTGAAAATATTCACTGTTTCTCAATAAATGAGTCTTATCTGATCAGAAACTAATTATAACTCATTTTTTAATTATCGGGTTTGAAAGACTCTACATAGTTTGACGTGTTGTTGAGATTCCATTAATATTTTCTTGATCATAATAGAAAAGAATGCACCGTTCGTGGAGTTAGGAAGTTCTGTTCCGATCAGAGCTCCATGGAACCTATAGTTAAAACTTTTCAACTTTTAATTATTCATCCGGAAGGCAGGAAATATTTTGAATAGAATAATATTCTCTTATATTTCTTATCAAGTCTTGTTTTCTTATCTCTAGTTTTTGTTTCAACTTTGATTGAAATGTCTGTGTCGCTCGATGTTTATTACCGTTACGAACTGTATACTATATAGGCCTACAAAATAGGGAATGCATTTTAAAATTATTTCTCATTAGCAGGTAATCAACCCGTGCTCCGCTAGAGTCTAATAAAAAACTTGACAAACTTGAAACTTGACGTAATTATATCTTGAAGAATTGAAAAAAGTCCAATAACTATCCTCGGTAAATAAAGAATCTCTATGCAGAATATTAAGTTAATCAGTCCAGTAGTTCAGTCGTGATGATGCGTCATTCGTGAATTTCCTATCCCGTACATGTCTTAACCAGTTCTCTCCTTCATTATATTAAAGATTTATCATAAATAATCATGACATTGGAGGAAAAACTAGGCTGAGCCTGTAGCCTACTATTTCTCTCCGAAAATTTTGATAAAATGTCAATGTTGTCTAAAGGTTGAGGTTATGAAATCACACACTGCTTCGTCACTAGATTTTCGGTCCAAGAATAATGATTTGAGATTGTTGAATTTTGAAGGTTGACGTAATCACGGTATTTATAGATGAAGAACTTTTCATCTAAATACCGTGGACGTAATACTTTAAATGAATCTCAATAAATTGAAAACTTATTTGATTGGGATTCAATTGTTGCTTGTGGATTATGGATTCACATTCCATGAGGAAATCGACACATATGTGTGTTTCTATTTAAACTATTATTCGAAAAAATATATATATATAATATATAATATATAATATATAATATATAATATATAATATAATATATAATATATAATATATAATATATATATATAATATATAATATATAATATATAATAATAATAATATATATAATGTGGTGTCAAAAATAGTTCCAAAAAGGATTATCAACTATCAGTTCATCATAGAAAGTTGGATAGATGAGCATGGAAATCCTTGATGTGAGAAAACATTTGAACATGACATAAACTCACAGTTTTTTTAAGAACTGATTCTAATTAAAATAACTGATTCTCATATTGTAACAGACCAAATATTGTGTACTCTCTCTGATCTCATGGTGATTTATGGTGATTGTGTGGATGCACAACGTTCACTTGTATCCATCACTGAAATCTAAGATTGATTTTCTGGCTGTTCTGAATACATTCATCATCAACTCTGTTTGATCAGTGCGTATTTGTTATAACAGTATTCAGTAATCCATTGTCTAAAGAGCAACATGCTTCTATAGTTTATAGCTATATGATGCTATATTTATGCTATAGTTTACATTCAGCATCCCGACATATTGTAACAGCATGCTGAGCTGAGCTGAGCTATCCGATATTCAATGAGAAACCTACATGGCGATGATAGCTGGAGATTTGAGGCGAGTTATAGTGAGATTCATTTAAAACTGTCACCATTGATTGAATAGGAAGCGGTGGTGTCATTTTAAGGGAATGCTGCCAGTTTTGCGTGGATTTCACTGGAGTACAAATGGAGACTTGAAGAGAGGAATAAGCGTCAAGCGGCCTTCAGAAGCAGCAGAAACGAGAATTGAATATTAAAACTGATTCTGGGGATCGGAAAGCTTTAGCGGTGGAGAGCGTCGCTTCTGTGGTGACTGCTTCACCAAACCGGAACTTAATCAACATTTCTACCCATAAAATGGCTTCATGACATTTTCAAAAGCTTTTAAAGTTCAAGAGACTGACTGGTGAATCCCCATTCGTTGACTATTAGGACAGAGGACTGGGATTGTACCGGAGGCGGCGGAGGAGGTGATTGGGGGCAGAGGACGTAGCGGAGGCTTGGAGCTGTCTCCAACCAGTAATTCCCCGGAGACAACACGAGAGGGAGGAAATACGAATCCCGATCCATCATTTCCGAAGAAGCACTACAAGTCTTTCAATGCGTTTGAATTATTGTTCCTCGGGGACCATTAATGATAACGACGAATAACTTCTAGCGAATGAAGTGCTTTAATGGGAAGATATTCAACGTTTCTTCAGCTATTCACTATCAGCGAATTTTCTCTAGAATAAATAATTTTTGATACCGTGAGAAAATTTTTCTCTTAAGAGATAAAAATATTGTAATTTCACCCTCTCTGGTAGAATTATGAGTGTGTTCTACTGTTGATATTCGTTGATCGCGTTGGAATTCCATTTGCAGTGTTTCAACTTCTCTTTTTCTACTTCTCTTATTAGCCCAGTTGAATACAACCTTTTTGAATACTAAAATTTGTAGGGAAAGGAACAACTCTATCATGGTGATTCTCTTTCATTGATTATCTGATTTTGGGTTTGCGCAAATAATGATTGTGTGTTGAATAATGCAACTATGATGATTACTTAACATTTTATAATTTATTGAAAAAATACAGTTTATGGGCGAGAAAAAAGTGTGAAAAAACACAGTTTCCAAATTATTGAAAAACTCCACAATATCAATTCCTATTCAACGAATTGTTTATTTGAGTTCAGCAGAATAACAACACTAAATGGACATGGCGAAATCAACTGTAGTTTTCTTTACTCTAAGTCGCCTACCGTCATGAGTTAGTATTAATTCAGGTTTAGGATTAAATCTTCCAAAATTTCCAAATAGATTTGAAATGATCTCTCAAATTCAAATACAATATTGATAGCGCAATATAATCTCAACTTCAAAACTTTTTTGGTCTATTGGAGTAGTTGTACATCTCCTATGCTATTGTTCTTGTAGCTTCCACAATCATGATTGACAGTGATCAGTTTGCGATATTTGCAGCTCGCAAAGTAACACATGATTTCCCGTCACACTGAACTGGAAGACATTTCTTTGTAGAAGTAGAAGCATGAGCTCTCAATTCAACAGATTAAGTCAGAGGCATAGTGGGCCGTTCCGCCTTCTCAGCTATGACACTCTAATCTTGTTTTGACAAGGATTGCTCTTCTTGGTTCAAGTTTACTTGCTGCTCTCGGCGGCCTCTTGTGATATTCAAAGTGAGTTTGCTCCCTCACTGAGTGCCACAGTTCCATTGCAAATAATGCTGCGCCTCTTGAGACTTGAAGAGATCATCATGCATCGTCTGCTATGTAATTTGTCTTCTGCCATTACCTGGCAAATCATCCAGTGCTGAGAAATAATTGTCTAGAGATGCCACAATGATCGCTCCACAGTCGAACGCAGTTTCCTATAATCTGATTTCGAGAGAAATAGTGTCGCTGAAGGCCGTATCGGAGCAATTGTTATTGAAATAACGAGTTTGTATTCAAGAGTCTTCGCATTGTTTGTTGCCAATTGAACTCCAAGTTGAGAGAGGGATCTGATTGATTGCAACGACAATTTGTTTGCCAACCTTCTATGGAAATCATCGATGTAAAACGTATTGAATAACATGGATGTGTTCATTCTATTGAATTTGAGTCAAAGATTATTTGAATACCTCATATGAATGCATCAAATGATCCAACAATTTTTGTATCACCTCATATATATCAGATCAGAATAACTCATGAATGAATAAGTAATATTAAGTAGTATCATGAATATGCTTGAGATTCAGATTCAAATTAAGATTCAATAGAAATGTACTAGAGGAAGGAAGTATTGAACCCTATACAATTTCTACGAGACTTTGCTATTGGTAGAGCTGAATAATTAAGTACTTTTTATTCATTCATGGTCCCAACGCCAACATCAGCCTTAGAATTTTTTTCTTCTTTTCAGGAAATAAAATAATAATCAGGTCTTAGACCCTCGTCTCCAAAACATAAAATATCAATTTCAGGCCCAGCCTGAAAGAAATAAAAATATTCAGTTCTTTTTCCAGAGTCACTCACACAGTGACTTTTTATAAAAGGATAGAGCTAACAGAACAGCTATTCTCTCCTATTCAAAAAAATATATAGTAAAATGTTTATAAAGTTCAAGCATCATTTCATGCAATATAGTAACCACCTTTTTATTTGGCTTACAGGAATTCACCTGTAGAAGGAGAATAGAGATAATTATAGTAATTTTTATTGAATTAGAAAAAAATTATTCCATCAAATGAAGAAACATACACTTTACGTTTCCAAAATACAATACAAGTTATATAAAACAAATTTATTATATAATTATTATAATGTAATACCGTATATAATTACATTATATATGCAATAATATATAATAACACATAATAACATTATATATTATAATGTTGTATATAATATAAATATATTATAATGGGCCCCGAGTTGATCCGTGTGTATTATAAACAATGATAGCAAATGTCGGGAGCGGATAGGCTCTCAAAGATGGAGAATAAGAGCAACGCCAATGAAATCCCTACAGAACTCTTAATCCTAAAAGGATAAGAATAGAATCATTTCCATTGTTTCCAATCGAATAGCTTGAAGCAAAATATTCAACAAACAATATTAACAGTTTGTGACTCAATTAAATTGAATAAAATAGCTTGTGGCAAAATATTTGCCTCAATTGTCTACTTCGTATCAAATTAAAAGTAACTGCTTGATCACTTACTCGAGATGAGCCTTGTAGAGTTCGAAGTCCTTGAAAGTGATTTCAACAATTTCATCAGTGTCGGCAACAAAAGTGTAGAGCAGGCAATTGATGTTGGCTGGGTAAGGGCGGGGGTAGTCGGGACTATTGAACGTCCCGTAATCTTTGCCGTACGTCTCCGTGAAAAGTAAGCACTCGCAACCTGACAACAATAATTCATTATTCATCAATTATACAGTCCGACTCTTGAAAATCTGTAAATCATGTAAAACGGAAACAGCAGACTAAACAGAACTGTATTATAATGCCTACACTTACATGAACAAATAACTAACAACCACTAACAAATAACCACTAAAAACTTTCATAATTTCTTCACATGCAATTTATTCCTGGTCAGACATGGTCTATTCAGGTAAGATGTTGAAGCACGTTTTGATGAGCTATTTCTTTCTTACAGATATTTATCTCATGGTCCCCATTATAACGAAGTTCCATAAGGCTTTTGCACGCGGCTTTCCTTCTCCTTTAGAGCTATGAAACTCAGAGGTCTCATAGAGAAGGAAATAATATGGAACGAATAATAAATTGTAGTGTGAAAAAAGAACGACGGCAGGTAAAATTAAAATCGTATTTTCAAGTTAATAAATTAGATGATGAGATCAATGTGAAGATGTGAAATCCGTTGAATCTCAGGCCAGCTACTAACGATACCGCAGGCAAGTCAAGAATGCTTATACAAGCCAAATTACAATTTCACAAACCTGACCTGAAAGATCGTACAGATTGTTCAACCAAACTTTACTTTTTGGAAAACAAAAGTTCATTGGTAATTGAGAGCAATAATAATAATATGAAAGGTTCGAAATGTTTTGTTTATTACGTGTCTCTTGTCGCTTCAATCTAATGGAGGATATAGGAGTAATTTTATTAAATAAGGATATCAAATTGAGTGGATTCGTCTCAATTCATTTATTCAATGTGGTTTTCTTGATAATTCTACTTCTTTCGATCAGACGTTTCAATGGACATCCAACGTGTCATGAAACTTATATTATCACTCATTTTTTCAATTAAGTAAATAATTGGAATCTGCAATTACCTATCAAGTTTGTTTGATTATTGAAGAAAGTAATATATAGTGCAAGATATGTTCCTATTCACTAAGATAGACTTAACAAAGAAAGTAAATGATGATATTCTCATAACAATGTTCACCCCTGTTGAACTACTGTATAAGTTTATCATAGCAGAACACGCTGTGGAACAAGTTTCACGCTACGAACAGCAAGCCCAACGCCTTCAAATAAAACGCTTCTTACAGCGATTTGCTGAATATTATGCCAGTTATGAGAAGAAAACTACAAACATCCGGCCCAAAATTGCCTGGAATTTGAAATGTAAGCTTTTCAAACTTTGAGTTGATATTTGAATATCATGGCAAGTTTCTTCAGAAAGTTCAAGAGAGTGAAAGAGTTATCAAGAATCGATTATCGGATGATAGAAATTAGGGTTGAATATGCTCACAATGCTCTTTTCTGACGCAGTTTGTTTTTTTCAGTTAAAGCGAATAGGGAAGATTAGTTCTGTTATAAGATCCATAAGAAGACTAGAATGAAAGGAAAGAACCTAATTTATAAAACATTCGAAAAGATGTCAGAATGTCCCTCAATCAAGGTTGACTCAATGAATAGGAAAGTATCACTATAAAAACAGGATCAACAAATGAATAAATAAAGAGAGCAGTAAAAGTTGGATCACATTTTGAGGGAATCCTAGAGACTTGAGTCGTTTCAGTCAGAGAGAGAGAAATGTGCAAAATAATTCAGGAGATGTGGAGAGAGATGGAAGAAATGGATAAATCGGCTCAGATGATGATAGACGAAATGCGAAGGAAGTAAAGAGTGAGTCCGAAGTTATTGGTCATGAATTAGTGACGCATTCAGTTTTATGAGCTCTGAGCAGAAAAGAGGTGGAACGGATACGACAAAAAATATGATCTGAGACGTGGACAGCTGCAATTCCTACATGCTATTTTATAGGCAGTCCAAGTAGCCACGAAATAATTTGTGCAATGATAAAAAATGTATTGTATGCAACCATACAATTTTTAGTATTTAGATCAAATGAACAATTCAATTTACTCAGGTATTGACTAATCGGTTAATTATTATGATAATAACAATGTTCTGTTGTAAATAGTAATTCATGTTGTATTGTATTAAACAATTATTGTTATTTAGAGAATTTTTACTAGTTCAATTTTTTAAAAATTGAATTTTTACTCAGTTACGGTATTCAACATAGATGTAAGGTAATGAATATTGTGTGAATGTATGAATTGAAATTATTTGTCCATCAAGTAGAGAAGACTACTATATTCATGTTAATAAAAACAATATAACAACTTGTAATACCCTTTATTGGTACTACTTTATTATACTAGTTTCTAGTCGTTAAAATATTTTAAAGTTTTCAATAAAGGGTACTACATTTGTTATATTGTTTTTATTAATTTGAATAAAGTAGCCCATATAAGGGAAGTGATTTTACTATATTCACTGAAGTTGGAAACAAGTAACAGGAGTAACCAACGTTTTCTGAGTGGATTAATAAGTAAAAATTTGTTAGTAAAGCTTTCAATATGTTTTGATGGTTATAAGAAAGTTTATTCTCGTTCAGTAAATATCACATAACTCAAATAACTTGTCAATAATAGTTTTTTATATTTATGAGAACTTGGATCAAAATATTGATTTACTTCCACTGAGACAGAGTCATGTCATCCTGTGATTCGGAAAAGACAAAGGACTCATAGAGACAAAAAAGACCAAACGAATCATTGTTGGTTGAACCTGCCCATTCGGATCACAGATCTGGAGCGGTTCCAGCAAACAGAAATGTCAACAGATTGGGGGAAGTTTCATTGGAGCATAAGGGCACAGTAATAACATTCCAAGCGATCTAATAGATCTTCTTAATGAATGCCCACGATATTGGAAGTCTTGTCTACTCCGAACCTAGTAGTCTGGCATTGAGATTTCGCATCTCGAATGGGAATTTCCTATTCCTTCCATTGCCAAGCAAAATAAACCCTCTATTCGTACTTCGCAGTTAATCAAACTAGATGAGCCCTCTGTCTCTGCTGGAGACTCAATAAAATACCTCAATCAAATCAAACTTTCGGATGAAACTAGAGTAGACTAGACTATTTTTATCAAAAATATACTATTGAATATAAAATATAATATTAATATATATGAATATATTATATGTACATTCACATACAGAGTGTTTACCAACTGCCTAACAATACTCTAGGGCATTGTTCCTGGGTAACAAACATATATATCTAAATATCATATTTAAATTGTCCGGAAGACTTCAGTTACTTACACAGCGGCCATTTTGCTTTTTTCGCTCATTTTTTTCTAAATAATGGTTAAACATACGAAATTAAAACTTTGCACAATCATTTATAACAACTATATGGAGCTACAAAAAATTATGATAATTTTTCAAATTCATAGAACAGAATGGCGGCTATTTGAAATGTTGTTCCTTGAATAACTCCAGAAATACTGGTTTTACAAAAAATTTACAAGAATAACTTTTTTAGTAAATTTAATTACCTAAGATTAAAGATTCTAGTCGAGGGAGTCCATCCAAAAAACGGAAAAAGCAACATAGGAAGCTTATATTAGGAACTTGGAAGTTCAAGGTTGGAAGAATAAAGTATTGGAAGTCACTCAAGAATTCCACAAAATAAAAATATATATACTTATGACTAGCGAAATGAAAAAGAAGGGTAGTGGTTGTGAAGAGGTGGAGGATGCATTGCTTTTTTGGAGTAGATTTAAACCAGAGAGCCAAATCTGGGATAGGTATGCTTATCCAGAAAAAAACTTGGAAGGTTCATAAAGTCATGGAATCCAATAAGTGAGCGGATTATTGAAGTAGAACTGGAAATTCATGGAAGAAATATATGGTAATATAATATAATCCTGGGAGTATATGGTCCTAATGATGACAGTGAAATGCAAGATAAAGAACATTTTTTTAAATGCCTGAGAGTAAACATTGGAAAAATAAATGAACGAAAAGAGATCATCTTAGCTGGTGATTTCAATGGAAGAACAGGGGAGAGGATAAATATGACTCAGTCGTTGGCAGCTTTGGAGAGGACAACCTAAATTACAATGAAAAGAAACTAATAGAGTGAACTACAAGGGTTGAGAATACTCAATAGTTTTTACAGGCATAAAGAAATTCATAAGTTCACTTGGACACAAGCAACTCGCGAGCTTAGAACAATCATAGACTACATCATAATGAAGCAGAGAACATCGATATGCGTGAAAGATGTAAGTGTTAAAAGAGGGTCAGAATGTGGATCGGATCACCAATAATTACTCTGGTCAAAGCTGGAATTTCCATGGAATGGTTGTAAATCCAACTGTGGGGAAATTCCTAATGTTTTGGAAACAGGGGCTGCAAAAGAAAGAACGAGAAAATAAAAGTTGGATTTACTGCAAGATGACACTATAAAATATCTTTATCGAATAAGAATGGACCAAATCTAATGGAATTCAGATGACAGCCCAGAAGAAATCTACAACCACATAAAGCAGTGCATACATCAAGCAGCATTGGAGGCGTTAGGAAAAGATGATGGAGGTCGAAGGAAGTATAAGCACAACTTGAGTGGGATGACAAAACAAGAAATAAATAATAAAAAAGTACTTTATGAGAGATGGTTGAATACAAAAATATGAGGACTTGCAGAAGTATAAAGATAAAAATTGAGAGGTTAAGAGGTTGATAGTGCAAGAAATGAACAATGAGTGGGAAGAACGATGTTCACAAATAGATCAGTATATTGTAGGTGCAAGAAGCTCAGAATCCTGAAGAGTAGAGAAAACCCTTTTAATCAATAGGAGAGAAAAAATCACTGTTACCAAAATCAAGTCTACAGAGTGGAAGGGATTATTAAAAAAACTAGCTCACAGAATCAAGGAGAGAGTTTCATGGTGGAAGTGTGATTCTTAAAGATCAGGTACAGCGAGAGACTCTAGTATTGCAAGAGCAAATGGGAAAGGCTATACAAACTTTAAGAAACAATAAACCTGCAGGACGCAGGACCAGGGGGCATCAATCCGGAACTGATCAAGTGTGGATCTAAAAATTTGTTCAGAATCTTGCCAGTGCTTATCCAGAGAGTCATTGATGGGGAGGAGGCACCAGAAGAACAGTGCATATGACTTCCATATTCAAGAAAGGCAACAGGAATAGGTATGAAAACTACAAAGGTATTGCCGTTCTTCCAGCTATGGCTAGAGTATATGGGAAAATTCTGAAAATAAAGCTAGAGAAGAAAATAGGAGGGGAGATTCGGTGTGAACAGGCAGGATTTTCGGCGAGTAAATCATGTGTAGATCATAATTATATATAGATGTAAAATAATTAACCGGGTACATCCGTTTGTTTTAACTTACTTGAGTCTGACGTTTCGTCGCCATCGCAGACGACATCTTCTGAGGGTGGCGTCGAAATCCACACTGAGTCCTGGGTATTCTTTCGGGGTCGAAGAGCATACCTCCTACCCCCTCCCTCCATTTGCTCGGGCTGGTACTGTTGGGTGAGTGAAATTCCAGGAATGTTGTCTTGTTTTGGTGACAATGGTGCTGTAGCGGGTTTCATTGTACTAGGTACTGGGCGTTTGGTATTCAAAATTAACTTCCATAAGGGAGACACGTTGAGGCTGTCGTCTCTTTTATTAAGAGAGCCTTGTTTTTCGATTTCCAACGCCTCTCCCACAATCCTGACTTGAAAATCTCGCTATTTGTTTGGAATTCACGTAATTTATTGTATGACCGGTATTTTTCACATGGTTATATAGAGCTGAGGTTGATTGTTGATTTTTTATGCTCAATTTATGTTCATCTATTCTAACAGAGATTCTCCTATTTGTTTGTCCTACATATTGCTTGTCACAGTTCAGGCAGGGGATACTGTAGACTCCTTGGTTTTCTAGTTCCAGTCTGTTGATGGGTTTTTTAGGATTTGAGAAATGAGTAGATGGAGTTTGAATAATGGTTTGATTTTGTGGGTTTTTAATACTCTTCCAATTCTGTCTGTGGTGCCCTTGATGTATGGGAGGAGTACTGTTTATTTAAAATATTCTTCTTTTTCTTGTTGATATGCTTTTTTAAGTGGGAGCAGATTATTTACTATTGATTTTTGAATGATTGTAGTTGGGTAGCCATTGGATTTAAGAATGTTAGTCACTGTCTTTATTTCTTCTTCTCTCCTGTTTTCATGGGTAAGATGGAGAGATCTGAAGATTAAGCTGTTTATAACTAAGGAAGATTGAGCCGGGTGGTGATGTGATTGGAAATGTAGGTACCTGTTAGTGTGGGTGGGCTTTCTGTATACTGAATAGTTCAAACTTCCATCGGTTTGTCTCGTCAATAGAACGTCCAAAAAGGGTAAAGATGACTCTTATTCTATTTCTAGTGTGAACTGGATTTTAGGGTGTATTTCATTTAGCTGCTGTAGAAATTCCAATAGTTTTCCTTCACCATGAGGCCAAATTATGAAAATATCTTCAACATATCTTTTCCAGATGCTTGTTTGAAAAAAGCTTTGTAAGAGCTTCTTCTTCAAAATGTGTCATGAATAAGTTTGCTATGGCTGGAGAGAGAGATGATCCCTTTGGTGCTCCTTCAATTCGCCTGTAATATTGATTTTTGTGTATGAAATAAGTGTTTTTCAAGCAGTGGCTAGTCAACTCTTCTGTTTCATGATGGAGAGGGCTTCGTCGACTGGGATGTTGGGGTATAACTCTTAGCAGGCTAGTATATCCCCCGAGTTGAGAGTTATTTTTTCCACCTGGCTGATAAAATCGTAGGAATTCTTCACATAGGACTGGATATTATGGGCTGGATGAGGCCGGCTAAGTATCGTTCTAATTTCTGAGTGGGAGAGTTAATTGCACTGACAATCGGTCTCAAGGGTGTGTTTTCCTTATGGACTTCAGGAAGACCGTAGATTTTTGGGGATCTGCTGGATTTTTCTCCTGGGATTAATTCCAATTGACTGTCTACATGTATGTCTGAGGCTTTGATTTTTGATTTAGTGATTTCTTCTAGGTAGGTGGTGGGATCTCTTTGAACAGGCTTGTAGGCTGCATCATTGAGAATATTGTCTAGTTTTTTATCATATTCACTCCTGTTCATAACTACTGTGGCGTTACCTTTGTCGGCTGGTAGGATGACTATTGAGGGATTACTAGACAAGTCTTTCAAAGCAGAGAGCTCTGCTCTATTCAAGTTTGGTTGAGGAGGTTTGGATTTTTTCAAAATATGGAAAACTTCTTGTCTTATTTCCTCTGCTTCAAGTTGGTCTAATTTTTAGAAGCAAGGCTCTCTAAATAAAAGAGACGACAGCCTCAACGTGTCTCCCTTATGGAAGTTAATTTTGAATACCAAACACCCAGAACCTAGTACAATGAAACCCGCTACAGCACCATTGTCACCAAAACAAGACAACATTCCTGGAATTTCACTCACTCAACAGCGCCAGCCCGAGCAAATGGTGGGAGGGGGTGGGAGGTATGCTCTTCGACCCCGAAAGAATACCCAGGACTCAGTGTGGATTTCGACGCCACCTTAGAAGATGTCATCGGCGATGGCAACGAAACGTCAGACTCAAGTAAGTCAAAACAAACGGATGTACCCGGTTAATTCTTTTACATGTAATATATCCATCCGCGAAACACTCAAATGTAATATCACATTACATATATATATATATATATACTAGCTGTACCCTGCCACGCTTCGCAGTGGCACATTGTGATTGAATGTTTATTTTTTTTTTCTGTGGCCCCCACTATATATAAAATATGTGTTGGGAAACCACAATATTATGCTTGTTAATAAATTATGAACATCTGTGTTATGTGAGCTGTTAAATCTGGTTTATTGTGCAATTACAAAACTAAAAGGAAAAATAATGTTATGTGAGAAATAAAATGAAAAAAAGCAAAATTTTTAGAAAAAAGAAATTAAAATGAGTAAATGAATACCTATATATAAAATAGAAAATTATTGATGGAAAATAATTAGATTCTAAAAGAAAAAAATATTTGAGAATAGTCTCTTAAAAAGGATTGATAAAAAAATGAATTAATAATATTCATAATATCTAGTTTGTAATAAGGTCTTCACTATAATTTATTCTATTTTCAATATTTGCGAATGGTTGAGAAATGAGAAAAACAAAGAATACATTTCATAAGTTTAATTTTGCAATACTTGTTTTATACAATATTTTTTGTTTTTCCACTGTCTGCGTAAATAAAAGACTATCTGGTTTGCCGACTCGGGAACACGCAACATACAGTTGACCATGTGAAAAGCAATCCACATCTAAATCTAGACCACACAATTCTAAAGATTGACCTTGAGCTTTGTTGATTGTGATTGCAAATGCCAATCGAATTGGGAATTGCAATCTTTTAAATTGAAATGGTGTATCAGTCGGGATCGTGGGTATTCGAGGAATGAGGACATCTTCACCTTTGAAAGGCCCTGTTAAAATCGTTGCTTCCACTACATTATTCATTAATCTCTTAACTGCAAATCGCGTGCCGTTGCAGAGTTTTGGCTGATTAATATTCCGCAAGAGGATAATTGGCACACCTACTTTCAATTTCAATATGTGTGGTGGTATCCCTGGCAGATCAAGTGAGTTTAGAAATTCTGTTGGATAATTAACTACTTCATCAGCTTCCACAACAGTGTCTATCGACTTATATGTAGTTTCATCACTTTGAATACTGGATTGTATAACATATTAAGTTGATAGACATCTTTATTCTTTGCGGCAAGGATAGCTCGTTCACTGAGCCAATCATGATTTCTATGATTTATCTGAATGTCAGGAAATACTTTTTCGATCAGTTCTTCTTTTGATGTAACTAAATTACAAAAATTATCGGAAGTGATATTTGTCTAGACGTCTCATCGACTGGCAGCTGACCGTTTCCAATTTCCAGTAACTGTCGTGAGAATACCTCAGCTGATGGATCATTCTGCAACTGGACACCGTACCACGAATTTATTATCGAAAAAAAGCATCGGTATGCTTTCTTTGTTCTGAATTGCGAAGTAATTGAAATCCAATAATTGTACCGGAAAACATACGGTAATCAAGAGTGTAGTTTACCGTACTCTATATCTCACGAACCTGTTGAAGCTGCGTTTTGAAACATGCGCGCTATCTAGCGGTCAGATTTTGCACTTTGATTGCAGCAGCGCTCAGCTCAAATGTGGCCAAAAATGACCAAAGTTTCACCCCCTCCCCCCGGGCCACCCTGCGAGCCCGGTGAATTTTTTTTTTTTAATCGACTTATTTTCGCGAGCTGACCCCGAATGTGAAGTCAAAAATCGGAAAAATCCATAAACAAAAAAGTTAAAAATTTTCGGGCGAGCGTAGCGCCCCTGAAAATTGTAAAAAGTAGATAAAAACATCCTTGATGCGGATTTTATATCATGTTAAATTTCAACTCAATCGGTCCAGTACTTTTGGAGTTTTTGCATTACACACAAACCAACATAACATTTTTATATATATAGATATATATTATATATATAATAATATATATATATATATATATAGATATTATTGACGTTATTTTTTAATGAATACGATTGCCTGGCTTGGCTGCAATCGTTAAAGCATGAGTGTAAAAATATACAAATCTGGTTGTGGTTTTTTAGAGCGCAACTTCGGTAAAATCCTTATAGGCTCGCTCAGGAGCTCTTGCAATTCTTGCTCTTGGACAATTTATAGAAATCTTTGGAAGTATTATTCCAGATATTTAGTTACAATTTCTGTAGTTTTATGTTGTGTAAACCAGCTTATTCTATTACTGATAAAATCGGATGGTAACTCCCTTAATAATTCAATACTGATAATTAATAAATAGATATGAGATTTGTCCTGCGTGGTATTGGGGAATAAAATAAATGGTACACCATAAAAAACTTGATACATATATATACGAATAAATATTAAAGTCAGATGAATATGGAAATATTAGAGCCCAACACACACAATAAATACAAGAATAAATAAAATATCAAAATAAAATATCACAGACTGGTACACTACTTTTTAGCTCTTTAGCACGAAAGTTACCATGTGCTTTTTTAATTCATTGACAATATGCATTTATTTGTATGCAGCTTAGTATCGACTTGCTGTTGCTTGTCGATTGAGAAAATCTCACTTTATATCTTCTTTCAAAAATCATAAAATAATAATTGATAAATCATAGTTATAATATATTGATTTCTGTAGTTTTCAGTATATTTCTCAATGATATATATAAATATATTATATATATATATATATGATATATATATATATATATAATATATATAATATATTATCAGGGCATAAGGTTCGGCCTCTGAAGGAAATAGATGAATCAATTTATCAGTGAACAAGAGCTACATTATATCATTACAAATTAATAAATAGAATCAATGGTTGAGTGAGCGTTTGCATTACAAGATTAGAATTTAATATTCCTTCAATTTGTGTACCTTGGATATGTAAATTGATATACTCTTAACTAATAAATATTTCTTATATCTTCTTAGACTTGCGCAAGTTTGTATTAATTTTTAATATTTATAACCTTTCCGACAAGCTAGCTTTTATATTTGTTTCACTCGAAGCACTGAGGGCGCCCTAACTTATATATTTCGATGATATATCACTCACGTGCTGAATTTCTATGAGCTGTTGGCGGCAATCCGAATTTCCTGGTAGTCCTGGATTTTTGGTGGCCGAAGTCGTCTTCTCCAAGGGGTTAAATAAATATTAAATGACTTTTGCTTTAATGCAGCATCACTAAGTCTTATGGAAAATAATTAATGAATTTAAACTTTGAGTCTTTAAAAGAACAATGTAATAAAGGGTCTTGTGCTCTACCAATTTTAGTGTCATTCCATAGTGGTGTCTGGCAGGCAAGTGGGCAGGTTCTACTTTTATTTCTACAATTTTCATTTCCGACTTACAAATTTACATAAATTTAAATAATTTGCTACTACGCCATTTAAAGGTTCAAATAGTCCATGCCAATCTACTAAACAATTACCTATATCCCAGGTCTGATACCTTATATTTTCTCGGACCATATCCGATACATAAACTGAATAATAAAAATTTATAAAATCTTATCATTTATAGAAATATTTATAAATACATTTGAATCGGCTCTCTATTGCCGCCTATCGATTACACAATTTGATTGGTTCATGCAAATTCACTACTGTATACATGCGCCTAGGAACATCCTACTTCCTTAATACTCTAATTTATTTTTATTTGGTGGTTTAAGTATATTTTTACATATAATAGATTTTTATAAGGTTTATAAGTTGTTTCTCCCTCTACAACAATTAGCCATGTGCTTTATTAAAGTCCTCCAGTTGCATACCATTGTTTACAATAATTTTTGCCAAGGTGTCTGGCTAGATTTTACGTTATGCGACTTGATCGATCATTAGGTCGCCGATCAGTAGGTATTTTAAGCCTAACCTCAAATTTTCCAATACTTTATATAATATAATATAGTAGCAAATAACTTTCTTTTCTATTCGGCTGTTCTAATTTTAGCCGTGATACCTGTTATTATCTAATCTTTTAATAAGCGTTATCACCTTTGGCGATACTAGACTAGCTATTTCACTTCAGACCTATAAAATTCTCCCAAATAGGGATTTTGTTTACCCATCAGATTTTAATATGTTACAATATATATTATATATCTGTACCTGAGAGGTAAAGGGTGTTAACTCCATTTTTTACGAAATTGGGTTAATACTATATATGAAATCAGAAAAAAATTCTCTATCCAATGGTATATAGTGTTAACTCCTACGTACATTGGAAGCCATTTTAAGAGTTGCAAAAATGGTATTAACTCCAATGTGCTGAGAAGTAAATAATATTAAATCCCCATGGTACTGTTTACCTCTGAGGATGGTTGGCTGACATGGTATTATCTCCCAGTTAATATTATCTACCATGACAATCTCAGAGGCATCCAGTGTTAACTCCAGCATGATACTTTCTACCTCTAACAATGGTTTCTATTTTGTGATATTTTTGGAGTTGTTATTGGTAAAAAGTACTTTCTCATATGAAATTAATCTAATCCAAATTTGAAAATACATTCACTCTTTGTAAATTTTACAATTTTTTATTATTTTAAATGTATTTTTGTAAATTATGCTCAAGTTGATAACCCTACAGCACCTTGCTACAGCTGTTAAAATGCAGGATTGAATAATAGTCAAGTCAAATGGTAGTTTTCAGGAAACAGCCCAGAAAGAATCATTTTTCTCGACTGTTTTATATGTATTGTGGGGCGCTAATTCGAATCTGAAATTTGCAGATACGCCAGAGGGCGGCTTCACCCTCAAAAACCTCCAAAATTTGGACTTTTTTTAAATTTTCCATACAATCTCGGAAACCTCAAGTTTTCTGAGAAAAAGAATTTCCTCCAAGATTAAATATGATGAAATTTCCAATAATTGAGTGATCGCGCAGGGCAATACCTTTTTTGGTTCCGGAGCTACAAATTGAAAAAATGGGTATTTCTTAGGGGTTTTCAAAATTATGCAAACATACCACTTCTACCCATTGAATCTTCTTCTAGTAATGATAGAAAACCACACATCACATGAATGAAAAATTAATTCTGAACATTAATACCTTTTTAAGCCTTCCTAACAGAAAAAAATCATGTTTCAGCTGAAATCATCTTATGAGGCTATGTTTCATGGGAAATCATCCATTAGATACATTTAATTTCAGTATTTTCTAGTAGTGGGGAGAGGGTACACATAAGGATATGTCAGGATCAAAATTTTAAACACTTATAACCTCTTACAGAGTGATCAGATCTCCTCATAAAGACGTATCTTCAGCTTGTCAAAACGGTTCAAAATCATGTATCATAGCTGAAATTTGATAAAAAAATTTAATTCCTCTTTGAGTGTATTTTAGCCCATATTCCCATACACAAAAAAATGGCCAATTTCTTGTGGAACACTCCAGATGATGACAATGACTTCATTCCACCAACAGATCATTCATCAGATTCACAGACAGTATAGTATTTCAACCATGTAGGAAAGTAGGCTTAATTCACTAAGACAATCTCAAAATTCAGGTGAGAAGTTAGCCAATAAGAAGAGGATGATCCTCTTATTGAAAATTCATCTACCAATTGCGATGAATAATAAAGAAAAAGTCAAGGAAAAGAGTTCGTAATGAAATTCAGTGGAATGTAATAAGAGGTAGAAGCTTTAAACAAGTGGTTTACCAGACATTAGTAAAAAGGGTACACTTATGTCAGCCAAAACAATTAAACTGTCTATGAAGACCGAAATAGAATAAATACATAGATATTATTGATATGCAAATAATAAGTAGATGTCAAACGCCAGTTTGTGGCTTCTCTAGTTAAAGTACTACAAACTGAGTGCAGTAGACCCACTGATGGCAGTAAGAAGAGAAATTGTAACTCAAAAATATTCTCTCCTTGTCAATAATGAAGAGGTCACTGTTTGTAGATAAATATTTATTGCAACATTGAGCATTTCACAAACTTCTGTGACAAATGCAATAAAGAAACATCAAACCGGGGGACTTGTCTCTAGTGACCGAAGAGGTCATCAAGAACCTCCCAATAAAAACCCACAAGGTGCCATCAACTTTGTAAAGGAGCATATTTCCAAGTTTTCAGATATGAGTCCCATTATTCTAGAGAAAAGACCCAAAAAGATTATCTAGAACCCCACCTATCAATTGAAAAGTTATTCTTACTGTACAAAGAACACTGTCGACAAGAGAATCAAGCACCATGTGAGGAATGGCTGTATCGAAAAATATTCAAAACAGAATTCAATTTAGGGTTTCATTTTCCAAGCACAGACACGTGTGATACTTGTGACAAGTTGCAATGTAGATTGAGAGACACCAAACTAGATAAAGATGGAAATATCATCAGGAATAAATATCATGATTACTTAAATGGAGAAAAGACGTACCCATTATCATTTAAAAAGAGAAGATAAAGTTAGAGCTAAGCTGATGATGGATTACTAACTGGTGATTTAGAAAAATGTCTTCCACACCACAGTCATGTATCCAATACTTCTGACAAGTAATAGCTAGGAAGAAGAATAGCGATGGCGAGGATTTCCTGATCTCAGAAGTTGTTAATTTGCAATTTCGAAAAGAAGATTCAACAGCTCATTCTATAAAACCTCTTTCGATGTGAACTTCGAAAAAGTGCTTCTTTGGTAAAATAGTCAAAGGAGCAATAAAACATGCCAGATACTTTCAACCCAACAAATGTTACACAATTGCAATCAGTAGTAGAAAATTCAAGGATTTGGAGACGACACTACAGTTTTTGTCAAGTGAAGCACACTCTTTCTATAGATCATTGGCTTGACAAGGTATGCCACATTTCACGGATGATACAGAAGACTTGTTCATGATTAATTAATTTCACCATACTAAGGAGAATGATCCATTAATGATTTTTTTAAATGACTATTTTCGTTATGATTCAACTACTATTCACACAATCCCTACCATATAACCTTGACTACAACTTACTTCTTCATACACGCATTAATATTGTATATATTAAAGATGCAGAAAACATTCCTGGCAATTTGGTAAAAATAAAATTAAGTTGAGTACTGACAAATTACAAATACTGTAATATTATCCTTGGTCATATGTTATAAGTCCAAAGTTTTCTTGGATGTTCAAACATAATTTATCAGAATATTTTTTATCCTACCACAATGAAACTCAGAAATTGAACACAGATTTGAAAATCAGTGGTTTTTTGACAATTTCTTAGTCTTCAAATTCAAATTCAAATTCAAATTCAAATTTTATTCAATCCAATTCACAATATTTACAAATTATGAGAAAAAATAATACAGCTTAACAATATTAGAGTAATAAGTTAATATTTTATAAAGTACATAAAAGTCTAATTTATTAAACAAATAACAATAACATCAGACAAGAATTCGAACATGCTAAACCAGGACTATTTGTGAATTTGGATAGAAAAATACTGCTTGCTGAGAGTACAAAACTCTACGTCTGCGAGCAGGAATGAATATTCTTTTTCATTCAATATGAATAATTACCACAATATCAACTTCTCAACTACACAAAAAGTGAAACTCACAAAGTAGGTTGAAAATACACTTATTCATGATTCTATTATTTCAAAGTAATTAAAAAATCAAAAACTACTGATTTAATTATGATTTGAGTTGTTTGGTCCATGAAAAAAGATGACATAAGTGGACTTTTACGAAATGATACTTTACACCATCCAAACAGTAGCTATTCACATTCTCAAACTAACTACAGTAGAGTGTTTATACCCAAACATAAATTCTCAAAATTCATCTGCAATACCTGACTTGAGATGTTATAATGGTATTGATATCGGAAGTAGGGCAAAAGTGGTTTTACCAAAGTGTAGACCTCACATCAGGATGTGAAATTATCTCATTTCTTTAAAAGTGCTTGTGTCAAATGACCAAGGAATTTTTTCCTGTTCCATTTGATAAATATACTTTAAAATGAACTAAATGGAGTTTGCCAGTCTGGAACTGCATATAGGATCAATAGCTAGTCTGTTAACTGCTATTAAAGGAAAATAAGGATTTTCACACACGCCAGTCTGAAGACTGCATATTGTAATAAAATTGTAATAAATAGAGACCATTGAAGAGGTAGAATAATGGCTTCAGCTCTGAGCAGATCTTGTATTCCATGCAGACTTCTCTGATGTCATCTACCGAGTATGGAAGGTTATGAGCTTTAGTCCAGTGAAAAAATCTTGTGATGCCGGGGTGGCAGAGGTCTTGATGATATTTCATCAAGTCTTGTTTTGATGTGATACATCCCATTATCACACATGCTCGAGAAAGAGCGTCAGCAGTTATGTTCTCTTTTCCAGGTCGGTAAATGATCTCATAGGTGTATTGAGATAGCTCAAGGCGCCACCTCATGATTTTTTCGTTCTTCACCTTGCCTCTTGCCGCGCTACTGAACATGAATGAAACAGATTTTTGATCAGTAATAAGTTGAAAGAAACGACCAGATAAGTAATGACGCCACTTCCTAATAGATTCTACAATGGCATATGCCTCTTTTTCAACTGATGAGTGTCGTTTTTCACTTTCGTTTAGCATTCGTGAAAAGTATGCAACAGGACGTTCATTGTAAGATAGTGTTGCTGCTATGCAGAAATCTGAGGCATCAGTCTCTACAGTGAGAATGCCTCCTTCATCAAAAACATGTATTACAGCTGCAGCTACCTCTTTTTTAAGATCTTCAAAAGCTGCAAAGTGCCAAGGCATGAATTTTACTTGAAAAATTTTGTATCCATCGAGAGTAATGTGCGAAGAGGCCCACAGTTCTCTGAAGAGTTTTGGGATTAGGAGGTGGGGGCATATTAAGTAGAGGCTCAAGGCGTTCGGGATCTGGACGTAATGATTTGTTTCCAACTAAAAATCCTAGGAAACGTATCTCCTTTTGACAGAATTTACTCTTCTCCTTGTTTATAGTAAGTGAGTTATTTGAAGCTGCTGCAAGAAACCGTTCAAGATTAGTGTCATGTTCTTCTTTTGAATTTCCACAAATTATGACGTCATCTAAATAAGCATAGGTATAAAATAATTTCTCTTTTTGTATGAGTGAATCAATTACTCTTTGAAAAGCTGAAACACCATTAGTTTAATAACATCAATGCTGCTCATTAAACCAATACTGACAGATGTAGCATATCACATATTACTCAGGGACATAGTCATCCATGTGTGAACGCGTTTCGCAAAGTGGAAAATGCCGAAAATATTCTCGAAACAATGGCGTTGACCAGAATGGATAAAAGAGGAATGAGGTGATCAGGGACAGAATGAAGGTGGAGTCTGATATGATGAAATTCATAGAAGACAATAGGTTGATATGGTATGGTCATAGTGCCAGTAAGTGGATTGGAATAGTGACAGATTGGAGTCCACTGGGGCGGAGAAGGAGAGGAAGACCAAGAAGGTCTTGGAGAGATGAAGTGGATGAGGCTATGAGAAATTTAAGAGATGTTGAGAGGGAGGAGAGACAAGGATGGAGGACTCGGCTGAAAGAAGAAAGACAGTAAAGTACTGTAAAATCCTAATACATACAAATAATTACCTATCGATTAGTACCTGAGTTTTTAAGATTGGACCAATATTATCTGAGATGGCAGCTTCAAATTGAATTGGGATTAGTTTTGAAAATGATTTCAGGTACAATTGATTTCTAATTATAATGCACTTCGATTGATTATCATGGAAAAGAATTCGATTAATAAATTATCATTTCGAATTTCAGGATTCTCAATAATTCATTCCAATAATGTAGACATGGAGTGGATTCTCAATACCAACTTTTGATCTACAAATTTTATCAGATTGTTGGTCCAATTGATGTATTGAAAATATTCATCAACATACAAGATAGTGGGGACCTCGTCATTCGTTTTAATTTTGATATAAATGGGATTTAGGGAATAATTTTCAGATGAATAAATGATAATTTTAAACTCACCCGGGTTCACAGCATCGACTGCCACGAACAATATGAGGACTAGGTGAAGGGTGCAGACCCACTCCTCCTGGAAATAAATTCACAATAATTCATTTCTAACTCATAATTTATAAAGAGAAACCTTCTTGACTCAATATTCATTTTTGAACAAAAATATGATCCTCAATTAGCCAAAATAATTATTATAAAAGTATAAATCAACTACCCCACCTCATAATATAGAGTATGAACATGTCAAGTACGATTAATTTTCCTTCTTATAGAGTTTGTTGTCAACTATTTAATCAGTCACTCATATGAGCTATGCTTTAGAAGAATGCGTAGTATATAATATCAATAGAATATTAGTAGTCATATATTTCAAAAACTCTCGTAGTATATAAACTGTATACTTGGTATTATTTTCTAAATATTATAAATAGTTTCATATTGTAATAGAAAATATAATGACTTCTAGGTATTTGCAGCTATCCAATCCTCATATTTCTTCATTTTATAATCTGATTATCAATGTTATTCAGGATTATGTGAACTCCAAAGGTCATAAATATGGTTTTGGAGATATTGAGAGTCAATTAATGAGGATTGAGCCATTAGTAAGCGATTCAAATGAAATGAGAAACAACAATATTATTTTTGGATCTATTTTCATTGTATAGCTCACTATCCCTGTTCATATAAGCATAGACCAATACAAGCCGAATAGAATATACTAACTCTCCTCTTTTTAAAAAAAGTTTACAATCTAGATCAAATTCTTCCATCTGTAATAATTCAAGGCTTCACCCGTAATATTGTAAGTTCAAATAATGGAAAATTGAACACCAAGAAGTTTATCATACTTTTCGTATTATCTCAATTTATTCAAAACCCTTCAACTGAATCAAGCATTTCTCGTCTGGAATTCATCGAAAATATTCTTGCGTCTCTCAAGATAGTTGCCTTTGCAACCACAATATTGTTTCCATGAATGTAAGCGTACGAAAACTTTGCGTTCAGCGTGAAACAACTACTTATTGTATTCCAGTACTGAAACTTGAAGGAATGCGATTAATTCCAGATGAAAGCAAGGCTTTAATAATTTTTCTGCCACCAAACTTTGGAGAACTTCAGAAGGTTTCCGAATGACTTTCGTTTGGCTCTGAAGTTCGAAAAGCAGGAAAGCTGGGAGTGAAAGTGGGTTGGCGATAAGCCGTTGTGAATAATACCACATTTCACCTCCGAAACTCTCGAGAGAGGGTGACTCCTCTGTCTGCATCAAACAGAAAATTGGCTCTTTCACACAACTCTCTCTTTCTTCCACACACAACAATGTCCTACGCTCTACTTTTCCAATTCATTTCAGAGCTCAAACCTGCTTCCAAGGCGAATCAACAACTTGATGAGAATCCTTTTCTGAACTTCATTTCTCTCGATAAGTGTGTGTGTGACTGAGTTTTGACTAATTATTCCTCGAATGAATGATACAGCTCAAACATCATTTCTCAGGGAAACTATTATTGTTGAAGGATGCCATAAAATCAGGCCTTCATGAGGTAATATGCAGGTTATACGACATATCGTAGACTTCGTTCTTCATATCTTCTTTTCTCCATATCCTTCATAACTCCTTATCTCCATTTATATATACCTCCACACCTCCTTGAGTCCATGTCATTTATATATATTGACAATGCAGATTATTGATTTTAAATAATAATAATGATAATTCAAATAATAATTTCAGATAATAATATGTTTTTTACTTCATTCAATCATTTTCAGGAAAATATAAAAAGTCATTTATTACAAACGAAAAGTAATTTAAAATAAGTTCATAACTGACAAATTGCAAATTTCATATGAACAATCTCAATACCAATAGGGAAAAAAGATTGAAGTATTTTCCACAATAAATACTTTGGGCCTGAATTGGACTGGGAAGCGTGACTGCCCGAATGGCTGCCCCAGTCTAAAAAAAGTAACCGGCGATGGAGTGGGCGACTTCCCGCTTGGCTGACTGTGTGACTTGTCCACCCGGCTGGCTGCGCGTCCTGAAAGACTAGTTTGATAGGGTCCCCATATGAAGAACAAAGTTTAAATGACTATTACTGTAATTCTTTAGGAATTTTCTCTCTCCATTAGTATGAGGAATATTCATTTCGGATGAGTAATTGAGTAATTATGAATTTCCTGAAAACGGGCTCATCATTAGTTGCTATGGCTCATCACTTTTTGTCCCTAAACATCAAGGAACATCGAATATGGAATCGAATAGATAGGAGGAGATGAACTAATATACTGATATATTGTCCCACTTGGAAACTCAATTATTCTCTTTTTGATATACTCTATCAATCGGTGCAATAATTTATATTTGTATCTGGTTGAAAGTAGAAATTAGGTATAAATGTGCTCCTTCGATAAATCATGCAAATCTGTCGCGCAATATTACTTCCTACGTGACTTCTAGACCATTCGGAAAGCCTCTGTGGCTTGATTCTCAATTGTAAATGTAATATTCTGAACAACGAACTAGTAACGAATACAAGTATATGGTTTTTGGAATCTGATTTTGGCATTTACATTCAGATAGAAGCATGAATGGAATAACGTTCCATTTATTAAGCCACAAAACATACTTGCTCCATCAGGCAGCTTTCACAGATATATATGGTGAGGTGGAGGTAAATAATGTTACGAATAACAAAAGCGTGTGTGGTTGAAACAAGGAGAGACAGAACCCATGTTTAATATCAGTTTGATGCTTGCCTGTCATCTCTCATGTGGAATTATTAATGTATCGTGACACCTTGTGATGACATCACCTCTCTTCCTGTCTTTTTCTCTTTATTTTTTTCCCTGTCCTGACCCAATCAATGTCACTCACTGAAGGAGTCAATGCACGAAGGACATTACATATCTATTATGTACACTGAGTTATTTTGAAGTAAACTGATATACCAGTCCCTATTAATCGTAGTAAAGTGGCAGAGTGAACATTGCTGTCCAAACTTCGACACTTCAAAAAATAAAAATATCATTCTATTCTATTATTAAATTTCATATATCACAGAGAGATATAATCAGTTAATATGAACCTTGACCTCCCTTGAAACATATTAATTTGTTCGACTGAAGCATAACGATGGGACAAAAGCGAATCGGTTCCTAAATATTTTATGTTTTTCAATCAACAGATATGGGAATAATATATTAATAAATTTTCCCAGGTAGCCCCAATCCCAATGTTTGTTGAACCTACAAACCCTGTATTCCAGATATATCTCGTCATATAAAAATGATGAATGAGTAAACCCTAGAATCAGGGTTCTATGAAACTCTCCAAGTATTCATTGAAGAATAATATAAACTTCAATTTATATAATACCATCACCTCCAGTATGATATAAAAAACACCTGATTTTATAACCAGCTCAATCCATTACATTACCCTCCACACGCTCTTGAAGGCTTCTTTCAAATACAAATTTAATTTTTTTCAATCCTTGAAGGCTCCTAATCCAATTAAGCACATTCAAGACTAAAATATCAGATTGGCGTTATCGATTTTCAATGCTGACTCTGCATGAAGGCCTATATTTTTATATTATCTATTTTTCATTATTTTGTATTTTTATTATTCTAATACTTGCTCTTATAGCAAATTCAATGAGCTTTCAATCTATAATATTGACTGGTACTTTTTTCATGTGTTATTCAATGTTATTTTGTAAAAATTATATTCAATGGTTGTACCAATTTTCTTCAAATTATTGTTATCACTGACGTTTTCAATTGCCATGTTGATGTCTTCTCTTCTTTTAGTTCCTATCCGTTCCGGATGTTGGCAACCATTCTGGCTATTATGACCCTGTTGACTGCCGCCCTGAACAGCTGTGCTGTGCTCATTCCATACCATGTCCTCAGGTTCCTAAGCCACGATATTCTCCTTCTTCCAGGACCTCTTTTACTTTCTACCTTGCCTTGCAATACAAGTTGGAGTAGCTCGTATCTGCTTCCGTTCCTCATTATATGTCCGAGATATTGGAGCTTCCTCGCTCTTACAGTATTGATAATTTCTTTCCCCTTTCTCATTCTTCTTGAAATTTCTTCATTAGAGACATGGTTCACCCATGACACCCTCAGCATCCTCCAGTAGAGCCACAATTCAAATGCCTCTAGTTTGCGCTCAGTTGCAGCTGTCAATGTCCATGACTCTACACCATATAGAAGAACGGAGAAAACATAACATCGAAGAAATCTCATTTTCGAATTAACTGTCAAATCGCGACTTTTGAACATGGTACTCATTTTTGAAAACACAGCTCTGGCCTTTTCAATGCTGATCTTGATCTCTTGTGAGTGATCCCACTGGTCATTCAGAGTGGCACCCAGGTAAATGTATTTATTAACTTGTTCAAATGGCTTTCCTTTAATTGTAAGATGACATCTGGGGACATTTTTCTTGCTGATGACCATCAACTTTGTCTTATTTGTATTGATATTCAACTCATGCCTCTCACTACTTTTTGTCACTCTGTCCATCAGCATCTGCAAATCATCTAAACTCTCCGCAAAAATGACTGTGTCATCAGCATATCTAATGTTCTTGAGTATCTGTCCATTCAAAGGAATGCCTACTTCTACATCTTCCAAGGATTCTCTGAAGATGTACTCGGAATAAATATTGAATAACAATGGAGATAGAACACATCCCTGCCTCACTCCTCGCTGAATTTTCATACCTTCTACACTGTCATCCTCCAAAGTCACTGATGCTGATTGGTTCCAGTACAAGTTTGTTATTATTATGAGATTTTTATTTTTCTTCCTATTTCCATATTACTTCAATTTTGATCCACAAAAATAGTATGATGAAAGGTTGTTTAAAGAACTAAGATGGTTACAACCAAATTACCATGGTAATTTAATATACTCTGCCAAGCTCAAAAACATTTTATGTCTGTAAGAAACATAAATTAAAACCATTATTTCAAGAATTCAGCAGTTGTTTAAAAATCTTGAATTTTTAGTATGATAATTTTATCTGTGGTGAGCAAAAATAGCTCAATTCTTTCTAGCAAATAATATAGATCATCTAAATTTTTACTTGACATTTATGCCAGGTTTAAACTATGCCAATTGGCAAAACAATAATAATTGTCAATTAGTTTTTATTTAGCTATGCCTAGATGATGGTTCTAGAATTAAAAGATTCAATTGATACTTTACACCAGCTATAAATTTCAGAAGACAATATTATTGTCTTGTCAATTGGCATCGTATAACCCACCTACATTTTAGTTTTCAGGTATGATGATAGTTTGTGATTTATGCAATAGAGAAACAAATATTTTATTACAGTGTTTCAATAGAAAGGGACTTTCAAAATAACTTTCCACTTTCATTTCATAATACTTTTTAATTACCGACGAAATTAGATTGTTTTTTTCTCCACTGAAATACTCTGACTGTCGCATATTTTAGCCAATCCTTAATAGCGTCTTCAATTTGGGTCTCAATGCCCACAGTCGACCCACAAGATTTTTTGATAGAATCTGAAACATAAGGTAATATAGATTTTAATAAGAAATTCTATAATATGAAGGCAGATGAAATTTTGCCACCACATAGGAGTTATTATTTGATACAGATGTTGCATGGTTAAAAGGGAATTGCTTTTAACAACAAGTACAGAAATTTTTCTCAAGTGCACATCTAATAATGTGCGAGGTGATGACTGTTTTTTAGATAAAAATAGTCCATTACTATACAATAGTCAGACGAGAAAGTCACGCCAGCTGTTCGTTCAAACATTCAAAAGAACTAAGAATAAAGTAAGAATATTGGGTTTCCAAATTTTGTAGCATAAGTTAGACGAATTTTAACTTGAAATACTCCTCTTTCATTAGGCCTATAGAAGTAAACAAATAAGGCTCTATATAAAATTTATTTTTTAGATTTATGAGTAAAATTTAATAGTTACTGTAGGTACATACTTAGTTTTATGAAAAAAACAGTTGTATCCCGATATTTCAACCATTTTTTATTGGCCTACTAAATTTTGTAAACCTAGACCAAAAGTTTAAAATCACAATGAAATTAATCAAAATATCCTTTACATATATGGGTTGTAAACATGCATAAATTAATTGAAAATTCAATTTTAAAATGAACAAGTTTAAGCTAAATTTCGTCACCATGGAATGACGATATTTGGAAAATGTTAATATTTATGAGCTGAACTCCGGACACCCGTTTTCAATTTCTTGGATCACCGAGTTAATTACTGAACTTGTTAAAAGCAATCACTTTGATGTTAAGTGATTTATATTATATTAAGTTCAGTGTTATTATATTAAGTTCGATGGCTCACTCCTCGCTGAATTTTCATACCTTCTACACTGTCATCCTCCAAAGTCACTGATGCTGATTGGTTCCAGTACAAGTTTGTTATTATTATGAGATCTTTATCATCTATTCCAGTCATTTTCAATATCTCAACCATTCTCTCATGTTAAACCCTGTCAAATGCCTTCTGATAATCCACAAAGCATGCATATATATCCTTGTTCACATCTCTGCATCTTTGGAATAGCACCTGGATACTGAATAAGGCCTCTCTTGTTTCAACAGAATTCCTAAACCCAAATTGTGTAGCTGACAATTGCTCTTCACAAAGCTTTTAAATCCTTGTATGTATTATTTTCAGGAATATCTTCAAGAGATGGCTCATTAGGCTGATTGTTCTATATTGAACACATTTTCTAGCTCCCGCCTTCTTTGCCAATATAATAAACTCTGACTCTAGCCACTTCTCTGGAATGCTTCCATTGTCATATATACATACGGTTGAACAAAGAAGTCAGCCATTTAATATTATCATCATCTAGAAGTTCCATAAACTCTGCCTGGATGTTATCAGGGCCTGTTGCTTTACCAGCTTTTGTGTTTTTTATTGCATTTGTTACTTCATCTATTAATATTTCTTGCCATGTTTCGCAGATTATATTTGGAAGCACTGCTCTATTATCATGAAATAACTCTTCTATATGTTTTTTCCACATCAGTTTAACTCTCTCCTTGTCAACAATAATTATTCCATTTTCATCCACCAGTCTATTCAATGATCCTCTTTTAATTCTACATATAGCATTGATTCTCTTATAGATGTTGAAATTGTCGTGACATGCTTGGAGAGCTTCTATCTCGATACATTTATTAGTTATTTCTTTTTCTTCAGCTTCCCTTATTTTCTTCTTGATGATTTTGTTGATATTTTCATATTCCTGAGGATTATTCTCCAAAGTCCTTCTTTCCTTAAGAATCATCTTAAGAATGTCATTTGTCATCCATGTCTTCTTCCTTTTGACACCCGGTTTCAGATATTCCTTCTTGATGCTATCCACAGTGGAAGTCAATGCTACCACCTCTTCTTCAACACAGGCCATATTGGCAATCAACCGAACATCCTCATTCAGTCTTGATTTCACTTCACTTTTCAAGTTTGGCTCCATCAATTTATTCATATCGAAACTCGGTTTACACTTCTTGATTACTTTCTGCGATTTGACCTTGAAATCGCCCACTAACAGAGTGTGATCTGATTGTATATCAGCACTTGGGTATGTTTTTGCACTGGTACAGCTGTTTCTGTACCTTTTATCAACCAGGATAAAATCAATTTGATTCCTTATTATATTTTCTGGCGAATCTCTTGGCGACTTCCACGTATAAGGTCTTCTGGGTGGTAATGTGAAAAAAGTATCCATTATTACAAGACCTTCTTCTCTCGCAAAGATGCTCAATTGATTTCACCGTTCATTTCTCTCTCCTAGTCCAAATGAGCCTATACAATCACCATCACGTCCCTTTCCAATCTTCGAGTTGAAATCTCCTATAAGTATGTTCACATCTTGTTTTGGTAACTGCCCCAACACCATCGTGATCTGTGAATAGAATTCAGCCATTTTTTCATCTGGATGGTCTGTTGTTGGAGCATACACCTGTATGATGTTCAGAGGTGTAGGAGAAGTTCTTATTTGTAATAGCATGACTCGCTCTGAGACTGGAATGGAATTTGTGACACTATCTGCTACTGATTCACTGTACATGTACATGTTGATGTGCTTGAAGGGAATAAAAACATTCTCATCCCTGCTCTTATTGATCATTATATCACTAAAGCTGAGTTTACACCAAAGTTATCAACAAAATGTTTATTTTTCGTCCTTCTATTCTCCTTCTTAATTCTATTAGATTGAATGGAACTTGACAAAAACATATGCTCATCATGTGTACTCCGCCTAATAAAGATTTTTTTCATTTCATTTCATTTCATGATAAGCTATGTTCAATCTAATAGAATCTATAAGGACGGAGAAATAATAATTATTTTGTTAATAACTTTGGTGTGAACGCAGCTTTACTTCTCATGAAACAACATGATCTGTTGGATTTAATTATGGCAACTGAGAAGTCGAGTGTAGAAGGATTGTTTCCATCATTGACTTGATCCACATTATTATTGTGAAGATTTTGTTTGCAATTGAAAGTCAAGCAATTGGAATATAGAAATAGAGCCATCCACACCAACACCTCCTCATATGCCATATATATCCTCCATATACCAATACCTATATGAAGAAGCATTCAATGCTTCTCCACCTCTCAGCAATTTTAAATGGAAAATACCTTCATTATTCTTTACCAGATTGAGTGGATTCGTTACTTGTGTCCATTTCCTACTGTTAAATCAAACTATAAACATTTCAAGTTTCGAATGCATGATATCGATGTTCAATGGAATGAAAAATTTGAATATATGAAAAATATTCAGATATGGGCACAGAGCTCATGCATGATGGATTTACATGACAACAGTATATTTTTCGCCTCCCAGAGTAGACGGTGCAAAAAGGATGCGTAGAGAATAGATAAATGGGATCTGAGAAGGACAGCTGCATGAAGATGAACATCCTCATTGATTTTTATTTGGAGCGCATCGCTGTCACGGTGTGTCATGTGATGATTGATGAAGCTTCTAGCACTTGCCAGGATGTACAGCAATCAAGTCTGATTCTGTAGAAACTCCCTCAACGAGAAACAATCTACTGAAGTTTCGTTACAACACAATTCTGATGAAGAGATAGATTCCATTCCAGTTTAATATTATCTCATGTATAAAAGCTTACAGGTAGAAGTGGATTATTTAGATCATGGGCTTCTCAAAGTTTGTTAGAGCCTGGGCATTTAATTACCTGTGCCGCAGCCCTATGTCTTGTGATCCACTTCCACTATGATGTTCCTTGCTTGGATCCTCAATCCTCTGACTGTTTTCCTTGTTACTATAATATACACTGTATCCTGATATCCTAATAGCAGTAGAATGACTTATCTATGACTTCCTCTTAGTATTTTTTGAGTAGAATACATCAATGGTTAGCTCAATATGCTTTATGAGGGACTATTTGGTTCAATATCTGACTATTAGTAGCATAATGACATAACAAATCACATATATATATTGATAAAATCTATAGTTTATTCATTGTTTGTGGTCAGGAGTGTCCTTTCGAAATTTTTATCACGATATTCGATTTTACAAGATTATAATTCCAATATGGGAATTTCAATTGCTACAGTGATAGACTAAATAGCTTGGAATATATCGATTGTCCGACAGCGTAGGTCTAATCACTAAAAGCGACCAAAATCGGGTGATGCTGTGTTCAATCCCTGCTCGAATGAATATTTTGTATAGTGCCGTTCAACAACTTTCCTCTCTGTTGTTAACTTTTTATGGTTGTAGAGGTCTGTCACATCAATGTATTTCATCTATACTTATAAAATTCTACTCTCACTGACTCACTCACTGATCACGATTTCTGGAAAACTACTTGATGGACTGCAACAAAACCTGGAATATAGCTTCCTTATAAGTCCTAGGTGCACACTAAGAAATGTTTCGGCGATATTTCAACCCTAAGGGTGGTTTTCAAGGGTTTAAAGTTCGTCTTTTAGCATGTATATTCTTCTTCTCCCAATCACCCAACTATTATTGGAATGTCCACATCATATGTTTCTATGGAACTACTAGTAGTTCTGTGAACAGTGGACATCGAGCAGTTATAAACCACAACCTCTTCTTATACTGTCCATCAGAATAAATCCTGTCTGTCGGCCTGTATGTCATGTCGGCGAGATATCGGTGTGAAAACGACTAATGGCTGTTGGAGTTTGTGTATCAAGAATGCTAACATCAAAAGCTAATCTCCTTCAAGACATACTGGCAACAGGACAGACCAAGTTCAAGCAGAGAAAGTTCGAGAGACAATACTATGTTATTCTAGTTATTAATTGCATGCGTTATTGCACGCAATCAATAGTTCATTCATTTATTCATTTATTCATTCACAATGGAGACAACGGGTTTCCCCAAATATATCCCCTTAACAATAAAAATTGTACAGATACAAATGAAAAAAGGAAAATAATTATTAGAAAAATCTGGTGTGGCGCACTCACAGAACTTTCCTTGCCGTTATGAGAATTGATCACCTGTCGCTAGTGTTAACGCGCATTTCAAGTCTACTTATAAACAAAGATCTGAGCCAGCTGGTGACATACGAGGTCTGCTATCTCTTCATAGTGAATCATTCAATAGAATCAACAGTTGCCAACAGTTTACAATTGGATAATCACATTTTCTCGAATTTCGAGCTTATTTTCAATTTTAGGTGGAATTGCTACTGAACATTAATTGTAGAGATTTTCATGCTAAATCTTACCCACACGATTTTTTTTGTTTAAATTATATCCGAAGTCTGATAATTGCGAATCTAAAATCAAACTTTGCTTAGATGGGGCGGAGCTTCTGAAATTTTTACAGATATGGGACTTATGGCAGTTGATAGAGCTTATCAATGACTATTCTAGGTATAAATTTAATCGAAATCGTTGTAGCCGTTTTCGAGTAAATAGCGAAAAACCCTGTTTTTGACAACATTTTCTCCTTTTTATCCGCCATCTTGAATTGCATTTGATTGAAATTGTTCATGTCGGATCCTTATATTGTAAGGACCTTAAGCTCCGAATTTCAAGTCATTCCGTTAATTGGGAGATGAGATATCATGTACACAGACGCACATACACCCATACACAACACACACACACACACACACACACACACACACACACACACACACACACACACACACACACACACACACCACACACACACACACACACACACACACACACACACACACACACACACACACACACACACACACACACACACACACACACACACACACACACACACACACACACACACACACACACACACACACACACACACACACACACACACAGGGGACCTTGAAACCAATAGAAATTTAAAAATTGGGGTACCTCAATTTTTTTCAGAAAGCAATACTTTCCTTACCTATGGTAATAGGTCAAGCAAAGTAAAAAGTCAAGCGACGATAACACTTTCAAGAGTAGCCACGGTTGCGTGACTTTTCAATCACCTGTACAGGGTAAAATTGATTAATTGATATCAGGGAATCAAGCAACATCTGATATTAATTAATCGATTTGTATTGAAAAATAATCAATTCAGGGAAATCGAAATGTATATGCTACTAGCAGGGCACCCGTGCTTCGCTACGGGAATTGATAGATAAGATTATTTTTGTGAAATATTTATAATCTAAATACTCTATAAAAATTGTTATAATCGTTTTTGAGATTAGGCCACAACTTGACATGAAAATTATTAAGTCAAATCATTTGAATAACTAATTGATGTGTTGGAAGTGCTCTGTAGAATAGTAGACTTATTGCAGCGAATTTTGTAGAAGATTGGGCAGGGCTCAAGATTCGACCTTGATTTTATTCATTGGGAATTAATATCTCCCGTTGACAGTTATCAAATTAGCAGTGTTCAGGTCTGCTTTTTTTTGATGCAATTGAAAATTTAATATCAAATTAAGTTTATTTGAATTTGTTACTCTGGTATCCTTGTATCTCTTGCTTATTCTGGAATTTTTGGCATAGCCTATCACTTACTTTTCTTTTCACTTATCCAAAAGTGTGAAAACAGCCAATCCACTGATTCTTTCTTCCATGAAAGTCCATTCATATACATAAGAGTCCATTCATAATAGTTAGAGTAACATTTATAGTGGCTGATTTCTAATGTCCTAAACTTTAGCCTACTATCATAAATATTAAATTGCGATCATTTTAATGTGAAATTGCATAAATCTGAATAGAGTTTATTCAATCACTTTGATTATTGACTACCATTCTATGATTTCTTTCTTTGATCTTTGCTTGAAACCAAAAGGTTAGTGATGAAAATTTGTATGTAAATTAAGATGTAACTCAATTTGATTTCTATCTAAATTGACAACTTTAGTATTTACTTGTGATCTATCAATATCAATAGGTTTGTCTAGTTTCATGTAATGACATCATGAAAGGAAATAGGAGCAACTGATGGAATATTACCTATGTTTTTTTCGATTTAGTTTTTAGCTGATTTTGAAACATGAAAGTATCAGGCCCAGTAGTACAAAAGCCTGTTCAATTTCAATCATGATTAAATTTCATGACAATTAATCAGAGCAGGAGTTTTTTTATAGAAGGCTTCTATGATTGGTTCTCGTGGTATTTAGTCCGGATTAGGAATTAACAGACAGTGCAACTGGCTCTCCCAAGGCTGTGGCTGAGTACAGACATAGATCAACAGAGGAACCATTACAACAGAAGCTGAAGAAATTAGTCGTATTTCTATCACCTCACAATGAACATTACATTCAACTACCATATGCTTGGGGAAATCGATTTTTAATTTCTTTTGCTATCATCCGGTCACTTCTGAACCTATTCTTCCAGATGTTCCATGAATACTGGAATGTTATGAAATAAGGTCGCCAAATTTGGTAACTCAACTAAAGCTATTATAATTAATCTTCCCCATTTGCTCACACTCTCTTACGTTTTCAACAGACTATGGAGAACTTTTTTCTGATCAGCTGCTACTTGAGGAACCAATAATCCTTTCTCAAGGAACTTCAGCGAGTTTTTCCAGAGTTGAGACCTGTTCCAAAATGATGTTTTTTTGTCGCGAACCCACTATATTCCTGATTAAATCAAAATTGTTAGAGCCGTTTTCAAGATCCGTCCGACATACATACATATCCACAAACACAAATATTCAAACAGAAATAAATTGCTTTCTTGGTATAATTGACTTCAATGCTTCTGATTTCATTCAATGAGAGCTTATTTCACATAATAAATATCGGGAACCGAGCTTCGATGTGGAGTGTAAATGCATAGAAAATTTCTAACGAAAGAATGAATTTATAGTTTATATTTATTTATTCATTTTTTCAGTCGTACAATTATTTTCACAGTTATATGAGGAGGCACAACAGGCTTATGCCCAAAACTGTCGCTTTTCAAATTTATATCATAGACCAAATCAAAATCTAGGTAAAGCCACTATCACTCATTGAAATAACAATTCATTCACACTTCAAAAAACAAACACATCATCAATTACAAATAATAGTTATACTATGAAATGAATTCGATTTAGAATGAACACTATGTTTCCTACAATATTTGTTGATATACTATGTACTATTCTACAAAATATCATCTATTTACTATTTTGGACTTTCTGAAGTAAACAATCATGTTTTTTAAAAAAAGAGGAATAAACAAAAAAAGCTTTTCTTGCTGGATTATTTTTCTCGTGAGATCAGCTGAGGAATAACCAACATATGCACTCGCTCACTCGCTTCCATTACGGTATCGACAGACGACAAAATTTCCAGCTGTTTTACCAAGGACGTATTTATCCTTTTAATGTCCTTCAGCGAGTTATCCCAGGGTTGAGATCTAGTGCAATCGAATTTTCATATCAAAAACCTACTTGTTCCAAATTTCGTGAGAGCCATTTTCGAGATCCGGTCACATGCAGATATATAAACATATAAACAGAAATTGCTCATTTAATAGTATAGGATAACAGCTGGCATAGAAAGCAAAAATGTCAAACATAAAATTGAAACAGTGGCGATCATCAACATAAGGTTATTATCTTCATCTGATCTAAAGTAGCCAAATTATAGTAAGATTCACATCAATGTGTCAGCATTGTTTTAATGGGGAACATTGATGCTAGTGATGAGGAATACTACAGATTCAAGTGAATATCAACGAACTGTTATGCATGTTCTCCAATATTTTTATCGAAAGCTACCTTCTATTTTCTTTGGTAAAACAATCAATGTTTGGTAATAATTAATTTATAGGAAAAACGCCTTACTTCTATGGAAAATATTTTTTAATTAGGAAAAGCAACAACAGCTATTTGGCCGCTTTAATAAATAACCCCTTTCTTGCGCCCAAGTTTAATTTTGGCCGAATTTCCTCATCCTTTGCAAACATATTCCACAACGGACACTTCTGAAGTTTTAAAAATACCCTCTATAAAATATCATATTGGATTATTAAAATTTCATCGAAATTGTTTGATCAATAAAGAAACAGATCTACCGACGGCTGTTGAATGACGCACTGATTATAACAGCTGATTTTTATTTTTGTGTGTGGTCAGCTCACAAATCTTCTACCATAAGGACTACGTGTAAACTTTGAAGGACCGTAGGAAAGAGTCCTGAAGTCGGATCATAAATTCGATAGGCCATAAACCTGCTCCTGAACATAACAAACACAACTAAATAGAATCATCAAATCCGGTGCACACATAAAAATGTTATTGAACGTCAAAATTTGAGGCTTGATTTTTATTTATATAGATATGTTTATATGTTTGTATTTCACCGGATCTCGAAAACAGCTCTAACGATTCTCATTAAATTCAGAACATAGTAGTTTTATGATATAAAGATTCGATTGCACTAGGTCTCATCCCTGAGAAAACTCGCTGAAGGACATTAAAAGGATAATTATTATTCATCCTTGGAAAAACAGATGATAATAATTATTTCGTCGGCTGTTGGTGATGGAAGTGAGTGAGCGAGTTCATGTGTGTGGGACTGTGTCAAAATTATGACTCAGCTGTTGAACATTTGTAATCATTCAATCAGGTACTTAGTGCCGGTTGCAAAAAAGCCGGGTTATTTTCAATCCTGATTAATTCCAGTAGATCCTTTTTTTGAAATGGTCTTCTCTGATTTGGTTCACGTGAAGTAAATCAGGATTAAAATTTAACTGGCTTTTGTGCAACTGGGCCTTTGTGAGGGAATTCTTGGCATTCTTCTGGGAATTGATCTCAATTTACAGTTATTAGATAGAACATTTCTGTATGAATGTTATTATAACTTCTTCTACCACAATAAATGTTTTATGCTTTTTTACTCCAGAGCGAAGCTCGGTCCCCGATATTGCACTATTAAATAGTCCAGTCACTATGTACATTGATGCATGCAATTTATATTGTAGTTCTGATTTTTTAATATATTATTTGGGTACATAAGAGAAGTCCAGAACCAATTTCTTCATGCAGAATTTCCTTGTGCTAGATACAGAGTGGCCCAAAAACCTCGTATTTTCGGCTAATTTTCGAGTTTTCAGCTATTTCTGGCAAATCTCGTAATCGGTCAGAAAAATTTGCTCTAGCTTTTTTCTTAGATCATAGAATTCTGAATGAAAAGAGATCACTCGGAACTCTCTATCTCTAATCATTACTGAGTTATAATTTTTTTTAAATGAGTGAAATTTGAAGGAAAAATCAGTTTTGTTGAATTTTAGTTTTTTTTAGTTTTTATACATTCAGTTTTTATAATTCAAAATCGCTCTGGGCGTATTTTTGTGCTCTACAATCTGAGATCAGGGAGAGCGCTCTATCTCTATTAGATTTCCAGGTACACCTGACAACAATGCTCCTTGTATTGTGAAAAACACCTAATTTTCAGCTCCAACTATCATCACCAACTACATTGTCCTCACATTTATATTTCGCACAATGACATGAGCTCTTGAGATCATGTTCTATGAGAATCACCCGCTAGATGCACTTCATTTCAGTATTTCATAGTGGAAAGGCACGCTTAAGGACACCTCAAGGATCAATATTTCAAACACATATAACTTTTGACACAATGCTCAGATTTCATCGTACTACACTTCATTCTTCTCAGCTTGTCAAGGCGGTCCAAAATCATGCTACATAAGTCTTTGAATGGAGGTGTTGTTATTTACATAAAGAAATTATATTCTTCCATTTTTATTTAATTAAAATTTCAAAATTATTCGAGCCCTGATAGAATGACTGACTCACTGTACAGTCAGTCGAAAATCTTAATATTGGAATGAGAGGTATTTTGGCAAGATGAGCAAAAAAATAAGGTCATATGCACCTTTTCGTAATTTCGTTATATCTTCAAATGAAAAATGAGTTTTGTGGGTTGTCAAAACTCCCTCTGAAAGAGAAACTATTCAACTTATTCTATATTTTAGTAAAATAACAATGATCATCCATCCATGTATCATCTTCTATACTATAATAAAGGAAAGAACTGGATTATAAACGTAGCCTATACAGATGTAAAGTATAGGGAAATTATGTTTGACGCATTATCACGTCAGAACTACTGGACTGATTAACTTGAAATTTTGCATATAGATTCTTGCTTAACCGAGAGTGGTTATAGACCAATTTTAAATTTTTCAAGATTTGATTACATCAAGTTTTCAATTATTTGTCATGCTTCCAGTTCGTATGGAAGCAGCAGAAGATTTCTCTTAAAAGGGAAATTAGAAGATAGGTATGATTGGGGATCCTTTTCGAATGATAAATACAGGTTTTCCGTCACACCCAATTTTTTTCCGCCATTTTGAATCCAACTTCTTTTTTAATTGAAAGGTGATCATACTGATTCACTTAAAATGCAGCATATAAATTCTTAATCAACCGAGGATTCTTATATCGGCCTATTTTGAATTCTTCTAGATTTTATTACGTCAAGTTTTAAGAAAGACCCTTGCGAAGCACAAGTTACCAGCTAGTTGTTTATAAGTAGACTCTTATGCACGTGAGCTTTAGCGTCAGGTGATCAATGTTCATAACGGTAAGGAAAGCTGTGTGAGTGCCCCCCACCAGATTTTTGATCACTTGATCACCGTTCATCAAAGAGGATGAGAAATAACAGCAAGGCTTCTGATGCTCTTGAAATTTATTTTTTTGTGTTATTACATATTACTGTAACCCATGCAATAAGCAGTTATTGCATGCAATTATGTAGGTTACTTCCCAAGTGAAAACTTCAGTCTCATAGCGACAGAATAAACGATCATCCGCGCATTCCACATGAATTTGAATGCCTACGATGGTATGAAATTCTATGAAACTGGAACGACTACTTACTCGTCACAAACGTGGATCCTGATCATGATGCTTAAATATTCATAATGCTGCCATAAAGAGGATGATACTGCATATTGGATACTTCTCCAAAGAGTTCCCATATTGTATCACATGATTCTTGAATTTCCCAGTTAGTACAGAAATCAGATGAGGAATCCATACGTGAATAACGATATGGGAAACAAAAGTGGGCTTCATAATAACATTCTGAGACAAGAAGCCCTTCTCAACAGGGTGGGAAAGGATTTGTGTGTAGGTAATACATTGCGGTCGCCTCCCCCCTCGCCCATACCCGTCCCCTCTGGCAGCGGTACCCCATGTATCAAGAAGAGAGTTTCCCCTGTTTTCAGTGAACATCCTTGCATCCTTGGAGTAATTCATAACGCGCGATCCTTCCTCCTACTTATCAGCAAAGTAAACTTGTCAGCATTCCTTATAAATAAGATGAATGCTTCCCATCCAAGCGATGCTGACAGTTTCAAGTGAATCTGGCTGTAGAACATGAGCGTCGCGTATAGAGGAAGCCGAGCTGTCGTCGAAGCAAGTAGAGCAGCAGCCAACGCAGCGCCATTATACACACTCCAGTCAGCTCTCCCACATTCAACAATAAAATATTTATTGCAAGTGGCAGCATAAATAATATCACGCAATCCCTAAAGTGCATTGATTAGAAGAGCAATGTTTGTTACTATCATTCGAAAGTATTCAGCTATTGGTGAAAATGTATTTGTATTTGTTGCCTATAGCTTTTAGAATATAAATTATTCAACTATTATGATTATAATACTTGAAGTGTTACTCAACTGATAATAGACTGGGTGTTGGAAGAATGTATTTTTTCTCTAAACTGAAGAGTAAAGAATCCCTCAAGAGATTCTCTAACCTGAAGAGTAGATTATCTCTCAAGAGAATTTGTATTAGTCTACTTGTGCCTAGATGGTGTGACGTGCACAGCAAACTTAATAAAATCTTCGACTTGGAGGAATCAACTTACCCCCATTACATCATGTAGAGCAGATCTCTGTCTTCTCTGCCACCATTATGTCACACCTGAAAAAACAAATTTCTCATTACCAACAATATAATTTACTTATACAATGAACGTGTTAATACAGGTTATAAGGTTAATATAGGTTTTTTATACAATGAACCTGTTAATCGAAAATCTTTGTTTTTTGGAAATTTTCCGAAATGAGAATAATGAAATAAATGGGAAACCGTTCCCTTGGAAACATTGAAAATTTCTGTTTCAATTTTCATAGCTTCAAAGGTCACCCACATAATGTATGAATCAGGTGGAAGTACTCAGAGGGAATTAGCTCTTGAAGTACTCTGTACTCTTATATAATTTATAAAACATAAAAAATTCAGTTCATTGGTTAAATGGATTATGCACAATGAGTTTTCTAGGGTTCTGGATTCATGCAGAACAAAATTGGGAATTTGAGAATTGATTCAAATGTTCAATTTTCTTCAAATCGACAATCGTGTGTCAAAGTTAGGTTTGTGATATATTAAAATACAACGATTTCTCTAATTGATGGGTGAAAACTGATATGATATGGGGGAGAATCGTTGAGAAACCTAAAGGCAAATGGAAAACCAGAAACTTTCTAAAATATTGTATGAAGCGAACAATATTTCTGGACTGGATACGAGATACGATGCATCAATTTTGTTGTTGCATTTCAATTTTTGGACAACGACGGGATCAATTACCAGAGCTGAAATGGAATTGAACTTTTCCTGTTAGCGCGCATGGTAGGCGATAATTCAATTTCGTGTCGATTTCATGATTAATTACATCACCCTCATCCAGCACTTGATGAAGATTTGCTAATTGAGGCAGCAAATAGATAGCTTAAATCTATTTCTATGTGTCAGAATCGAGCACAGCTTTTGTCAAACCCAATTAACTATTGAGAAATACAATAATTTATATAAATTATAATCCTTTTGGAAGGAAGGAACGTCCTTAATACACGCGTGCTTCTCATATTAAAATTTTAAAATTAGAAAATGATCTTATCATAATAAAGTCGATAAAACCCTGAAAATCGGAACGATCAGTGATAAAACCAGAATGCATGGTGATTCAGTGGAAATTTCAATGTCCATGATACTATATCATTAAACAACTGTGGAGTTAAACAGCTAGAAGAATGATTTCACTGATTTATGTTAAAAATGTATGTAGTGATTTATTGACCGAGCGAAGTGAGGTCTATATGCCGGGTCACACGACAACGATATTTGCGCAAACTTGGCTCAAAGCCAGCAGGTTTACGCAAATCTGGCTTTGAGCCAAGTTTGCTCAAACCTCTGTTCACACGAGACCAACTTTAACACAAACCTGTATTATAAACAAGTATTATATCCAAGTCAACGGTTTTGCATTTCTCTTTATGTTTAAATGTTTATATTTATGTTTTTATGTTCCTCATTTACGGCGAAAAGCGGCATAATAGATTTCCATGAAATTTGACAAGTATGTTCCTTTTTTAAATGCGCGTCGACGTATATTCAAGGTTTTTGGAAATTTTGCATTTCAAGAATAATATACCGTAAGGAAAAGGAGCCTCCTTCATACGTCAATATTAGAGTAAAAATCAGACTATAGAATTATTCATCATAAATCGGCTGTCGAGTGGATTATAAATTGCATGCAATGACGCATGCAATTCAATATCTCAATGTAACTTAGTGAAAAAACAATTACTGTTACGTGGACTATTGCATTGAGGCATGCAATTGATAACTTGAAGTAGCATACAGTATTTTCTCCCAACTTTTCTCTGCTTTCAACTCGATAAGCTTTTGATGATAGTAGCATATAGCTGTTAACATCAAACTATTAGCATTGTCGATACAACAACCCAAACAGCAATTAGTCGTTTATACACAGATATCTCGCCGACACGACAGGACAGGACAGAATTTACTTTGATAAACAGTATTAGAGGAGACTGTGGTTTAGTACTGCGCGAGGTCTACTGTTCACAGAACTAATAGTATATATTCATGTAATACGTTTATCATTTTGTAAAAAATAGTTATTTGTGCAACTAGTGCGCAAAGTGACAGTTTGCTGCACCGAAAGAAACGTATACGCCCGAGCCGTAGGCAAGGGCGGAATGGTTTCTTGAGTGCAGCAGAGGAACTTTGCGCACGTATTTCACATTAAATTTTTCCTACAGTTACCATTGAATATGAAAAGTGGGTAATTATGGGTGAAATAATGGCTGAAATCCATCAAATGTTTGTGAGTGTGATGCTGATATTAATAACAACCTTAATTCATTTAAAAAGTAATAATCCAATTGTAGTTGAAAATTCTCAGCCAAAGTTCTCATTTTTATTCATTCAAGAATCAGAAAAAATACAGATAGAACAAAAAATTCGCATTCAAAATACATGCCAACAGCTCATTGGGATGGCTGAACCTGTATGTTCTTTTTTGGCTCAATAAAATGAATTTGAATTTGAACCGACAAGCGCGCGACCTAGCGGGAAGAATCGTACCTTCGTTTCATTCAGCTAAAAACAGTATTCAGATATTTAGACTTATGGTTAACTAAAATGACCGAAAAATACTATAAGTAAACTAAAAAATATTTATAAAATAACATGGAGAGCAGAAAAAATTTTATTGTAGTATATTCGAATGTTATTTTGTTAATTTTATTGACATGGATTTCGAACGGTAATTATTTAACCTGAAAATTCGAATTTCATAATGTGTGTTTGCTACATTCTCATTGCTTGGAGTTGAAATAACTATTACTGTCAATAGAAAAGAAACATTATTTATTATCAAATGATGAGAAGTTATTTTTTAATTATGATTTAGATAAACATTATTATTGTTTTGGATTTCTTGATTGGGATTTTATCATAAATATGTAGCCATATAGCCATTGATGATTCTTATCTAACCACAGACATTGTTACCAACTTAATTTTTATTTTCCTGCACTGGTGCTCCATATAACCATATAGGACTTATTTTATCTGTGATATAACCTACTATTTTGCGTTGTCATGCTGCAAATCTGGAGTACGCAAAGTAATACTTTGCGCACTAGAGCGGTAAAGTGATTTTTGCAGCCTGCAATCAGTGCAGAAATTGTCACTTTTCAAGGTATCTGTAGGAAAAAGATTTTTTTAAGACGATGGCATGTTTTGATAGGAAAATTAGAAGTCAGGTGCATTATAATGTATTCGAGAGTAAATCAACGGAAAACTTTTGTCCAGGGTGCTGTAAGCGTAACCCTAATCCTGAGTGAAAGGACTTAGCAGAACAATATTGTCGGATAGCTCTTATGACTTCCAATTTTCAAGACAAAAAGTCTCTAGAATGTTGGTTCCTTACTATTATAGATTGACCGAGCGAAGTGAGGTCTAAGATTCTTGTCGACGGTTTTGCATTTCCTTTATGTCTATATGTTTAATTTTTTTCATATTTTTGTTTTTATTCATGTTTTGCATTTACAGCGAAACGCAGCGATAGATTTTCATGAAATTTGAGAAGTGAATTCCTTTTTGAATTTGGCGTCGACGTATACATAAGGTTTTTTGAAATTTTGAATTTTAAGGATAATACAAAAGGAAAAGGAGTCTCCTTTGAACGTCAATATTACCGTAAAAATCAGACTTTAGAATTATTCATCATAAATCAGCTGTCGAGTGGATTATGAATTGCATGCAATGACGCATGCAATTGAAATCTCAATGTAACTTGGTAAAAAATCAGCTGTCGTGTGGACTATTAATTGCAAATGATAAGGCATGCAATTATTGATAACTCGAAGTAGCATATTATTTTCTCCTGACTTTTCTCTGCTTTCTTCTCGGTAATTTTTATTGATAGTAGCATAGTTGTTTACAAAAAATTGTCAGCATCCTAATGATAATAATAATAATAGTTTATATCAATGATATTTTTTCTATACAACATTTGAAACAGCCATTACTTGTTTACATACCGATATCTCGCCGACACGTCAGGACAGGACATAATTCACTCTGATGGAGGCTGTAGTTTCTAACTACGCGAGGTCTACACAGAACTACTAGTGACAGGTCTTAAGAGAAAATGAATTCTCAATCTCGAGGGCGAGGGCTGTACTTCTATCAGATTAAAAATTCCATGGAATATCATTATGGCATTGTAATCAGGATAGTTCATTATAGATACTTGGCAATTTTTCTATTAAATGACGTCATTTCAATTTAATGAATTTGAAAGGAGTCAGGATTAACTCGTTGAAATTTCAGTGACTTTCAATCTATCAGTTCCTACTTGGTGAAAAGAGATTTTTCAATTATGATTGATATTTTTCAAGAGTATAATATGGTATATCAATTGATAATTCAAGTTCATTGAACGACTCTCCAATAAATCAACTATGTAAATTTTTTTTTAAATTTTCATTATCATCAACTTCTGAAAAGCATTCACCAATCAATTACGGTGTGGTCGGTATCATAAAATGATTTATATTTTATCAATGAAGAGTAATTTGGAAGTGATAGATGATAAAAGCATACAAGACTTTTTAAAGACAAGAAAAATTAAAAAAATATTTCAAATCAGCAATTTAGGACATCAATGATGAGATGAAATGACAAAAATTTGATTTAGGATATGATTTTAGTTCTGGAGATTATATAGTAGGAGAAAGATTAAGTGTGAAATTCAATAAGATGAACTTAGAATCACTCTATTGGGTCATTTATTAACTAAACAGAAAATCAAGACCAGGTCCAGACAAGATCAAACCACAAGATTTAATCAATGATGTATTCTACTTGAGATTGATATTGATACACTTAGTCAACAGGAATGTTGAGACTGGAGTTATACCACCACTTATGAAGATAACTCATCTTAGACCAATCCTCAAAAAAGGTTCAAAAATAGATATGGGATGTTACAGGCCAGTGGGATCGGTTTCAGTTTCCATGAAGATTCCTGAGCATTTCAAAGGTTCACAATTGCTACAACATCTAAACATACATAGCATAATAAATGAGAGTCAATTTGGTTTCATCCTCGGAAGATCGACAATTGATTTATTAGAAAAAATGACAGGTGACATCAATAGATCTTTAAATGGAGATAAATTTGTTATAGCTGTAACAACCGACCTGACAAGAGCATTCGACCTTGCAAATTATGAAAGCATGATTCAGAAATAATTAATAAGAATTGGTGTTGGTGGCAAACTATTAGTGTTATTCAGTAAGTATTTCGTAAATAGAACTCAGCAAATTGGAATAGGTACCTACATTAGTAGCAATTATGAACAATCATGCGGATTGATTCAGGGTAGCATATTATCAACGATTTTATTCAATATTTATGTAAACTATTTCGCAAGCCTGAAATTTAAAAGTAAAGTTATGCAATATGCTGATGATAATATTTTATATATAATACATAAATATTTAGGAGCAGGTTTAGGTTTAATGCAGAACGATCTGGACTTGGAAATTGAATACTTATTTTATAATAGTTAAAAAATAAATTCAAAAAAGACTAGAGTAATAGTATTCAGAAATCAGAGACTTAATGTCAATGAGAATGAATTTGTTAAGTTAATTGGTCATAAAGCAGAATGTCTAGATATTCCACATTTGAATGGATGTGATTGTCAAAAACTTGATTTTTGTGACAGTTGTAACATATTGTAATTTGGATGGATAAATAAAAATCCCTAGCTGAAATATTTATAGGTCTAAGTGAAGTAATTGGCTAATATCGCCAAAGAGATAACATAAAGATTAGATAATATCAGACGTCCCGGCTAAACTGTACAACAGCCTAAGAGGAATTGAAATAATTTTCTGCTAATAATATTATATAAAATATTGAAAATTGAGGTTAGGCATAAACATTTAGTGATCGGCGACCTAACGATCGACCGAGCCATACAAAGTAGAATCTGACCAAACACCTTGGCAGAAATTTATTGTGGCAAAACGGTATGCAATTTGAGGAACTAAAGGTCTCACGTGGCTAATTATTATGATGCATGAAACAAATAATAACATATAAAAAATTACTTAGCATGTAGAGAGCATATTTAAAAACCCAATAAAAATAATTAAATGTATTAAGGAAATAGGAGGTTACAAGGCGCATGAATACTGTAACAATTTGCATGCACCAATCACATAATGGCAATTGATAGGCGGCAGTAGTGAGCCGATTCAAAAATATTTGCATATATTTCTACAAATAAATAGAATTTGTATAAAATAGTTGTATTGTCTATGTTTTGGATATGGCCCAAAGGCAAAGAAACTATTAAATATATAACATAAGTAATAATTTAATATTTTAGTACGGTCTATTTGAGCCTCGAATGGCGGAGGACTAGAATATTAAAATTTCATGCAAATTTGAAAATCGGAAATGAGAATTGTAAAATTGAGAAACGAGAACCACACTCGCCTGCTAAATGCCACCATGAGAAGTCACTAAAAATTATAGAGCGTAATACCTTGCTATATCTTGTAATAACTCAAAGTTAAATTGAATTACTAAATTTCTTATAAGACTTTGTGATGCTCTTATAAAGCAAAAGTCATTTTCATTTTTAAATAATTTTGTAACCCCTTGGAAGAGACGACTCCAGCTACAATAATCCAGGACCACCAGGAGTTGGATCGACATCAGCAGCTCATAAGAAGATTTCGACACATGAGTGAAACATATTGAAATAGTGATAGGGCGCCCTCAGTGCTTCGAAAATAAAATAAGAATCAAAGCTAGCTCGTCGAAAGGGTTTCTAATGAATTAAGAGTTTGGTAAAAAATACTTGCGCAAGTAAATGTAGTATTAAAGGTATTTTATTGGAAAGTAACGAGTCAATACATATCAGAAGTTCTATAAATCAAAGAAGTATGAAATCTAGGCTGTTAATACATATTCATATGATCTTTAATTTCTGCAATATAATTTGCGATAGTTTGTTGTAGCTCTGATTCACTAGATGAATTGCTCTATATATTCCGTCATGTGCCGAATCTCATACCCTGAGATAAAAAATATATTCATTACAAAGAAATCTATTGGATACCCTAGAATTTAATATATATATTTGGATTACTAGTTGTCAATTTATCAAGCTGTTTTTAAGAATCTAATTTGAATAGAATTGTCCAAGTCGACAAGTATTGGCAAGCTGATATCGCAGCTACATGCAAATAAATGCATATGATTATCACGTACACCCTGAGTAGCTTCAGAGGTGAGTGATTGATACCCAGGTGTTGCTCCTGGATGACTTCGCTCAGTCGTAATGTGAGCGGGGAAAGGAGGCAAGTCGAAGTTCCTCTTCTTTCTTCTTTGTGCTTCAGCTGGCGTGGACAGCACCTCCTGGTGCTTCTGATAGCGTGAAGGTCGCTCTCTTCTCTGATGACACCACTTTGACGTAATTTTGTATTGGCCTTACGGCCTCGGTTCCGCTCCAGTGGAGTAGGAAAAGGAAGGACAGACAGGATAGGGACGGCAGACAACGGTCCGCTGTGCCCTGGGGAGAAGGAAGAATAGGGACGGCAGACATCGGTCCGCTGCGCCCTAGGGAGAAGGAAGAATAGGGACGGCAGACAACGGTCCGCTGTGCCCTGGGGAGAAGGAAGAATAGGGACGGCAGACAACGGTCCGCTGTGCCCTGAGGGGATGGAAAGAATAGGGATGGCAGACAACGGTCTACTGTGCCCTGGGGAGATGGAAAGATAGGGACGGCAGACAACGGTCCGATGTGCCCTGAGGAAATGGGAGGACAGGGACGGCAGACAACGGTCCACTGTGCCCTGGGGAAATGAAAGGACAGGGACGGCAGACAACGGTCCGCTGTGCCCTGGGGAGAAGGAAGAATAGGGACGGCAGACATTGGTCCGCTGCGCCCTAGGGAGAAGGAAGAATAGGGACGGCAGACAACGGTCCGCTGTGCCCTGGGGAGAAGGAAGAATAGGGACGGCAGACAACGGTCCGCTGTGCCCTGAGGGGATGGAAAGAATAGGGATGGCAGACAACGGTCTACTGTGCCCTGGGGAGATGGAAAGATAGGGACGGCAGACAACGGTCCGATGTGCCCTGAGGAAATGGGAGGACAGGGACGGCAGACCTCGGTCCACTGTGCCCTGGGGAAATGAAAGGACAGGGACGGCAGACAACGGTTCGCTGTGCCCTGGGGAAAAGGAAGAATAGGGACGGCAGACAACGGTCCACTGTGCCCTGGGGAGAAGGAAGAATAGGGACGGCAGACAATGGTCTGCTGTGCCCTGGGGAGAAGGAAGAATAGGGACAGCAGACAACGGTCCGCTGTGCCCTGGGGAGAAGGAAGAATAGGGACGGCAGACAACGGTACGCTGTGCCCTGTTGAGATGGAAAGATAGGGACGGCAGACAACGGTCTGCTGTGCCCTGGGGAGAAGGAAGAATAGGGACGGCAGACAACGGTCCGCTGTGCCCTGGGGAGAAGGAAGAATAGGGACGGCAGACAACGGTCTGCTGTGCCCTGAGGGGATGGAAAGAATAGGGACGGAGACAATGGTCCGCTGTGCCCTGAGGAGATGGAAAGATAGGGACGGCAGACAACGGTCCGCTGTGCCCTGGGGAAATGGAAGGACAGGGATGGCAGACTATGGTCCGCTGTGCCCTGGGGAAATGGAAGGACAGGGACGGCAGACAACGGTCCGCTGTGCCCTGGGGGAATGGAAGGACAGGGACGGCAGACAACGGTCCGCTGTGCCTTGGGGAGATGGAAGGACAGGGACGGCAGACAACGGTCCGCTGTGCCCTAGGGAGATGGAAGGTTAGGGACGTATGGCAGCCAACGGGCCGCTGTACCAGGACAGGAGGTTGGGGACATACGGCAGCCAACGGGCCGCTGTACAAGGAGCAGGAAGGTTGTGAGCGGAATGCTGTGGTCTGGGGCTCATCCGGCGTTTAAATACTCCCCAAAGTGGAGGGGATGGAGTTGTGCCGCCGCCAGAGGCGGTGGAAATCGTCTCGATGTGCGGAAGATGGTGCGCCATCGGTACCTTTCTTATCTCCGTGGTCGGCTAGCTTTGCTGATAGCCGAGCATCTTTCAATAATATCACTTATTATTCAGCAATATTTTCCTGTCACAATTTTACTTTGTGACACCCCATTCCTACTTGGGGGGGGGGTGTTCAGAGCCCTCTATGGCACCACCTTAAAAGGCGTGAGCCATCTAGGCATCACCTTAAGAGGTGTACACCTATCAGGCATCACCTTAAGAGGTGTACACCTATCAGGCATCACCTTAAGAGGTGTATGCCACTCACTATTAGCATCATCTACACCTGGTCCACAGGTACATATTTACATCGTCCATCTGGGAATTGGACTTTTATGCGTGGCTTGCCAGCCCGTTTACGCTTACCAGGTGTTGAGACTCGGTGACACAACACTGGATCCTTATTCCTTGAGAGTCCTGGTTTGGGATCCTGGGACTGTGAGACTACCTCTTTGACAGACAAAGACTGTGTTTGCTCTTCTACATCCATATCAGTTGAGGAGGGTATTGACTCCTCCACATCCATGACAGTAGGGGGTGGTATTAACTCTTTCACATCCATGACAGGTGGTGGTGGTTTTGTCTTTTCCATATCCCTCTCGGAGTTACCACTTGTGTTGGTGGCTGGGGCATAAATTGTGGCCTGCCATTCAGAGTCAGTCATCTCTTCCCTGTGATCCATCACTATGTTGCCCCAGGATGCTTGCCTTGGAATATATGACAACTCTGCCTTGCTATCAATCAAGGCATTGGGCTCGACTCTGTTCAAACCAACCTGCTTGAACCTCTTTTTGTTCCGACTCTTGTTGTCCGGAGATTTGGAGTCTACTGCCGCTATTGTTGGGACTGATGTTCTCTCAGTCCTCAATAAGAGCAATCGTGACATAATTCGCTGACTTGTAGGATTCAATTGGGGAGGATCCCACTCCACCTCTCTCGTGAATGTGTGAATATTCACTCTGTTTCCACGCATAAATTCCATGCCTAATAGCAACTCTTGTCCAAGTCCTTTCATTATAGATGCTGCTAGTGGAACTGTGATTTGTTCTATAGTTACATTAGTTGTCAGCTTCCCATTTAATGGTGTAGATCGTCCATCAGCTAATATCACGTGGTGATGAGTTGGTACCTTCCTTATCATCCCTATTTTTTGGAGAACTTCATAAAGCTCATTACTCATATAATTAGCTTCAGCGCCGGTATCCAGCAATGCCTGACACTTTTTACCGCTGATTGTCACAATAATAAATATTCTGTTGTCCCTTGATGACTCTTCAATCACAGGAATCAGAATCCACTGTGCCATTTGCATCACTGCTGTCTTGTTTGGAGTTCTATTCTCCTTTTGCTCATCACAGGCACATTCCAGTGCTCTCTTTCTGCACCTTTTACATGGCAGGATTTCGGGACAGTGTGATCTCCAGTGCCCCGGTTTCTTGTATTGCCCACACATGGGTTCAGACTCACTAAGAGATGGTCTGTTACTAGTAGGGGTTATAACTGTCTCAACCTTGAGCCTTGTAATCTTTTTCGTGTCCTCAGTCATGTGAACTCTCGAATTCTGTCTATTCGGTTTCTCCTCTGCTTTGATTTGTTCATACTCCCTTGCGAATTTTTCCAATTCGTTAATACTATGAACATCTGATTGCCGAATATACAATTTGTACCGTGGGAGGAGATTCTTATACACTCTCTGTAATTTATTTTCGTCTGTGAAACCTCCTCGACGCCTCATGAGTGTCAGTACATCTTCGAGAAATTCGTCAAACAATTCACCTTCCCTTTGCTTCCTTGCCTGAATTAGATTCTCTAGGTCCTCCTCATAGGTAAGTGGGTAGTAGCGTGATCTGAAATCTGTCACAAAATTGTCCCATGATTTCCACTGGTCACGACGATTACGATTCATAGAGTAGCTCTACCAACCAGTAATTCAGGCAGCGCGACTAGTAGCTGGTTGCCAGTGAGCCCATAGGCTTGTTGTAGCTCATCTAGATTTTCCAAGAAGCTGGGAGCATCTGATTGGCCGTCGAATGAAAGTCTCCAGCTTCTTACCTTGTCACATACCGCCCCTGGGTCCATGAGGGGGTTTGTGTGAATATTGGTTCTAACCTCAGTATGGGTACCTGTCACCAAGTGTTTAGTTCCCCCACTGCTTCTGCTCATTATGCCGGGTCTTGGGCTGGGATAACGTACTGCCATCTTCTTATGTTGTTCTACTAACAACTTTCTCAACTCAGCAAGTGTTCCAGATGACACTATGCCCCAATCTTGTAGAAGATTGAATGCCTCATCCTTTTTCAATCTATAGAAACAGAAAACTCTGGGGTCGGCTATCACCTCGGGGTTTATGTCCTCGACCGACTGATCCTCTGTCAGCTCCTGGTGTTGGGCATCTGAATCAGACTCTCCCTGTTCACTCATGATTCTTACTTCGTTGCCTCGTGCCCCAAGTGTGGGCGCCAATCTATCACATACACCCTGAGTAGCTTCAGAGGTGGGTGATTGATACCCAGGTTTTGCTCCTGGATGACATCACTCAGTCGTAATGTGGGCGGGGAAAGGAGGCAAGTCGAAGTTCCTCTTCTTTCTTCTTTGTGCTTCAGCTGGCGTGGACAGCACCTCCTGGTGCTTCTGACGGCATGAAGGTCGCTCTCTTCTCTGATGACACCACTTTGATGTAATTTTGTATTGGCCTTACGGCCTCGGTTCCGCTCCAGTGAAGTAGGAAAAGGAAGGACAGACAGGATAGGGACGGCAGACAACGGTCCGCTGTGCCCTGGGGAGAAGGAAGAATAGGGATGGCAGACAACGGTCCGCTGTGCCCTAGGGAGAAGGAAAAATAGGGACGGCATACAACAGTCTGCTGTGCCCTGGGGAGAAGGAAGAATGGGGACGGCCGACAACGGTCCGCTGTGCACTGGGGAGATGGAAAGATAGGGACGGCAGACAACGGTCCGCTGTGCCCTGGGGAAATGGGAGGACAGGGATGGCAGACAACGGTCCGCTGTGCCCTGGGGAAATGAAAAGACAGGGACGGCAGACAACAGTCCGCTGTGCCCTGGGAAAAAGGAAGGATAGGGACGGCAGACAACAGTCCGCTGTGCCCTGGGGAGAAGGAAGAATAGGGACGGCAGACAACGGTCCGCTGTGCCCTGGGGAGAAGGAAGAATAGGGATGGCAGACAACGGTCCGCTGTGCCCTGGGGAAATGGAAGGACAGGGACGGCAGACAACGGTCCTCTGTGCCCTGGGGAAATGGAAGGACAGCGACGGCAGACAACGGTCCGCTGTGCCCTGGGGGAATGGAAGGACAGGGACAGCAGACAACGGTCCGCTGTGCCCTGGGGAGATGGAAGGACAGGGACGGCAGACAACGGTCCGCTGTGCCCTGGGGAAATGGGAGGACAGGGACGGCAGACAACAGTCCGCTGTGCCCTAGGGAGATGGAAGGACAGGGACGGCAGACAACGGTCCGCTGTGCCCTAGGGTGATGGAAGGTTAGGGACGTACGGCAGCCAACGGGCCGCTGTACCAGGACAGGTGGTCGGGGACCACCAGGAAGGTTGTGAGCGGAATGCTGTGGTCTGGGGCTCATCCGGCGTTTAAATACTCCCCAAAGTGGAGGGGATGGAGTTGTGCCGCCGCCAGAGGCGGTGGAAATCGTCTCGATGCGCGGAAGATGGTGCGCCATCGATACCTTTCTTATCTCCGCGGTCGGCTAGCTTTGCTGATAGCCGAGCGTTTTTCAATAATATTACTTATTATTTAGCAATATTTTCCTGTCACAATTTTACTTTGTGACATGATCATAAAATAAAAGCACATGGTAACGTTTCGTGCTGTAGAATTTAGAGAATAGTATTTAGCCTGTGATATTTTATTGATTTCGATTATTGTTCTATTTTATATTATATATTTTTTGTCACTCTATATATTTTTTGCTCTGATTTATTTTTTGAGATATTTGTTAATATATGTATCAAATTGTTTATGGTGTGCGATTTATTTTAATTCCTCAATACTATAGGATAAGTACCTTATATATATATATTTTTTAATGAATTATCAGAATTATAGTGGAAGCTCATATCTGGGCCTATAAAGATTTTTATGTGACTGTATCCTATGAAAAACCACGACCTAATTTTTATAATTGTTGAAATATTTCATGCTCTACCGACTGATGCCAAGCAGGAGGCTAATCGTTATTTAAATATAAAAAATAACGTGACACAGTTAAAAACATTTAGGAATAATGTTTGATGATGATATGAGATTCAGATCACATAATAATTCACTTCTAAAAATAATGAGAGCTGCTCTTTATAAATGTTCAAGAATTAGCTATCACTTTCCCTAAGAATGATCTATTCAATGGTGCATAGCACCTCTCTTCTACGGAATCACCATTCATCATTTAGCACCCAAATATATAAAACAACCACTGCATAGGGCCGTAGGAAGAATAATAAAAACACTTTTTAATGGTGTTGAACGTCACTTACTCGGCATTATGACGGTGGAAGCTTTAGCCAAGTTCACAGATTTTTCACGAAACTACTATAAGAACGAATATAGAGAAATGAACGAAATAGAATATACATTGAGACATAGAAATTATAGAACCCAAGGATATAACAATGCCTATGGTAGAAGAGCTCCAGAATTCAGAATCCCATTCCTGTAAAATTCATTGCTATTAGAGTTGACAACGTTACAGAGTAAAAATGAGGTTCAAACAAAACTTAAAGTGCACTTCATAAGGATATATCATTTTGATTAGTTTCAGGAAATGAGTAATGTTTTATTTATTATGTTTATTCGAGTTTACTATGTATTTTTATTAACTATTTATCATGTTTTGTTGAGTTTAAAATATTTTTAATTTTATTACAATGAAGATATATTATGATTTAACAAATATTTGTGTAAGAGTGAATAACATCACCGTAGCTAATATCCCAGAGTTATATCTTGTTAATTGTCACTTACCGAGCATTCTTTTTCTATTTCATAAGTTAAGTTGGATTATGATGCAATGGACAAAACAGAACAAAAAAATGAAGAAATATAATCAAGTCGATTAAGAAATAGAAGTATTGTTATTGTTTTATTGTATGTATAGTATTATTTTTACTATATCCCTCAAATAGCTCACAGATAAAGGGATATTATCGCACTATTGTAAAATTCAAATAAATAAATAAAATATGCTCGATGTTCTACATATTTTTCGTTTGCAGCTCGATACCGGGTGAAATACTGCATGAACCATCTCCGGAGGAGTAGATTGAAATTTTGCTAATTCATGTATTTGGAGAGCAGTTCTGAAGTGGATGGTAATAGAAAATTCAGATATGTGTGAGGCGTTAATATGTTGCCGGCACAGTATAGAGCAACTGAGATTGCTCACAGTTTCCAGGTGACTGTTTAGAATCGGAAAGGCCGACACAGATCACTTCTTCCCGAGGGAGAGATTTCGCCGGACCGTTAACAAGTTGATTTAGTGATTCAGCTCAACAAAGTCCATGTTCCTCCATTGTTATGTATAGAGGTACTTCCAGCCTACAGTACCTTACTTTATTTTATTTCACTAGAACTCAAAGGAAACTACGATATTGATATGTACCGGATCTGATCAATAATGAGATAGGACAAGAGGTTGGATTGAGCTTAACTTCTTATAAGTATGATAGTATGAAAGATCTCTATTTCCACGAAACTTCTCTCACGCATAATACTGACATTATACAAGAGACGAGCTTTTGCTTCAGTCTCAAATTCAGAATCGAAACAATATGAATAGATCCTCTAGAATATCTTGCATGTTCGCTAATTCATGAATTTCATCTCATGTTTTTAAACTATTGTAAGAACAGACTACAGTCAGTTGTAAGCTATGAATATCATTATAAGAGTCGAAAAATCCCTGTATCAAAAAGATTTGAAATAAGAGTATTAAAAAGCTACGGGAGCTGTACAGGTCTTGTAAAAGTATCAATTTACATGATCTGCAATAACAGTGCATCAGATTCACTCAATCTTAGAAAATTCTAATAATTTGAAAAGTAGAATCCACTCGTGATCCCAACACTACTCATCATTGTCTCCACAAATCTTTTTACTGCATCTCTCATGAAACTTTTGACGTTTCCTCTCCGGTTTCACTTTCTCATCCGACTCCACATGTCACAACATGTGAAAAGAAGTGAATTGGATTTTATTGTATTTTCTATGTGCTTCCACTTGACTGTTTTAGAGACCATAACGCTGTAAGTCGGATACATTATGCAGAGGACAGATCGGTCGCTAGTGCTCGCACGCGCACGCTCTTGAATGTGCTTCCACCCCCCCTCACCAAAACAGCTACCGACACTCTTCAATATGATTTCACCCGAGTGGGTCGTTTGGAAACTACAATACCTGACCTAACCGATGTCATACTATAACTAACGCTCAGTCCATTTCGGAGGCTATAAAATTATTAGTTACTCTCCAGGATATTCGTTATGGAAAACAAATTCAAATTATGGTTTGTGTATAACTTCTTCATCAAAATTATCGGATTATTATGACTTTCACGATGCTTAGAAAATGAGAAATACAGAGACTTTTAGTCAGAACAAAAATATTCAATTCATTCTTGCTGACGGAAAGAGTTCCACAAAATGTTGTGAACACGAATTCGAATCAGTTAGGCTAGCTTCACACGCTTTCGGTTTCATTCGATTCAGTTCGTTTTCGGTTCGGTTCGTTACCGAAAACGAATGAGGCTTTCATACATGTCAGGTTTTAATTCGTACGTCTCTAATTAGGTATTTTCTTCTCAAACACAGCTGTGTTTGGATTTTCACAGTTCATGCTGGTATATTTAAATATAACAGCTGGTGTTATATTGTAAGATGTTATCTCTTGAACAACAAAACTTTGAAGTTAAGTAAAAATTGTGAATTATTTGAATAGTTTCTTTTTGATTATGTTAATTTCGGATGTTCAGAGGAATTATTTTTTTAAATTGAAAATTTGTTCCTTGTTTTGATACATGGTATATAAACTTCATCTCTTCTCTCCATTGAAACAAAAGTTTTAATTTATATCTTTCATATTTTTTCAGCAAACTATTCATTGAGAAAAAAATGTTTCTGTGAACTAACAGAAATGAATTGACCATATGATTTTGACTTGGAAATTTTTGAAACAGATAATCACGATATCAGCTTAAAATAAAAACATAAAAGGCAAGCGTGTGTAAAATACTTTGTTTTTTCCTGTTTCCCTAGCAACGAATTCGAATATAATGAAACTTATTCGTGTCGAGGGGGCGTTCGGTGCTATGCGGTTGCTATTCGGTACCGAATTCAAACCGAATCATCGTTTCACACTTATCAGAATTTGCCGAAGACGAAACGAACCGAACCGAACCGAACCGAAAGTGTGTGAAAGTAACCTCTCGCTAGCAACGAATTGAAACCTGATGGAATTTATTAGAGTCAAGTGGGCGTTCGGTTTTATGCGGTTTCTATTCGGTACCGAATTTAACCCGAATTACCGTTTCACACTTATCGGAATTTGCCGAAAACGAAACGAACCGAATGAATATGAAACTAGCCTTATAATATCAAGAACGTCTCCTTTTACATACATCTATTAGACAATCATATCAATATGTTCATTATCAAACATTATTTATTCTATTATTTGAATAATTACAATTATTATTGTAGAATATTATTCTACAATTCAACAACATGATATTACGAGCCGGCAGGCTCGCTTCGCTCGTTTTGTTGCCTGGCCAGGTGACTCCGCCCTCTTCATTAATTGAGCTTGCGCCATTTCGTCAAAAATTCAAGAGAGATTTCCAGGCTAGATTCAATCACCGGTTCATTATTTGAATTATGTTGCGCAGGATTGCAAAAATATCTGTTTTCATCAGAATGAATGAATATTCTAATACTTCCCGAATGGAGATAATATTATGAGAACATTATTGAGATTCAATCTAGTTCATTGAAATTTGAGATGGGAATGATGTAGAGAGCTCACAAAACACTCATATCTAGGGTTGCCACCCGTACTATATTATAAAGTATTGTACTTTATTTGGAGGTCTTGTACTTTATACTTTGTAAGCAAGATAAAGTACGCAAAAATACTTTATTTTGCTCAACAAAGTACTATATAATAAAGTAAATGGAAATCAAAACATTTTATAGTGTGGTCCACGTTATAATGACAGTATTTGATTAACTTTGGTGTTGCTACCCTGGTCTATCATTCGACAAAGCAGGTAGTAGTACTATCCTTTTCTAGCTCCACAACGATGCCAATTATGTTTTTGACTATGTAGATATATAATTAATTGAGGCAGAGAATAGGCAACGTCATTCTTCTACGTATCTTTATCCACTGTCATTATAACGTGGACCTCACTATAGATTAGTAGATTGGCGGAGACTGTCAGATTTAAACTAAATAATATTGGCTACATTTTTTCAGTTTATGTGATGCTGATGAGTTCAAGAATTTGTATAAAGTGGTTTCATATTTACTCTCTATCCCTGCCACTCCAGCATTTGTGGAATGGGTTTTTTCTGTAATGAATAATAAGTGAAGAGATGAGAGGAGCAAAGCATCTTTGAGTCTCATAAGAAATAATGAACTAATGATTTACTTATTTCAATTTGAATGTTGATTGCAAAGATGCTTTGCAACTCTTCACCAGTAGCAACTATTTAATGATGATGGCCAAAAGCAATAAAAAATATATTGTCAAGAATAACTAATTGATTTTTTTATTAAATTTTAAAATCATTATTGAACTCATTCTGTATTCCATTATATCCATGCATTGTATTTTGAATATCCATTCAAAATTACTTTATTTGCATGGGCTACTTATAAGAGTTATTAAAAACATAAAGCTTCCTTTATTTATTTTTTCCAGGAGCACATTAGAGCTCTAAAATAAAAAAATACTACTCAATAATCAGCCTTGTTGAGCACTTGATAGAAGAAAACCATAGATATATTGATATGAATGCCAATATGAAGATTTTAAACGTTGGAAGCAAAAGCAGTAAATTAAATTAATGTAAAAGAAGATTTCATATCTACACTATAGCAAAATTAAATAGTAATAAACTAATAAATATCATTCAATTCGATTTAGATGATCCCATTTTTGATAAAATTATGCAAACCAATAAATAGAACATAATATGGAGGATAGTCTTATATGTACATAAATTAGTCAATACATATTCACTTATTTTTTCATTTGAACTTGAAAATGGCTAAAATAAGCTGAAACCGGTCGTTCTTTTAAAATATTTTAAATATTTCATATAGGCTAAATAAAGAGTGCCTTATGTTTTTAATAAATCATTTAAAATTGTATTTTGAGAAGTACACATATCTTTGGCCAGAGGGGTGTAATTTTTTTGCATTAAATTTCTCAATCTTGTGTACATGAAATTATTTTGCAATAGCCTAGATTTGATTAACTTGTTGAAGAGTAACAATATTATGCATTTTTTCAAGGCGTATAACTTACATTTTGAATTTAGAAGACCAACTCTCTAGAACTTTTTGGATTAAATAAAATAAATTATATGTTTTCTCATGATACTATATTATACAATTCTTCTTTATGAGCGTGTGCTTTGTAACAAATTAATTTAATTTATCTTTTTAATGATTTATGATTATTTTCGTCATACCAGTCTGTAATCAATAACTTTCCAAGGTATCATATTCTAATTTAGATAAATCGAATTATTCTATCATTAATAGAATAATTATAATGGATTCTAATAGTAATCAGTAATATTTATTTATTTTTTATTTACTCATGTCAATAATGTGTATTTTTGTGAGTATATAAGAATGCCACAAAGAACTATGCTGACTTTTTGAATATACAGGTAAAAATGACATGTATGTACTTTATTTAAACATAATGAACTATATTTTTTAGGCCTGTGTTTACCAATGTACTTTATTTTTCTTTGAAAAAGGTGGCAGCCCTACTCATATCCAATCCTCTCAAGTATAAATGCACTTGAGAAATCCAAAAAATGCATTGGAAATCTCTAACTCAATGCAAAACTGAAGAAAAGAGACCCTCTAATTTGGAACCGCATATACCCAAGCTGTGTATCAAGTCTATCCTACACTTTCAAGTTCAGTTATTTCTTGAAAACCGTGGAAAGACTTCATCCAAATGCAAAAAGAAAAATAGACGGAACTGTGTACCAAATTTGTGTAACAATAATTTTAGTCTAAAGGATACTGGAAAAGCGGGAAATTATAGAGGTTGGAGGTTTAAGAGGATAGCACATATTTTATTGTTGTATAAATTTGACAAAATCCATTTACCCCTTTTGTAAAGTCAGTGGATGGAATGAGATAAATAAAATATAAATAGAAATAGAAAAACGCTAAAAAAAATCAATTTCAGCATATCTTCGAGAAAATATTAAAGTTCTCTCAATATAATATTTTTAGATCCTAGCTGAACCTATGTACCTGATTTGAACGTTTTATTGTCTATTTACTCTCTGAAAAGCTGATGGGAAGTTGGATAATTTATAGTATTTTGACATTATTATGATCTAAGAAGGAGGCAGTTGTGGGTTTTGACCTGTTGTCTCCAAAGAGAAAATGTAAATAAATGAATGAAAACACTGAAAGAATACTGTTTTTGTGTTAGCTCTGACTTAGCTTTGGCGTTATTTCAAAGCCTTTCCAATACAAATCTCTTCAACTTCAGCTGAACCCATGTAACAAATTTGAAGATGTTAGATTTCTAGACCCGGGGTAAAAACAGATTTTGGGTGTATATTTGGATTTTTTACTTTCCTTGCCCTATTACCAAATAGGAAAGTATTGCTTTCCGAAAAAAATAAAGGTACCCCAATTTCTAAATTTCTATACGTTTGAAGGTCCCCTGAGTCCAGAAAAGTGGTTTTTGGGTATTGGTGTCTATGTATGTGTGTGTGTGTGTGTGTGTGTGTGTGTGTGTGTGTGTGTGTGTGTGTGTGTGTGTGTGTGTGTGTGGTGTGTGTGTGTGTGTGGTGTGTGTGTGTGTGTGTTGTGTGTGTGTGTGTGTTGTGTGTGTGTGTGTGTGTGTGTGTGTGTGTGTGTATGAGTGTGGCTCCAACTATTTTGATTGAATGAATGCATTTTTTATTCTTTTTTTTTTTTTATTCAATTTCAATTCACAATACAAAGCACAAGATACATAGACAACATATCTAAAAACAGATTTGTGAACATATTTGTGATTAAAGTTATACCTAGAATAGTCATCGATAAGCTCTATCAACTGCCACAAGTCACATATATGTAAAAATTTAAGGAGCTCCGCCCCATCTATGCAAAGTTTGATTTTAGATTCTCAATTATCAGGCTTCAGATACAATTAAAACAAAAAATTTCGAGTGGAAAAGATTGAGCATGAAAATCTCTACAATTGATGTTCAGTAGCATTTTCACCTAAAATTAAAAAAAAGCTTGAAATTCGAGAATATGTGATTATCCAATTATTGCAAACTGTTGATTCTATTAAATGATTCACTATGAAGAGATGAGCAAACCTTGTGTGTCTCCAGCGTTATTGCCCTGTCACCAGCTGGCTTGGATCTTTGAATAGTAGACTTGACATACGCGGGAACACTAGCGTCAGGTGATAAATTTTCATAACGGCAAGGAAATTGTGTGAGTGCGCCACACCAGATTTTTTCAAAACCATTCCGTTGGATCCCCCAGCTGAATCATCCAAAAATAAGAACAGCAGACTCACTTCGCTCGCCTGCATTCTTCATTTGAGCTTGCTTCCTCCCCTCAAATAGTCATTTCAATTATAAATGTCAGTGTTTTTTTTTTTCAAAAGAGAACTTCGGCAATGATTGATTATGAATTTTACATCTTTTTTTCATAGCATTAGTTGCAATCAGGTTAGTACAAGATCTTTCAATTCAGATTATTAGATTTAAATTTAGATTTAGATTTAAAGAGAACTTCGGCAATGATTGATTATGAATTTTACATCTTTTTTTCATAGCATTAGTTGCAATCAGGTTAGTACAAGATCTTTCAATTCAGATTATTAGATTTAAATCTAGTTGAAGTATTAAAAAACTAGTTTTTTACACAAAAATTCAATGGACTATTGTATTGTACTATTCTATTATTTTTTCAAATTTGACGGTTTAGGGAGAAGTCATTATTCAATTAAGATTTCTAAGAACTTAATAAAACAATAAGTAAAAAATTAAAATTGGAACAATACCCAAACATCTGATGTCACTCGTCATGTTCTGACATCAGTAAGTCACATGGTCTGATTGGAAAACCAGAGGGATATTCAGCCAAGGGCCAGGTCTCTTTCTGTCTCCGGAGGAACGCGATGGAAAAGTGTGCTGGTGTCGAATACTTATTCAGAAAAATTATCGGCTTTTTCTACTAGCTGGCTAGAGCGGAGACGAGAATGCTAGCCTCACTTCTACCTCTGCTCAGCAACGTTACTCTGTCAGCCAAAACTGTGTGATCAGCTTTAGTTTTAGAAACTAAAAATTTTATTTTCTTCTGAGAATGGAGCTTCCAATTGGTGGTTTGTCAATACATCTTGTTTATGACAATATATGGATAGATCCCTCGGTGTGTAAGCAGTGTCTGACAGACACTTACCAATTTTTGAATGAATATTTAGGTCAAATTATGTAGGATGCTGATCTCTATCTTTCCGTACCTTCTCTTACACTATTTCTCAACTCATTGTAGCCATTACTTGAATGACATACCCAGTGGGGTGGGCTCATGATGCGTTTGAAGAGTACAGTGACAATCAGTGTCCATCAGACTCTGCATACACTGATGTTATATCCATATCTTATGAGATATAGGTTTATAGGGAAAGGTTTTAATTTTTTGTTCTCACGTGCGTTAACTACATTGTTGTTCTTATTCTATACTCTATACTAATATTTTTTATGTGTTTTTCTATAGTTATACCTAATAAATTCATTAACTTTCTTTCTCCTTTCACTCATTCTAGAACCAAGGATTCATCTATAGTTTTTCTATAGTTATACCTAATAAATTCATTAACTTTCTTTCTCCTTTCACTCATTCTAGAACCAAGGATTCATCGTGAATTTAAATCAGTGTCTGTTGGTCACAGCATACACTCTGACCAAGAAAAATGTAGCATACACACCAAGGGTTATCTTTCTTTGCAGTCTATAATCGTATACATTATATGAGTTTAATTCAACCTGATGAGCTCCATTATAGAAATCAAATCAATTCAAAGTTTTCTGATATAACAGTCAGCTTGTGATAAAACTCAAGAATCTCGAATTCAATGCATCATTATTGTGGTATTCATACATTCTCTAATGATACTTGCACATTTTAACACAGTAAAAAAAATTCTCCTGGATTAGGAGTGTATCTCTTATTCTGCTATTGAATGTAATCTCTGATTGAAGGTTGAAATATTATAGTATGAATTCAGAGCAATATTATTCCATAGATTGATAGTGGAGAAAATTTATATTTCCTTACCAAAGAAAACATCTATTTTCTACAACATGTTCATGCGGAATCCTCTTTATAGATAGAAAAAATATACAATTAGAGAACATCAGAGCATCTGCACTTAATACACTTTGAATGCAAATGAAAACAGGCCATAATGAGAGAAATCAAGTACTCTAATGAAACGGGAAGGCTATCAAGTATCCCATAACTGGAGGGTGGCTGAAAAGAGTCGAGTACAGCTTAACTAGCTTTCAGAAATTATCAGAAGCATGAATTCCAAGAAAAGAAAAGTCAAATGAGAGAGACCCTCCTCATTCGACACTTTAATTGGCCATAGAATTACAGGAAGACTTTTAAAAAAAGAAAGGATCAGAGACGACTCAGTTATTTAAACATTGGATAATTATCAGAAAGACCTTCCCTACCCTTCTATTTGTTTCAGTCTAAATCACCCTGCCAATATTCTCATCCAATGCTGTCTTCCATTAAACAAGAATGATTTTGAGTAGGTTTGTTGATAAATTATCTTAAAACAACATAATTAAAGCTCACTGTATAGGAAATGTAGCATTGTTCCACACATTATTAGTGCAGTATTCAACAGATGAGATTCTATCATCATGAAAATATATGCTATCAATTTCATGATTCTATTCCCCAACGATCTTTAATGATAAACATCATTCATTAAGCTAACAAATTTGTTCAATAGAATCTAATATACTCCTAATGATAGTTGACATCACCAAATATTCATGGTCTAGCAATATTTTGATGTAATACATTGCTATTGCAAACTCTATTTATTTATGATTAACCACCAAGTACTCTCCAAATAAAAAATAATAAACTGGAATAATGAAGAGTTATGGAGTACCGTACTATTATTATCAATGGAAATCCCATAATATTGAGTGACCAACATAAATCATGAAGTGGACTTTAAAATTAATATTTTAACCGCGATTATTCTTGCCTACTGCAAAGAAAAGTTTGGAAATATTGTACTAATTTGTCTGTAATTTGTCTTACCAAATTCAGGATTCCCAAAATTCGAAACATAAACTCCAACTTTCAAACTAATATAACGTCATTATCTTTCTCTCAATATGATCATCGAATCTCACAAAACAAATGATTCAATATTCCATTTTATAGATACAAACCAGTGAGCACTGGTTATCAGCGTTGGTTAGTCTACGGTATGCTGAATTCACTCTCGTTAAAAATTCATAGGTGAAAGGAATATTTACTGTGAATAGGTAAATTGGAAACACAGCTTTACTGCTCAATAGCACGACTAATGTTGCCTTATAACATGACAGGTTAGATATTATCCCATGAAATTGAATAATGAAACAGCTCGAATTTCATCAATTAGGCATGCAAAAGCAATAGCGAAGCCATCAAGGGATCAGAATCGCTTTCAACCTTATGTTTGCATGTTTGATCAATGTCGGCTCACATTGCAATTCATGAAGAACAACGTTGCAGTAATCGCTCATTATTCCTTTAATATTATGCTGTTTGCGAAATTCATGGGTCCCCACTTTCCAAAAGTAGCCCATCCTCTGCTTAAGCACAAGTTGATCTTCAATGTACACTAGATTCATCAAGATAAATTTATGCTATTCCTCATAATCTCCTGTAATGATGCTGTTATACTATCATACTTTCTACTGATAAATATGAGCAAAACGTTTTTTTAACGTACTTCACATTGTTGAAAGCTCAATATTAGGTAGAAAGAATACTCTAGTTCCAACATTCATGAATATTGTGTGTGTGGCAAGGAAGATGATTTTCACAAATCCCTTGTAAGAAATATTCATATTAATAGTTAGATTCATACTAGTATTCTTTCTAGGATTCATTTTCTTTTTCTAAACTGCTTTTTCGTTGTGGAAAGTTGAATTTGATATGTAGAACTCTTCAGACGCTAAAGTATCCACTGAAAGTTCGGTTGCTCCATTTTTCAGATATTTGAATATTTTGCCGGAGTACAACTGGCTCATTTCCAAAGAAACGTCTCAGCAAAGGTTAGTGTGAGTTGATACTTTATCACTTTTGATATGCATCTCTTAAGAGTATGTATGCATTATAAGCTCTCCTACAAAGTGGTTGTTCTTTATCTCAGCAGGGAAAATGATATTCACTCCGGAACGATGAATATCGTGTTATTGTAGGCCTACCGGTAATAGCAGAATCTTTGCCGTGTCGTATCCTTCATCTTTGGAATTACCGACTGTTCGATGAGATGAGAATTATTGATAAATGATGTGAAGTTGAATACATTATTTCTACCTTCTAACGAATATCTATGACCAAATATGATGTTAAGTCACTCTTCATGGGTTCTTCTTCTTCTAGTAATGATAATCAGCTTCTTCTCAACGTAGCTGACTAGTTCCGATGAATTCTTGTTCACAAAATTGTTCATTGATGTCTTGAATAAATCAAAACCATTCACAATGTGTAACTGGAAGATTGCAGAAATTTTGTCTGTGGGATATTTCTCGATTATAATATTATTTGAAATGACATGAGATTTCAACAATAAGAATATCATCACTTAATTTCCCTGGTATGGCTGAGTTATTGGAAATATTTGACCTTTTCACGTCCATATCGACCTTCAGGAAGCACAGTCTGCTTTTTGTCACTGGACGCTGTTTGAGTGTAATGAACAGTGTTGCGTTCCGATTAAAACGTCAAAAAACCGTTGCAAATCAGTAATTAGACGCATCACCACTCTCCAAAAAATCAAATTGATTGAATTTATTTACCTGATAAGGTAAAGTTTGAACCCCAAAGAATCTAGAAATCTCCCTCAAATTCCTCTTCAGTTGAAAAATGTCAATATTTACTTCTCAGTAAATAGAATTAAGATTCAGAGCCTTCGGTTAACTTATATTCTTGCACTATTGTGAGTCTATTTGCTCTCAATATCCTTGAAATACTGCTATTTACGAATTGATAATTATCTCACACGTCACTTCACTTTCCAAGTTGAGAACTCAAACGTAGGTGAGTGTGTGTCAACTGAATCAATTTCTATACTCTCTCTACTCTATTTTGCATTCCATTCTCGAGATGATTCATTCTCACTTTGGAGCTAACGTGAAGTTATTGATGAAAAAAGTTTTCACTTATTAATCCATGACATGGAACCAACTTGAAACAGTATCGTTGCAAGTAATTCTGTACAACATTTTTAAAACTCTTGTAAAGTTATATTAAGCCATAACAAAGTGAGGGATTCTCAAGCTGCTGCCTGAAGCGAGAAGTCGCCTTGATACACTCACAGCATCCTTAATGTATGCACATATATATCATAACGCCAGTGACTCGGACTTTTGCAAGTTTCTCTTCACTCCGCTGTATAATATACCAATTTGCGCCAAGTAAGCTCAACTTAGTCCATTGAATTAACATGTCTATGGCACTTCTCTATTAAAACCAGACTATTCATAGAGCATGGCGATGTGAGGGAGTAGGCGGGCATCATTATGTCACAACAGACTTCAACTTCTCACAAATAGATTTCATTAGTTTTGAATTCAATTACAATATGAATACAATCAAGAAGAAGAATTTTATTGATTGATTTCATTTTTCTTCATTCATTTTCCAATAGTATGAGAATAAATATGGGATTATATAGAGACAAGCATGTCCACTCCTCTGTTTATTCAATAATAATTATTTATCATCTTACCTCTTCCAAATTTCTTCGTGAACTTTCCAAAAAAAAACTTTTCAAATACAACTTTGTTTGATTTGTATCGACTCTGGGTATTATTTTGTGGACAAAAATTTAAATCCTTTTATTTGCACCAATAATGTGATTGTTGAACCTGTGAATGAGATTGAGAGCTTCCTAACTTGATCTTTTTCCAAAAACATGGACATTTGTCAGATACAGTTCTTTCTTTGAGGATTTTTCCTATGGGTCAACACTAGTAGACCAACTGAGATTGTCTCAGAAGTATAAACTATTTGTAGCATTTATTCAATTGGTACCGTACTCTCCTGTAATACTTGATAATGAATGAATATAAGATCTTATATTGTCATTGTCAGTTCAAATTCAACATATTGATCGGAAGATTTTTTTTATCTCAACTTGTTGTACGTAAGACCATAAGAAATACTGTATCCTGATTTTGTTGTGAAATTCATATTTTTAACCTTCATTGATCAAGGCGAATAAAAAGAGAAATGAGATTTCAATCTGCAGTGCTTTTTGACTGAAATTGAGCTTCAACTTCATTCAGTATAGTTAGATGCCTATGTGCTGTCATTTTCTGCCCAATGTACAGACATTGGGCAATGTTCATACATTGGGCAGAAAATGACAGCACATAGGCATCTAACTATACTGAATGAAGTTGAAGCTCAATTTCAGTCAAAAAGCACTGCAGATTGAAATCTCATTTCTCTTTTTATTCGCCTTGATTGCCAATTACCAATATTGAGCCGTTCATGTTTGTTGGAAAATGCTGCTTGATCGCACACTTCACATTAATTAGGCCGTTCACATCCATCATACTTATGACAAGGCCAGCTATTTATTCTCTGGTGTGTTGGTTTCACAGATGAATCACTCATGCCTAAACTGAGATAGTCATAATCTGTGGGAGTATGATGACGCACTGATCTCAGCATAGGGCTATACACCATACATCATTAGTAGAGCTCGTAATTCATAGCGGCGACAATAAGCATAATCACGTGGTCAGCAACCGTCAGCAAAGTGGATTCATCTTCTTCGTTGACTACAAAAATCAGATCAATTTCCATCTCAACCAACAACATGAAATCTTATTTTTCAATTCCACTTTATATCTTCTGATATTTCTTAGTATAGTAATGTTCACTATAATGTATTAATTTACTGATGCTGGTATAATAAACTGTTATAATCCATATAGGCTACTTATGAAACTCGACTGTAATTTTTCAACAGAAGAATTTCTCTGTCTTTTATTGATGGAAAGCTCTGTAGGTCCTATTGTATCATATTATGAGTGATATATGACTGGAGATTTTATGATTTCAGGTCGGCTTCCATACACCGGAGAAGTGATGATAGAATCAAACTTCTATTTTTTCCTGTTCTATTTAAACTTTCCTTGGATTTTTTATGTTCATAGCAGAATAATAATGTAGTATGCATGTTGCATAATGTACAACAGGTTATCTGAGAATACTCTTTGAAACGAATTTTTCATTTTGTAAATGAGAGTTGTTAAGCCCACAGATTATACCTAGTTTATCAGTCAGTTACGCAGGATCGAAATCAGCTTATCATGATGTTCGCTCCAGGAGAAGCAAGTGCGAGATCAATAAATGTCTCGTTTTGGAGATGTTTCGCATTGTTTTCAAATTGATGATCCAAGAGAAAGCCTGCCCATTGAAGGATATCAGATTACATCGAGGTTATTGATTTGAGAAATCTTGTTTGAAAAAACAGGGTTTTCATGAATGATTTATCTTACTACAAATTAGGGTAAGACTTATTTCCACCTAGCTGGAAACCATATTCAAAGCTACACATTTCAGCACTTTCAGAAAACAAGCTCTTCATAAATGATATGTCAAACTAACAATTGGATATAGATTGATGCTCACCTTGAAACAAAAGCCGGCCCATTATGGTTTATCGGTTGCCGTAAGGACATTAAAAAAGAAAGCGCGCATTGGGCGTCACGATATTGTGTTCGAATAGAGCGGGTGAATATAGTCGCTGGGGCAGAAGGCAATTTCCTTAGTCTCGTATACTCGTATAGCAGGCGCGTTGACTGGAAAGCTTTCAGACTTCGGCTGCTGGCAGATGCGGAGAGTCTATTTTGCCTGCAACGTTTCTCGCACGATAATGGGGAGCAACCTGCAATAATGGCAGAGACGAATTCGCCGCCGCTTGCGAGAGACAGTAGTCGGACCAAAGCCCCCCACCCCTCACATAACACCCCCTTCGTCAACACTCGATTATGCGACAAAAACCGAACGCCTATTTGGCCCACTCTATTTTTTCAGCCGTTGGGATTAGTGCAAGTTCGACTTATTCCGTGATGTATTCTGTCAACAGAAGTTCTTCATCAACTAACATTAGCACTCACCTATGTACTATGAGGAGTGCTGGATATTTATGCAATGAATTACCGGAGAGTATCAAAACACTCAAATCATGATTACTGGAGAAGGAATTTCCAATTGAATTTGAGGCCACATATAGGCTACACGGATGAGATACTCTAATCTGACGCGTTAAGAGTCAAGGATTTGAATCCCAACAAGCGTATAATTGTTTGATCACGTCATTATCACATCTCATTATCCACACTCAAGTGAGCCATAAAAGTTTACTCTGACCTTTTTCACACAAGAAGAATGTAAATGAATGACTCGTTTCATAAGAAGAAGTTGTTTATTTTATTCTAAGGCCCAATAATAATGCCACTCAGAGCTCAACCTAGAAAAGGGGAGAGGTAGGCAACCAGCAACACATAGACAGAGAATGATACTCCATTATCATGTGCATGTTGTGTACAAACCTTATACATCATACATCGTCACTAATAATGTCCAACTTCATTCTATAATAGGGCTTTGATTAAGTAAATAAACAAGTAAAGAAACATCAGACACGATTAGCATTATTATCATTTAGCATTATAACACTCGTACCTTGGGCTGAATAACTCACTTTAAACACCTCGGATATTCTGTCATTTGAAGATAAGTTCTATTTGAAGAAGTGGGAACTCGAAGAAATCGTTAAACTTGAGCTATCTATTGCATACATCATTACACCATCATCCTGCTGACAGCTGATTTTTACATTCCTTGCCCTATTACCATAGATAAGGAAAGTATTGCTTTCCGAAAAAAATTAAGGTACCCCAATTTCTAAATTTCTATATGTTTCAAGGTCCCCTGAGTTCAAAAAAGTGGTTTTTGGGTGAAAGTGTGTGTGTGTGTGTGTGTGTGTGTGTGTGTGTGTGTGTGTGTGTGTGTGTGTGTGTGTGTGTGTGTGTGTGTGTGTGTGTGTGTATGAGTGTATGTGCGTCTGTGTACACGATATCTCATCTCCCAATTAACGGAATGACTCGAAATTTTGAACTTAAGGTCCTTACAATATAAGGATCCGACACGAACAATTTCGATCACATGCAATTCAAAATGCAAGAGAGAAAATGTTGTGAAAAACAGGGTTTTTGGCGATTTTCTCGAAAACGGCTCCAACGATTTTGATCAAATTTATACCTAGAATATTCATTGATGGGCTGGCTCTATCAACTGCCATAAGTCCCATATCTGTAAAAATTTCAGAAGCTCCGCCCCATTTAAGCAAAGTTTGATTTTAGATTCGCAATTCTCAGGCTTCAGATACAATTTAAACAAAAAAAATCGTGTGGATAAGATTGAGCATGAAAATCTCTACAATTGATGTTCAGTAACATTTTCACATAAAATTGAAAATAAGCTCGAAATTCGAGAAAATGTGATTATCGAATTGCAAACTGTTGGCAACTGTTGATTCTATTGAATGATTCACTATGAAGAGAGAACATACCTCGTATGTCTCCAGCGTCATTGTCCTGTCACCAACTGGCTCAGATCTTAGTGTATAAGTAGACTTGAGATGCGCGGGAACACTATCGTCAGTTGATCAATTTTCATAACGGCAAGGAAAGCTGTGTGAGTGCGTCACACCAGATTTTTTGTTATTTGTCATGACAAATTACATTATATTCTTATATATTTTGGATGTTGGACATTCAATAAAATAACTCCAGCTTCGACTAGGGAGTGATGATTGCGTATAGAAATTTTAAGCTGTCTACTACAGAGTGACAATGGGAGAGAAATTTGTGAAATTGAAGATTTTCAAAAGAGCTAGAACAATTGATAATCAGATGTCTCAATTATGAGCACTTCAAATCTTAACTGTAGGTCGATGAACAATTAATTGAGAACTTGTAAAAATCTTCCTTTTACATTATCACATGAAAATTATATACTGTTAGGTGATTTACTCGAGAAAGAGTAACAAAAACATTGATTTGTAAGTTTAGTTGGTTGATTGTGGTGGATGAGTTATCAGAATTATTAGATATTATCAATCTTAACTATGTCGAATTGATCTTTAATATCATCAACCACCGAATTGAATCAACATCGAGAAAAGAGTCAGATGTTTGAAAAATAGACATTATAATGAAACCTTGTTGATAGGACGAGGAAAATCAAATACAAATTAGTTGGAGAAAAATTAACAGGTCATAGTTAGTTATGTGCCGAATTTTTTTTTTCAAAGTTATAACTTCTCCTAGATAATTTTTATAGAGTGCTGGATTAACTTCGCGATTCTCACGGTATTGGAGTAGTTCCATGATGTAATTCAGCACATTACGTGATTTAATTCTAATATTTCTTCCATTGTTGTCCAAAGTTTTCCTCGAGTACTTAGAATTGTTGCAGACGCTAAATCATCATAAAAATCAGTTGAACGACCATTCCATAGCTGAGTCTTCTACTTCGCTTGAGGGAATTTTCCTGTATTCTGTCTTTGTCAGTTTTATTCCTTTCTCACTCTATTGAGGGAAATTTATGTCGTCCCCACCACATGGTTTGTGTATTGGTAATTTTCATGTGCTTTGTTACTAAACCTGATACCTAATTTTTGAGCCTGATTCGGTCGACTTGGAGACCTGAACAAGAGACCGCCTTTAGATTCTGTAGAGTACAGACAGATTTTAAACGGATTTTATATTCTATCATCATGATTTTATATTGTTCATCATTCTTTCAACTAGTGATTTCTTTTCATAATCCCATTCATTATTATAGATTTCACAATGAAAACCTAGAATATTTCAATATTCAATTTTCATATCATTTTCAATGTAAATTGTATGTTTATTATTGTGTTCATTAGATGATTTCATGAGAAATCATTCATTGAATACAATATTAAGTATGTTATTTATTCTAGCATTACTAAGTAGTTGTGACTTGTGTTGCAGGGTTATTTTTGTTTGTGTATTCTTGAAAACTCATTCGAGGATTGAGCTGTAAATATGCCTTGCTGTCGAACGAGGGCTGACGAATTCGCCGACCGTAATGGCCGGTGATATCGGACATCTGACCTTGCCGTGCGGGGCGGAAAGACGATCTTCGATCTGACGCCACTAGGGCGATGCCTGGAGGTCATCACCCGTCACCCTTTTGACACCGGACTCGATGACAACAGATCTTAGATAAGTACTTGAGGTACTAGTTGGGGGTATCAACTACAATATCAGATGTGCCCCCGTAAATTTGGTTTCTTAAAGACATATTGTGTTGGTCTCTTAAAGACAGAATTATTATTTGATTATTCATGTAAAGATGTGTTTTGTGATATTTTCCATATTATTTTCATTATTATAAGAGCAGGCAGTCAACCGCATATCTATGTTCTTATTTCCAAGACCCTAAAACCACTAGAATTAAGATCGCATTATTGACCAGATTTAAATTGACAGACCTCAGGGCCTAGCATAACTTTCAACAAGTAAGCCTTCTCCGAGGCTTGCATTTATTGCATTATTTGTCACCAGTAGAGCGGCTTAGTTACATTTGAAAATTATAGATTTCAATTCAAGCAAAGTTATTACTCAATTTCCCTCATGAAGCATAAATTTTAGCATTAAAAAATACAACACTGGGAGTAAAACAAAACTCACAGCTCTAAGTTGAATTAATGTTATTCTAAACAGAAAGATTTATAGATCATTTTTGAGAATTCCCACTCAATGATTTGAGCTAAATGCGTAGCTTTCTCGAATTTAATAAAAAAGTCGACTTGAAGAGTTGCAGCGTTCTAGCTTTAATTTGAAAAAAAATCATTTCTGCTTCATTTAACAATATAGAACCAACCCTAGCTAGGCTATTTGGAGCAGTATCAATAATTTATTGCGCGTATAAATTCATTCGAGAATATAAAGCAAGAATGGAACAATGGTCCCTACTCAAAGCAGAGAAAGTTATGAGGATTCCGGGGTATGGAGTGGAAGTTCAAGCTAACTAAGCTTGTCCCCCTCCAGGCTTGTGCTCTGCGTTTAAATTTGTTTTCTACTGCATTGATGATGCAGTTGGTCAGAACATTTTCAGATTTGACTTGGGTGGATATAATCCGAATTTTGATCTCTTTCAGACAAATACTGAGTCACAATTAATGGTATTTACTTGCAAACATTTTAACTTTGTTCCTGATATGTTCTTTGTCAACCTCACATTTATTCAATTATAATCATTATCATTTGTTCCTTTCCACAAATCTCATTTATCCAAAAATCATCATTTATTCAGAAAGTTTCAGGGTTGAAAGTTTCACATTGAATTCTATTATGAAAGTGAGAGTATGAGCTCTGTATCGTGGAATTCAGTATGAAGACAAGTGCATTATATGAAGCAAAGATTACATAAGACTGTGAGCTCTGTTACAAATGTCTCCCAAAATACATTTAAGATAAATTTTGTAATAATAATAATTTTTTTCTATTCAAATTATCCTCACATTACATAATATGATAGTTTACAAATTAGAGTGATCATAGAATAATAACATCTTATATTTTATCACATACGTCGTGAGAATCTATTTAGATCTCTATAATATAATAAAAATAACAATGATAACTGTACAAACTGAAAGAATTAATTAAGATCTCCTATTATTATTAAGATGTTGTGGCTACCCCATGAAGCTAATTTAAATTTAAGCTTATATTGGGGAGTTGTTTTAATACATTATTTATCAGATTTACAAGAGATTCATAAACATAATATAAATTCTTCTTCTTCTTGTATTAATATATATATATATATATATTATATATATATATATTATATATATATATATATATATATATGTATATAGTTTTTGTCATGTTTAGAACTATTTTACATTTATATGTTAAATTGAGTTCTATGTTAATCTTCTATTATTCTATTGATTTGTTATAAAATAGCTCTTTATTTCTCTTTAAACTTCTGCGTATGTGTTAAGGCTCTCGAGGTGATTGGGGATGCTGTTGTGGATGTTCGGTACAAAGTATTCCGGTATTGCCTTTCCAATCTCTGTATAAAAGTTTGGTGTTCTATAGTGCAAGTGTCTTGTATTGTATCTATTTTCATTGGTTTGTCTATAATGATTTTCGAAGTAGTATTTCTGTAGTATTATGAATTTGTACAAGTTTTTGAAGTTGAGTATCTGTATTGTATTTGTGTCTAGATGCTGGAAAAAATTTCTTCTTATTCTGTCAATCAGTTGAGCCACTGGATTCAAGATATAATTTGAAGCATGTCTATAAACGGTTATTCCATATTTTATTTGAGATTCTATTAGGCAAAGGTATACTGAACGTTTTGCTTTCATTGGTAGCAGATATTTTAGTTTGAAGCATCTACGTGCTATATACCTCAGTTTTATAGCCAACACTTGTGAGTGTTGTATACTTCATATTCAAATCGAAATGCATTCATAGGTACTTCACTGTGTCTGAGTGTTTGATTTTCTTGCATGGTTGGTTAGTTTTAAAACATTCGTATTTGTGGCTAGATACTCTATTGTTTGGATCGATGGTATCTATGTTCAGTTTTGGGTTATGAAATACTATTGTTTTAGTCTTTGCACTGTTTATTTGGATATAATTGTTATGAAAGTATTTTGTAATTGTGTTTATCTCTCTGTATTTTTTCGGCTGCAACTGATAAGTTTTTATGTGTAGATAAGATTATAGTATCATCTGCATAGTTGTAGACCTCCCCTTTGAAATCACAGTTTCTCAGATCACTAATAATACAGATTGAAGAGCAAAGGTAATAGTGGTGAGCCTTGAATGACCCCAAAAGATTGCGATTTTAGAGTACTATTGCTCTTCCCAATTTGAACAATTGTTTCCCTGTTACTAAAATAACTCTTGAATATTAATTCCGAATCCATCCCACATACTCCCATTATATTCAATTTCTTTAGGAGTATTTTATGCTGAATCGTATCGAATGCTTTGCTGAGGTCCAATAGTACTGCCAAGGTCAAACTTCTTCTATCTATATTCTTATTGATTGAATATGACACTTTCTCAAGTAGTTGGGTTGTGGACTTACCAAGAACAAAACCATATTGGTTTCTATTTAGTAGGTTATTCTGAATTGAGTATTCCTTAAGATCATCATGAGTGATGAATTCATATATTTTCATCAGTATTGAGATTGCACCTATTGGTCTGTAATTTTGAATATCTTTTTTTGTCCATTTTTATAAATAGGTTTGAGTAGTGTTTTTTTTCATTTCCGTTGGGATTTCTCCTGTTTCAATTATTGTGTTGTATTGGTGAAGGAGAATTCTTTTTAAGTTTTCAAAATAGTCTCTTATATTTTTTGGTTTGAAATTATCGATTCCTGAGAGGCAGTTCTATTTAAATTTTTCACTATACTCTGTAATTTATCCATCTGTACTGTTTTTATTATGGTATGTGGTTCGTTTCTCGATACAAGTCAAGTTCATCAGTTTCAATCGTTGGCACGAAGAGCTCATTTGTTGATATGTTTCTGTTCATTTCTCCTATCTTGGTTTTAAAATGTTCATTGAAGCTATTGCATAATTTATTGAGATCTTCTTCTTTTCCGATTTTGGAATTTTCCCTTATTATTGACTGGATTGGTTTCTTCATACATCCAGTATCTCGTCGACTGCATTCCATGTTCTCTTGGCATCTCCAATGTGATCTTTGACTTTATTGTAGTAGTGGTTACGCTTTTCTCTACGTATTTCGTTAGTTAGATTTTTTCTGTGGATTTTATATTCATTTTTCAATTGGTTATTATTTGGTTGTCTTTTTAATCTGCTCCATAATACATCTTTCATTCTGATTCGGTTTTTAATGTGTTAGATTATCAATGGCTGGGTTTTTTCATCTCTCTTATGGCGGATTTTTATTGTAGCTTTTGCATAGATGTTTTCAAATTTTTGAACAATTGAGTCATAGATCTTTGTTGGATCGTTTGATGCTGAATTATCATCCCAGTTAGTGTTCCTAATCATATTTCCTACAAGCCTGTCCGAGATGATCTCTATTTTTTCATCTGTCACTAATGTTTATGTTTCAATTTCATTTGGCTTAAAACTAATCATATAATGATCTTCTATTTTTGTTTTAATAATCATTGTCTCTATCTGATTTTGGTTTATTCTGGAATTGATATGGTCTATGCATGAAGACTTCATATGATCAGCATTCAGTTCTATTCTGGTTGGCCCTTTTATTCCATTTGCAGACCAGCTGTATACAATATACTAGTAGTTCTTTGAACAGTATACCTCACGCAGTATTCTCATCCAAGTACCTGATTGAAACTATAGACCTTATGGAAATACAGCAATAGACTGGCTTCTCCACACATCTGTGTAATCACTTGTCAGCTGATTTGTGATGAATAATTCTATAGTCTGATTTTTACTATAATATTGGCGTATGAAGGAGGCTCTTTTTCCCTTTATATTATCCTTGAAATGCAAAATTTCCAAAAACCTTGTTATACGTCGACGCGCAATTTAAAAAGGAACATACCTGTCAAATTTCATGAAAATCTATTACAGCGTTTCGCCGTAAATGCGCAACATATAAACATATAAACATTCAAACATTTAAACATTAAGAGAAATGCCAAACCGTCGACTTGAATCTTAGACCTCACTTCGCTCGGTCAATTAAGATAGCTTTCTGATTGTGGATTGATGTCTCGCTCCAAGATATCAATGTTCATATCTCCCATGATTATAAGATTCTTTTTGTTATTCACACGTCCAGTTTTCAGCCAATTCTCTATTTGCTCATTGAATTGGTTAATACTTTTTGAAGGTGGCCTGTAGAATACTGCAATCAAATAATCTTTTTTGTTCATTGACAATTCGAATAGGAGTGACTCACTAGGAGGATAATCCTAATCTATCATCTTGATATTCAATTCTTTCTTAAAATATATTATTGTGCCTCCGCCAGCTCTTTCTTCTCTGCAGTAGCTTAAATGATTATTTCGTATATCAGATGACTCTATTTCCTTCTCTTTTAAATGATCTCAATCAGGATAAGTAATTTTATTCTATCTAATGTATTCCCCATCACTGCTTAAAGTGTGTCCCAATGTTTTTCTATGTTTCTTATATTAATCATGATACATATATTCAAATGAGTTTTCCTCTAATATAGTACTTTTAAAATCTTCAATATTATTGTACGTTTTAGTTCGTATTTGTTCTATGTCAAATAACTGATCCATAATTGAATTAGTAGGATGGTGGTAATTGAAAATTTTATAATTTATTGCTTTTATAATTTTTCTGGTAATTTAGGGTGAATTTTGTTTGATTTTGGGTTTTTTGTGCGTGTTGTGAGCTCTGTTTTATCTTTTATTTTTATATTTTTTTCTGTTTGTATGTCTCAAAGAAGGTGAGAGTATAATAATTCATTTTCAAAGTTAATGGAGTGCTCTCATAATTGTCTTATCTGTGTAGGTCTGCCGTATCGTTATTGATAAGGAAGTTTTATCTCTCTTGCGAAGGGAGCACTCATTGCTTTTCTGTTAGTTTAATTCATTCCATCTTTCTGTAAACTACTTTCTTTATCCATACCGTTGTGTGCCTGATATTAAGATATATTGTTATTGATTTGAATACCTAATGTTTTTGTTGCTCATGTTATAATTTCATAGTGAAGTGATCAATTTCTATTGGAATTAAAGTTCATCGGTTTAGTTTATCTCACCAGTCTAACCTGTCAAATATTTTGGTTACCTGCCTGTTCTTTCTCTAATTCATTTTAATTTTGGGTATTCAGTCAGTCTACAAAACAGTGCACACAACTTGATTGGATTTTCATATATATTTTTTCCCTTTTAGTTTAAAGATGACAATAATAAAGAAATTGATCAAGATTCACGATAATACCTGTTATCCTTACCTCTCACACTTCAAATAATGTTCAATGTGGTTATGATATATTGTCTTTTTTTATATGTAAGTACTATATTCATATTGTCTTTTTATTTATCACTACTGATTTTACACTTGATGTTTTGGAATATTGTCCTTTGAATGCACACGTATCTTATTATCGTTTGTCAATTTCTTGATGAATATTCTTCCATTTCTGCTCCATATGTAATGGTATCCTTGTTGTATCGCATCTTGTTCTATCTCCCAGAACAGTTTTTTTGAATTCCCTTGATTGATTTTCCGCCAGGTAGATCCTTTCTCTGTTGTTGATACCTAGGATATCTTCGTCGGTGATTTCCATTTTCCTCTTTTGTAGAATGATGAGCTTTCCATTTTCAGTTTTCATTTTCACTATGATATTTGTGTCCTTCGTTTTATCATTTTTCACTGGTAGCCTTTAGATTGACTCAATGTCATAAGACGATACGTTTGGAATGTTTAGCTTTTTTGTGATAGTATCAAATATATATTGAGATTCTCATTTGGTAATTTCTTGACACCCACAATTTCAATATTCTTCTCTAGCGAATGATTTTCCAAATCAAATATCCTTTTCTCCAGTGATTCTATCGTTTTATCCTTTTCTTCATTTTTTTATCTAATTTATCCACTTTTTCCTTGTACTGCTTCATCTCCTCAGTGATGCCGGTAATAGATGTTATTAAATTTTCAATATTTCTAAGATTTTGGAAAAACTGGTAAAGAAACGTCTTGTGAATTACATGGAAAAAAACAACTTACTATCTAGGAATCAATTTGGTTTTCGTGAGGGGAGGAGTACAGAAGATGCGGTATTAGAATTGTCAATTTTGTCACAGATAAGCTAGAAAATAACAAAAAATGTGCAGCAGTGTTCCTGGACCTAGCAAAAGCTTTTGACACTGTTAATCACAGTTTGCTGCTGAAGAAATTAGAAGCCATGGAATTAGAGGAGTTCCTCTAGCATGGTTTAGATCATACCTCTGTGACCGGCGTCAAAAAGTCAAAGTTGAAGAACATCTCAGTTCAGAGGAAACGATGAAGTTTGGGATTCCCAAGGAACAGTTCTTGGGCCAATTCTGTATTTGGCATATGCAAATGAGCTATGTTCAATTAAGATAAGAGGAAGAGTAATAGCTTTTGCTGATGATACGTGTATACTATTTGAAGGAACACCTGGGAGGAAGTTTTTAATCTGGCACAGGAAGAATTGATCAAAGTCGATAAATGGTTAAGAGAAAATTTGCTTACAGTAAATGCAACAAAAACGAAATTTTTAGCCTTTTCTCTGACAGAACGGACGAGACCACCGGATTCTTCAATAATCCTGCATCACTGTGGAAGCACCAACAACCCGTGTGATTGCCCTTCAATTCAACAAGTCAATGAAATAAAATATTTAGGAACAATAGTGGACAACAAATTCAAATGGGACAAGCACATTAATCTATCAATTACCCGGATCAGGAAGCTTCTCTACAAATTCTATCAACTCCGTAAAATCCTCAACTATGAGACATTAAAAACTGTTTATTTTCTTTAGTGCAATCAATTTAAGATACGTCATAATTATCTGGGGAGCTACGAATTTTACACATGTTGAACCTCTCTATAAACTTCAAAAACGAATACTAAAAATAATAGGCTTCAAGGAGAATCAATTCCCCACGAACATTCTTTTCAAGGACAGTAAAGTACTGAGTGTAAGACAACTCTACATCCAGGCTATCATCACGCGAATGAGGAGAAACAACGAACACATAAGACTGGCAGATCATAACCATCAAACAAGGCAGAGAAACACGTATTCAATAGTACCAAGGATGAACACTACATTTGGGCAAAGAAACTACACATATTTGGGACCAAAAATTTATAATTCAATACCAAGTTACATTAGGGAAGAATTCAATAGACACAGGTTCAAGAAAAGTTTATTTTCCTGGTTGGTTGATATTGGAGTGGAAAATTGTGAAATTTAGTTAGACTGTAAATATTGAAACTATTATTCTTCATTCCACTCTTACTGTTTTTCATTTTTCTAAAAATAACCTTTTTCTAAAAATAACCTTTCTTATTATTATCCTTAATAGAACATTAATATTTATTTACTAATTCCATAATTTTGTTTGTTTGTATTATACATTTTTACTAATTTTATTATAAAAAACTTTAATCCCATATCAGTGAATGAAGTTGTAAATAGTAATTATTACACGCAATAAGCAACTAATTACTTATACCCCAACACATATAATATATAGTGGGGTGTATATTTATTCATTGAAATTATCATTTATTCATTGTTGAAACACCGCTGATTTATGTAGTTATATTACAATACTATATTATCAATATTCTAATGTTGCATTCAATCTTCATTGTAATTAATAAGTTTTCATGATATGTGAAATTTGCTGCATAATTGGCTGTTGTACTGTAATTTATTGTAGATTCGTGTATGAACCAGAATGTATTGTAACTTACTTGAATATAAAAGCAAGGTCAAGACACCCGTGTCCTATTGTGCGGCCATTTTGTGCCTATTTCATGGCGGTACATTTGAAAATCCAATCTAATTCAGTTTGCTCGTAACAAAATCATAATGCAAAATGCATTATGCATTTGAAAAACAATATTCTAGTTCAGATAATACGTGAATTCAGGTTTTCAGTTTTTTAATAATGAAATTTAGATAATAAATTATTCATTTATTTATTATTATTATATTATTATTATCAATGTTCATATCTCCCATGATTATTTCTTTTTGTTAGATTCTTTTGTTATTCACACGTCCAGTTTTCAGCCAATTCTCTATTTGCTCATTGAATTGGTTAATACTTTTTGAAGGTGGCCTGTAGAATACTGCAATCAAATAATATTTTTTGTTCATTGACAATTCAAATAGGAGTGACTTAGCAGGAAAATCTTAATCTATCATCTTGATATTCAATTCTTTCTTAAAATATATTATTGTGCCTCCGCCAGCTCTTTCTTCTCTGCAGTAGCTTAAATGATTATAATTTCGTATATCAGATGACTCTATTTCCTTCTCTTTTAAATGATCTCAATCAGGATAAGTAATTTTATTCTATCTAATGTATTCCCCATCACTGCTTAAAGTGTGCCCCAATGTTTTTCTATGTTTCTTATATTAATCATGATACATATATTCAAATGAGTTTTCCTCCAATATAGTACTTTTAAAATCTTCAATATTATTGTACGTTTTAGTTCGTATTTGTTCTATGTCAAATAACTGATCCATAATTGAATTACTAGGATGGTGGTAATTGAAAATTTCATAATTTATTGCTTTTATAATTTTTCTGGTATGTAGGGTGAATTTTGTTTGATTTTGGGTTTTTTGTGCGTGTTGTGAGCTCTGTTTTATCCTTTATTTTTATATTTTTTCCTGTTTGTATGTCTCAAAGAAGGTGAGAGTATAATAATTCATTTTCAAAGTTAATGGAGTGCTCTCATAATTGTCTTATCTGTGTAGGTCTGCCATATTGTTATTGATAAGGAAGTTTTATCTCTATTGCGAAGGGAACACTTGAATTCACTTGAACGCACTTGAATTCACTTTCTTCAAATGAATTTTTGAAGAATAACTTCCCTGGTTCATTTTTTTTTCACTTGAAACCATACTGCCGACGAAATTTGAAAGCTGCTTCCATCAATACATTGCTTCCTCTGAATAAGAGGTCCTGATCTTTCTGTCAGCGATGTGAAGGACAAAACATTTTCCAGCATCATTCTCACAACATTGAAAGGTGGGCCTGTCTTTTTTGCATTTGTGATTACATTCACCCAGTCATTGCATGTGAAAATTGAGTGACTGGGTGCCTTCTTTGACGCTCTCTCAATGACACTGTGGTCACTGTCCACTTCCATGTGTGTGTGTCCTCTCAAAAGAAACTTGTGATTGATTACTTTCAATGTTTTACTTATATTCAATAGACACATGTACATCAACACCATCATCAAGTTTCTATTCTGCCCGGGACAACTATCTGTCCACACAATCAAATTTTCTAAATCCGGGTCATCTTTCAACCCTGCCTCAATTGCCCATGTGTAGAAGCATGAGGCTATCTCGTTGCCACCGCGACCTGCCGTCGATTCATCCCATAGCATACAGTAGGTTTTATTAGAGCTATGAATTGTATAATTTAGAGTCCAAGTTTTCTCAAATAGAAGCTTTGGGAATTTAATAGGTTTGGAGTAGGTAGACATTTTTGGAGGTCTGCCATGACCACTTTCACAGTTGTTTTATCTTTTTCTTCAAGTTTGTCTTCTTTTTTAGTTTATATTGTGACTCAGCGTCTTTTTGATGTTCATTTAGTTCATCCTTTATTCTTCTACTCTCCTCATCCGTCTTTGCACTCTTCAGCTTACAAGCATAGAGGTCACATGTGTCACATGTATCATTGTTGGGTAATTTGAAGGAAATGTTAAAATCTTCGTTGAAAACTTCCTGAAAATCCATTCTTTGCCTTCTTTTGCTCCATTGGTTTTGCACTCTTCTAAGTAATTTTTGTACATAATAGAAATGTTCAAGTGATGACCAAGATAAAGACGGTTTGTTTTTTCTCTACTGTAGTGACTCTCATATTTTGGATACTTATTGATATGTTGTTTAATGCCTTCAATTATGTCTTCTGAAATTTTAGTTGAAGGCTTGTGCTTTCCCCTTTTTTCCTCTGCTATGAGGCCCACATCAGAAATTTTTTCCAAGGAATTTCGTAAAAATGTCTCTGAAATGCATAGGGTTGATAGGAAAAATGCTTTACAAACTTTGATTTTATTCCCTTTGGTTTTCTGGTTTCTTATAGATTATAATTGAAGACAATCCTCAATATTCACAAATAATAGATATCTCTGGCAAAGTATTTCAATAATAGATTGAATAAATTTCATTAATAAATAAAACAAACCTAAGACATTGATCACCAGAGTGCGCTGAGCATGATCTGTCTCCCAGCTGTTTTACCCAGTCTATTAAACTTTCTTTTCGATAGCTAAGATACGCTGATACGGAAGCACTTAGATACACTAGCGCTGGGAGTGGGACTTACGTGAAATAGCCTCATAATCTGTTTAGAGCCAAAGAATAGTATCTGGAATTACTATTCTTGGCATTGGAATTTTTAGAGCTAGACAGTAGTAAGGTGGACTTACTACTGTTTGGTTTTGGGAGAATATTGGAGTTACTACTGTCTAATCCTTGTTATCTTGAAAACGAAGTAATTCTGGAGTTAATGCTTTTTGGCACTGAAAGAGGGAACCTAAATAAGTCGTTTTATACAAAAACCTGAAAATGCCATTTTTGGAGTTAAGGTCCTCTGGTTCTGAGGTCCAGATATATGAATCCAGTTTGTAAGCTGAATATTAGGCTGATGAGTTTGAGTGTAGGCGGAGCAAGGGGCGAAGGGTGATGAGGGGTGGAAAATCGTGGTGCTAGTATATATGCAGGCAGTCATGTCTTGCAAAGTTAGTTGCGTTGGGTCTCTCTTAGTCTCTTGGATTTTGGACAGTGTTCAGTGTAGGAGTGAGTTTTGGTTTCAGACTTCAATTATCCTATAGGGAATTGACTGAGCCAGTTAAAGATTGTATCTAGAATTTTCAATTTTCCTCATTTCAAATCCACACCACCCCACCCTAAAAAGCCCAAATAACTATATCAAATTACATAGCATCAAAGTAAACAGCAAATTTAATTATTAAGCTTTTCTAAATACAAATCTGTAGATACAGTTTTAATTAACTTCTTGAAGCTTACAGTTGAAATTTTCTTCTAAGCACAAATAATAGTTTATTAGAGCAAGGCTCCCCTGATCATATTCATTCTTTAAAATTTATCAATTCTCTTATTTTTGACTATAATCGTATTTCTAACTAGAGGTGTTCAATATTTTGATTTTATTACTTATTTTTCAAGTAACCTGATAAAAGTAATAAGAACTGTTTGTTAATTTTGTTGTATAAAATTAAACTTGAACTGTAGTATTTTCAAAAACTCAATAATCTTGTATATTTTAAATCATTACTATACTTAAATCAATTTTATAAATTCTCTTAAATTTAAAGTTTACTAATAAATTCATAATCAACCTTTGTTTTGCCTTTCACTTTATACATTTCCTTACACACGACCCTGATCTATCTCTCTTTATCTTTTTCTTCTATACTATTATTAGTTCAGTGAGTGAAATATAAGTATCCACACAGTGAGTGAAATTATAGTAAAGTAATTATTTTATCAATTCATAGTAATTGATTGGCGCCGGGCAAAATACCGTATAGAGTGAGGGAGTTCGAAACCCACTCTAAACAAAGACCGACAGTGGGAAAGAGTTCACAATAATAAAGAAATTGATCAAGGTTTACCTGTTATCCTTACCTCTCACACTTCAAGTGTTCAATGTGGATATGATATATTGTCTTTGTTTTATATGTAAGTACTATATTCATATTGTCTTTTTATTTATCACTACTGACTTTACACTTGATGTTTCGGAATATTGTCCTTTGAATGCACACGTATCTTATTATCGTTTGTCAATTTCTTGATGAATATTCTTCCATTTCTGCTCCATATGTACTGGTATCCTTGTTGTATCGCATCTTGTTTCATCTCCCAGAACAGTTTTTTGAATTCCCTTGATTGATTTTCCGCCAGGTAGATCCTTTCTCTGTTGTTGATACCTAGGATATCTTCGTCGGTGATTTCCATTTTCCTCTTTTGTAGAATGATGAGCTTTCCATTTTTAGTTCTCATTTTCACTATGATGTTTGTGTCCTTCGTTTTATCATTTTTCACTGGTAGCCTTTAGATTGACTCAATGTCATAAGACGATACATTTGAAATGTTTAGCTTTTTTGTGATAGTATCAAATATATATTGAGATTCTCATTTGGTAATTTCTTGACTCCCACAATTTCAATATTCTTCTCTAGCGAATGATTTTCCAAATCAAATATCCTTTTCTCCAGGGATTCTATCGTTTTATCCTTTTCTTCATTTATTTTACCTAATTTATCCACGTTTTCCTTGTACTGCTTCATCTCCTCAGTGATGCCGGTAATGGATGTTATTAAATTTTCAATTTTTTTTTTTTTTTTTGTTAATTTCTGGCATCAACTCTAGTCGATTGTTGATTCGATTGAGAATGCTTTGGAAATCCGTGTTTTCATTTAATGAAGAGGTAGAATCACTCCTTGCTTTCATCTCTATTCTACATGCTGGACACCGCCAATCAGCTTTCTTTTGACTTGACATATTCCTATGTGTTGATTCCCTCAGTCCCGAGCATTCAAAATGCATTTGTTGGTTGCATCCATTACAGTTCACTGAATCGCCGTCGGATGGTAGTACTGTTCTTCTTCGCATCTCGTATATTTTTTCATGGTTGAATTTTTTATTATTTTCCTTGCTCACAACGACTCACGTAAACCCACCTAATGATTTTAGCAGTTCATGAAGGTAGTTTTTTCTTGTTTGAAAGTTCCGATCCTTCCTATTTCTAGGTTATGATGTGTCTGTTATTTTGATTTCGTCGTTATGTCAAACTGATCACAGTTTCAGTCCAATTTTTTGTTCATTACTACACTTTTTAACACCATAGAAAATGTTTCATATATCACTTTACACTCACTTACTACTTTTATTTCGAAAATAACGCGAAATTTTAGAGCTAAGTTGAAGAGACTGCTAGTTTCATCCAATGCCACCTGAACAATAATAATAATTATTATTATATTATTGAATGACTATTTCCTTCACAGACTGAAATTTCAAACGTAATCAATATATCAATCTTTCAACAACCTCAAAGCTTTAAAACTCCTTACCAACTCTCCAAAATATTTCATGGTTTACTTGTTTGATTGTACCCAAAATCAATCTCATTGTTCATGATGAAGGATTCTGATGAACATCATTGAACAGAAAAGGTTGAATTTGATGACTGAACAATGCTCTTACAACAATGCAGTGCCAGAACTAATAATAGGGCTTTCTCACTCTATGATAGCCTTCATGATTTGGCGTCAGAGTTGATGTGAATTTCGGGCTGAATTCGACTTCGAATTAAAATAATGCATGAGTCGAGATCTTCTCTACATACTTATATTTTCCAAAGGCGGAGATCTATTGAGGAGCCAATAACATGAGCCAGAGAAAGTTTGTTTGGAAAACAAAGTTCCACTCTTTCAAGTTTGTGATGGAGCCAAAAAAATTCCTGGAAGCTCAAATGAATTGCAGAACTTTAGTGTTGTTCCAAGTGCCAATAATTGGTTGATGATTCCTAGGCCATAGATAAGTCATTGCATGAGAATGATAATTATTATTACATTGAACTGATGATAAATTCAGTTAAGTTGAAGAAAGGAATATAAAGTTCAAATTGGCATTTTGTATGATTTCAATCAACTATGTGAATAACAGATTCAAGAGTTCCGATTTAAAAGTATGGATAGAGGCGTCAATATAATTTTGATAGCACTGTAGAAATCACATCTGTCACAAAAGTTATCCTCGAATATTATTGAACATCAACTGAAACTTTTTAACAATGTTGAGCTAGAAAGCGACTACTTAGAAAATAGACATGATATTAATGTTGATAATATTAATAATATGTATTCAAGCTGTTTACTGGGAACGTGAATACTGTACAATATAGATGAACAACTCTCCATCAATTATATCAATGAGACGAGAGAAGTATTCAATGTTAGAAGAATAATTATTTGGCAAAACAATTGCTTGAAAAACAAAATTACAAGTGAAGTAGAAATAATTGAATTTGAAATAATTACAATTTCAAAAATCACTGTATCATTTATTATATTTCCTTGCATTATAACTTTGTGAAATATGAAATATGAGAGAGATAGATATACAATATGAGTGTGATGTGCATGAGTAGGAAGCAGTAAAGCTAGAGCAGACACACATGTCTTGCATGTCTTCACTTGAAAAAATCTCTCCAAGGACTGTCTAGTAAAGAAATGTGAAAGGGCACAAGAGTTGAAGAAGAAAAAGCGAGTTATGGGATCGATAGTGATGGCTGGAGATGCGGCCTCTAATGGCTGTGGGTGGGTCACGTAGCCTCCACCAATGACAAGAGATCGTTGAATCTGGTCCGGGAATGGAGTTGAAGACCAGAGGCAGGCCAAGTTGGAACGAAGCAACAGCATCGCACCCAAATTGAATCAACTATGACCCACACGAGAGACCATCTCATTAATTGCTAAATCTAATAATGGTAATGATGATGTATACGATGCATTCGTGCAACAGGCTCGTACAGTGTGAATGCCATCCGGGAATATTGGATTGGAGGACGATCATCGGTAAGTAATATGCTATACTGATTTTCAGCCCTGAAAGGGTTATGGCTGTGATGAATTATTATAATTCAGCCATCAACATTCGAACCATTTGGTTGGCCCATTATTGTTCTGATTTAGCAATCATCATTAGAACCAACCCTATTTATTTATCTTGGAGCATGGATAATTTATACATTTTGTATTCTCTGATACCATGATGCTATGATGAATCTTCAGTTTATTCAATTTTATAATGGCGCTGGCTATTATGACATTTCAAAGAACTATCATGGAAATTCAATACACAGTATTTCTGGCTTTAAAGAAAAGGAGATCTATCAAATTTTTTGTATCATGGAAAGCACTTTTTAATTAAGTTGGCGCCCACTATCTCCCATATCAAAAATGTTGTGCTTCATTGATATCCTAGGATATATTGAGTTGATTAATATCCGGTTTCACCAAGCTCTGTCAAGAAAGAACAGGATCAAACCTCGAATTTTCGATAGAAGCTAGCACCGAAGGAATCATATTTATCGATTTATCTTATGGCACACAACACATAAGTTTCCAAAGAAAGAAATATATCGTACATGAGAAACATACATAAAAAGAATAGAACATCTCAGTCATTTATAACATCTTATTCATTCCATGTCATTTTTTATCTCTCAACACTAAATGGACTAGCAAATTCTAGCGGTCAGACAAACTCATGTTCTCCTGACCAAACACAACACATCTCAAATTGGAACACTCAATTGCATTTTAAACCAAAGAGTTCTCATGAGGACTAACATACAAAAAATCTTGGGCCTTAACACTTCAACTAGTAAGCACAGGCTGTGGGTATAAAAGCACCCGGAAAAACGTAGGAGTTGAAGGGTTAAGTCCAAATTTGCCATTTGAATATAGAAATCGTATTCTCAGTGCATTCATTATGAATCGTAGACCATTCAATATTTAATTTAATATAATATTTTAATATTTAATTTCATATTTTCTAATCTTTCCTAATGTTCATCTTCATACATCTTATACTCATTTATTCAATGGAAGCACGTATTTTCATCTCTTTGTAATGATTGAATAGATCCCAAATGTACTAAAGGACATTGTCAAAACTTCAAATTCATCGTTTGGAAATCACACAATCATAATAAATTCCAAACTATTCTATTCCTTTTCCAACCCTGCATTACTCGCGCGGGATAAATAATATGATTATCCACATAATTTTTTCTGTGTACTGCTTCTACCGTTGACATAAGACTTGGATGTCTCAGTAGCTTCCTGTTTCTGTGGATATATTATGACAAACATGCATTTACAACACTCTACTGCCAATTGGAGATTTTCCTGATAATCATTTTCCATGAAACTTTATATTTCTGAACAATATGAAATTATTAAAAAAACACACAATAAGTTCTGCTTAGTTTTATTCATACAAGTTTCTCGTTAAAGTACGTACATTTATAATTGTGATATTCCACAATGTAATATTGTAATACATTCATCCTGGATTAGAATAATTAAATTCCTTGAATCGAATGGGATCATAAATTGACCCTGCGCGAGTAATAATGAAACTAAATTCCCGCCAGTAATGTAGGGTTAAACCATAGAGAAAGGATAAGCGATTGCTATTTGTTTGTCTCTGGTTAAACTAAACAAGCAATCTTATCAAGATCTATTATGAGTAAAGGAAGAAATTGTTTATAATATATTGTTCCATCCCCTTATATTATTCTTCTCTCAATTCTACCTGCAGTTTCTGAAGCTATTCAACTAAAACCCAATTCTTAATTTTCAGATCCAGATAGCTAAAATATTATTCAATGGCGGTTGAAAGAAATGGAAGCTTACACTGTTTGAATTTAAAATTGAAGCTTACTCTTAGCCAATGCATAAATTGAGAAATCACAGAAGAATCCTTTGTATAGCAGCAGTTAAGAAGAACCAATGTTTCTACATATTATGAATTTTAAAATGGAGAAGAGCTTTCAATACGAGAGGTTTTTACTTTTTAAGTCATATTCCAAGCATTAATATTAGTGTTGGAAAGATAGTTTTTTTTCAAATACTTCTTACGTTAGAGACTTTTAGAAAATAATCGATCAATCATGTAAAAAAAGTGAATCGGAATTTTCTGTTTTTCCATTCCAAATTCTCTGGGACCAATATGTAGGAAGCGCCGAAGTATCACTAATCAACTTACCTGTGAACCGGGGAAAAGGGAATCGGGGATTCAAATGCGATTAGCAACTCGCGCGTGATAATTTGGTAGCACTGGCACGGAGGATAGTTTTGGTGTTGACCGTAGCGCCGCTCGAGGAGGACTACTGACTACTGATGGAAAAGCCAACGCCAGCTATCGAGTATCACCCCCACCCCTTCCGAAAACAAGGGGGAAGGTGCGCCCTCACAGGGCCCCCACCTCGGGGACCGTCACGTCCACCTTTATTCAAAACACTCGAACCCCTGACACCTATCGCACACGTCGTACATCTCTCGCTCGCGGGTCTTATCGGTGAAAAATATCGCCACGTCAACGCGACGGGACTGCAAGACCTATCTAACCGCTCTTGACAACCGCTCCAAAAATATACCCTAATTACATTTTGTTCGCAGATCGATAGGTACGTCAGCCTCCGTCAGTCGATGCTCACTTAATAAGCGAGCTGGTATTCTTCAAAAGCTAGGCGAAAACCGATAGCTATAACAAACAGTGTTTTGCTGCTCCTTTAGCAAACTTCCCCTCCCCTCCCCACAGCTATCCATTATTGCACAGCTTTAATCAGTCCATGTTTGATGAAATTACTATGCTCACCTCCCCACTCGATATGGGTATGGAGTTTATGTTTGTAATTAATTATGTATTCAATAAAATTAAATACTTCTCAATACGCTTCTAAATCATTAATATTCCCAACTCAAATAAATATATAACCATCATTACGTCTGGACTAATGTACTGATTGACTTGAAATTTCGCATTTTGATTTTTGATTCACCGAGGATAGTTATAGGTATATTTGTAATTCTTCAAGATTTCAGTAGGCCAAGTTTTCAGTCTATCAAGTTTTCAATTAGACCCTTGCAGAGCACAGGTTACCTGCTAGTCGATTATACAGAAACATGATGTAAGCGATTCATTAATTTTATCACTCACTAACTCCAAAAGGAGCTTCACAATCATAATATGACCCTCAGTTCTACCAAAGCAGTTGAAAAAGTGATAGTTTCAAAATATTCAGGTTTCATAACAATTAAATCGGCTTTGGAGCTTTAGGACTTTTTTCTGAAAGCAATAATTGCCAAAGCATTGGCATAGATTTCGAAAGGGTGGCAACTGTATATCTTTTCAAGGTTTGGTTATCAAATTGATCGAAAATGAAAACTGACAACCTATGAGCGCGGATATATGAAATGCAGGCATCTTTCATTGCCATTCGAAATTTCTTATATTTTATGATTCATTTTGTATTTTCTCATTATTATTAATGCATCTTTCCCTATTTATAGACATCTTGAAATATAACGTAAATCAGTCAAAATATGTGAAAAATTGAGAAAATATTGGATTTATCATAAATTTGAAGAACTTTGTCAGTGAAGAAGAATTTTTTTAGTGAACAAATATCAGAAATCTCATCACTAATAACATCAAAGTGACAGAATGTTCAAGAAGTGTTCTTCATATGAAGAAGAATCTTCATAGACAACACAATAATCAATATTTAATTCTTAAACTAATCAATTGAGACGGTGTCTATTTACTCTCGTTAATCACTCTCATTAAACTCAATCTTTATGAAGGTTATGATATATGATGAAGATCTTCATTCCGATGACAAAAAACAATAATTGTACTTCAATTTATCCGCATAATACATTGTATTTTGGTTCAATGTAAGTCTCTGATAACATTTTTGTCCATTTGGAATTATCTCAGTAATCATTATTGAGTTCTATTTTTCGACGTGATCCATTACTAAAATGAAAAGAGCTTAGAAAGAATTAGGAACAGAAGCAAACGTACTCAATTAAGGAGCAAGCATTCAGTGGTGGAATTGGATAGGTTTAATACTCACTCGTTCCAGAAATGTCAAGATCCCTACCACTTCACTTGGTGAGAAATAACCATTGTGAGAGTATTTTTTCCATTAGGTTAGTACCGTACTACACTCCATTCTAATGGACTTCATTGATAGCGCTTTCTAGCAAATGAGTTTTCAAAACTCCATTTCTGAATCGTATCGAATAATTTCACAGCTCATCTCATGCTATACTATTCCATTCGAACAAATTTTTCAATACAATTAACTTTTATTAGTACAAGAGATATCCACTGTATAAAGAACAATATTATTTTAGAACACTCCCCCAATTTGAATGTAAACTGCATGGGAACTACATGAAAGTTTAATTCCATCAGAGTTGAGTTATAAATATTATTAACGTCTTAATATCAATACTATTATTATTATTATTGATTATATTATTTATTATATGAAAAATACTCCTTGAGAAATTAAATATAATGGGAGTATGTGGGATAGATTTAGAAATATTCAAGAGTTATTTTAGTAACAGGGATACAATTGTTCAAATTGGGAATTACTCTAAAATCGCAATCTTTTGGGGTCATTCGAAGCTCACCACTATCACCTTTGCTCTTCAATCTGTATATCAGTGACCTGAAAAACTGTGATTTACAAAAAACTGTCATATTTACAGATGGAATAATATGAATTTAATAATAAGAATCATAGTTCTTTATTGAAAGCATTTATTGTGAAGTATTGCCTGATTTTGAACGAAGTTTGCAATGATCGTTGTGTCTGTGATTGCCGAAGAATATTTGTGGGCGAGTGACATGACAAAGCAGTGTTTAAGCGGCGGCGGCGAACAATATGGAGATGGAGCATTTTGAAGAATGGGCTAGGGAAGCAATTTGCCGGAGCGCCACTCTTGAACGACCATTGTTTCAACGATTACGGCTTTGACACAGCACCGCTGCTGCTGCTGTGACTTTGTTACGCTACTGGTGACTTATACGAGTCTCAACTTACGCTTCCAACTATTGGCAAGTTTATGGGCTTTCATTTGGGCACGAACTTGGCGCCTACTATTAATCGCGCAAGCAGAAAACTGACTTTCTTCGGCGGAGAAACTTGCGTCGACCTACTAGCAAAAACTAAGCGGTTGAATGGAATGGCACTAACTCTCAAATACTATTCGTTTTTTGTGTTCAATGAGGATTATTGATGAGGCAACCTATTTCACTACGTACTGTTACCGAATTCTCACACGGCTAATCTTCAGTATTATAATTTCTTCGTGAAACAAAAAAAAGTATGTTAAATTTTTTGTAGATTACGAACATTAATTGAATCCATGTGACTGATCACAATTTATGTTGTAGTCAGAAAATGTAGTCCGAAAATGTTGTAGTCAAAATATTTTAATTCTAGGCATTTATCAATTCTTTATTATCATGTTTTATTCAATTATTTCCCCCTCTACTATCTGAAAGTTTTCTATCAAACTGAATTCAATTTATATATAACTAGCAGAAACCCGTGCTCCGCAAGGATCTATTTTAAAAGTTGACTAACTGAAAACTTGACGTAATGAGATTTTGAAGAATAAAAAATAGGCCTATAACCATCCTTGGAATCTATATGCAAAATTTCAAGTTAATTAGTCGAGTAGTTCAAACGTGATGATGCGTCAAACATAATTTTTCTATCCCGAACGTGTATAAGCCAACTCTTTCATTATTTTATTATAGATACGGTATAGTTAACGACTGCAAGAGATATGACTGTGGAACAGAATAGTGGTGAAACTATGATAGCGCCAGAAGTTTCTCAAACACAATAGTAGGTACTACATGAACTTTTTGAAAGTGATTTGAAAACAAAAATGTTAAAACAACAGAACTGAAAGTTGTCAACCTTATTTAGAGAGGCTTTTGTTCAAGCCGAATGTAAATCTATATACAGTATATAAAAATGAATGTCTGTTTGTGTGTTTGTTTGTTTGTTCCCTATAGACTTGAAAACTACTTGACATAACGGCATCAATCATTGGGAATATGTTGTGTGAATATTGGGGATAGCTTCTGAAGAGAAATTTCAAAAGGGAAGCTAATAATGATTATTTATTAATCCATTTTACAGACCTATATTTTCAAAATTATCGGCCGAGCGGCTACCGGAGAACGGGAAGATGATCATGATTCAAGATCATATTGTGATAATATGATTTATCATCTAAAGTTACCAGCTGTAATAAACACGTCACCCTGTGATAAATTGTGTATCCTATGGTAATATTGTGTTTTTAGGTTATTTCTGGCTACGGGCAAAAACGATATCGGTTAAGTTATAATGTGCTATGTGATATCGGCTTCAAAGTTATAATATGTTTTGAAAATAATAAGGTATGGTAGCCTACAAAACTAATTTATTGTCATGCTGCAATGAGTTCACTCACATCATAACCAAGAATAATATTACAGTTACAACTTGAAATATTTATGTGTATAAATTTCAACTTACACATGAAAAGATATTCCACTTTTTTCCTAAAAATTTCAGTGCAATTATATGCTGCGCAGGAGATTACCATTCTCATAAATAATAATTACATAAATAAATAACAATCTGCCATGGGAAACAACCTATGTTAACAACAATGCATTGTTCAACAACAATGTAAGTTAAACACCACAAATACTTACAAAACAAACTCAAAAAAGTTTTCTATAATTTCTATACGATGTGTGACGTCACTGTTGTGACGTCAAGATGGGTGGATTTGGCAGTAGATGTTGGCTTCATCGACTTTCAGTATGAATATACAATGGGCCATGTCTATTCTATAACTGGTCTATGGATTAAACCATATGATAGAATATCTCATTTCAATCAATAAATCTCAGTTCCATATGGCGTTCACCTTACAAAGCTTTTGTTCATAAGCTTACTTGATAAGATCCTTTTTCATCCTTAGAAACCCTTAGAGACAAAATATCTCAAAATCCGTTCTTAGTGCGCGTCTAGCATGTTTGAAGAATATTTGTGCAAACTTTTAAGTCTGTAGGACAATTAGTTTGAGCTGTAGTGTGATTTTACATCAAAATTTTCGGAAAATGCCCTCTCCTGGACCCCCCTGTGCTCCTGATCGAAATTTTTCTGCATAGATCTATTTTTTTTGTAGCTGAACAAAAAAGTTCCTCATGACTTTGCTGTGCATTGAGCGGTTAAAAAGTACAAAATTTTGGGGGGGCCCATCTCCCTCAAGGCGGCCAATTTCTGAAAATCCTTTCTTAGTGGATGTTTTCAGGCTACCATAAACAATTGTGCAAAATTTCGAGTTTTTAGGCTCAGTAGTTTTGGCTGTGGTGTGATTTCAGTCTGTCGGGGCTTAGCCTTTTATAGATATAGAAATGTTATCCTGCACTGAAATACATTTATTTTTCCACCCTTAACTATTGAAAGTTATCTCTCAAACTGAACCCAATTTATATAATGTTATCCTGCACTAATCTCAAATTCTTGAAAATTATATCAAAATGAATATTTGTTTAACGAATTATATTTTGTTTACGTTTATGTTTATACTATGAACTAAGTAGCCTAATATTAAGACTTCAGACGGGTTTTTTTGCACAATCCCCGAGAAATAAGGAAAAATTTTTGCGCAAATCCCCCTCCCCCTCCCCCGACCCCCTCTGCGCATGCGCAAACTCCCCCTCTCCCTCTCCTTCTCCCTCTCCCTCTCCCTCTCCCTCTCCTTCTCCCTCTCCCCCCCCTCCTCCTCTCCTTTCTCCCTGAGGGCGCCCCAATTTTATTTCGACTATGTATCACTCACGTGCTGAATTTTTATAAGTTGCTGGCGGCGATCCGAAATCCTGGTAGTCCTGGATTGTTGGTGGCCGAAGTCGTCTCCTCCAAAGGATTAATAAATATTTATATGACTTTCGCTTCAATGAAGCATCACAAAGTCTTATAGAAAATTAATAATTAGATTTAAACTTTAAGTCTTAAAAAGGTACAATACAATAAAGAGTCTTGTGCTCTACAAATTTGGTGACATTTCCTGTAGTGTCTGGCAGGCAAGTGGGTGGGTTCTACTTTTCTTTTCACAATTTTCATTTCCAACTTGCAAATTTACATAAATTTAAATAATTTGTACTATGCCATTTAAAGGTTCAAATAGTTCGTGCCAATTTATTAAATTATTACTTGTATCTTAGGTCTAATATTTTATACTTTCTCGGGCCATATCCAATACATAAACTGAATAGTAAAAATTTACAAAATCTTATCATTTATAGAAATATTTATAAATACATTTGAATCGGCTCACTATTGCCGCCCATCGATTACTACAATTTGATTGGTTCATGCAAATTTACTACAGTATACATGCGCCTATGAACCTCCTACTTCCTTAATACACTAATTTATTTTTATTTTGTGGTTTAAGTACATTTATTACATGCAGTATATTTTTATAATGTTTATAAGTTGTTTCTCCCTCTACTACAATTAGCCATGTGCTTTTTTAATTCCTCTAGTTGCATACCATTTAGTTACAATAAATTTCTGCCAAGGTGTCTGGCTAGATTTTACGTTATGTGACTTGATCGATCATTATGTCGCCGATCAGTGGGTATTTTAAGCCTAACCTCAAATTTTCAATACTTTAAATATAATATTATATAAGTAGCAAATAACTTTCTATTTCTATTCGGCTGTTCTAACTTCAGCCGTGATACCTGGTATTATCTAATCTTCTAATACGTTATCGCATTTGGCGATGCTAGACTATTATTCTACTTCAGACCTATAAAATTCTTTCAAATAGGGATTTTGTTTACCCATCAGATTTTAATACGTTACACATGTTTTGTGAACTATTTATATGAATTTGGCGAAAAATTTGATTTGATGTTTCAAAAGGTGGGTCTATCTGTTCCTAGGACACTGTTGTGGAGTGTAGTTAGTCTCGAAGCAAAAATGTATTAGATAATAAATGAAATAATCCGCAAAATCTTCTTCACTCGTTTCACAAAGCTCGTTATAGGCTAATTGTAAATAGTTTAGCACCGTTAAAATCATTTACCTTTGAAGAATTTAATACAACATCTGACTACTATTAAAAACTATGATATTCTGATATACTTTTTAGCAGGCCTCTTGTCAATATCTAGTTAACTATGTTCATCATGTATTCTATCTTGTGAAAATATGATTCTTTATGATCGAAAGTCGATAACTAACACAGAAAAAATCTAAAATGCTTTTCAAGTTTTTTGTTTACAACAACGATCCATACTTTTGTTAAGGGGAAGTGGTAATTTGAAGTTTCATAGTTGTTCATCAAGAATTAGAGGATACCTGTATGACAATTGGAGAGATTATCCGATCAAAGTTTAGACTGCAAAATATTCAATGAAATCTTTTTTACCAACATAATCATTAGGAGTGCTTCAGTTTCGGCATCCTGGTGATCTACCCAGGAAAACTAACAATGCTAATCAACTTCTGTCTCCAATCATATGATTGATTCATGCGATGTGTCAAGCAAACGATAATTGATGTCCGGAATTATTCAGCGCGTGATGATTTTTTCACTTAGCCGCTGAAATCAGAGAGCGGCGATCGCTCACCCGGCTGTCGAATCTCATCAATTTTAATGGAGTCAGAAGACTAGAAAAGATTCTCAAAAACACCCAATATAAATAATGCAACAGGCAACAGGGTGGTTGAAGTCGTGATCGAGAACGAGAACACTCAGCACTAGTGTGCCTTTCTAAGGATGATGCAGTGAGTGAGTGAGTACTTCTTCTCTCCAAGTTGGATAGCATCGAGATTGGAAAAGAAAACGAACGTTTCTTGGCGAATGGGCTAAACAAATAGAAGTGGTCATGATAATGCACATAAAGTATCTTCAATGGATTCCATTCTGGCTGATTTCACAAAATAGGTCATTTTAAGCACCCCTAATAGTTTGGTTCGGGGGCATAATTTCTTATTCTTCGCATTGGAAGCGTTCTGGGAATGTGTTTTATACTATTTGATGGTTTCTCCGAAATAAGAATTGAAAGTGGAAGGATCACATAATGTTGATAGAGTTCTGAACTTACGGAAAAAGGTACTGTTTTTATTTTGAAGTAGCTATAATTTCTAGCATATGAAGTGGCGAAAATTCTCTATGATATTTTCATATTTCTTCTTTTGTCTTCATCCTACTTGAAACTTTGATATTAATTATGATAAACTGTATTGTTATCTTACACTTTTACAGCAGTTCTCACGATTTTGTCGCTTGTCAGACGCGTCTCGTGGCACTGAGCCACATCCTCAGCGTACAACGAGTAGCTAGATACTCCAGTTCTGAGTATATTTTTGATATTTCTTAATTTAGGCAGATGCTAATTTGTATTGACATGGATTCAATAAAGCCTGATATTGGATATGAGATGTGTTGATAATAGTTTGATTTCCCATTTCATTTTAGATTTGATTCCGAACCAATATTAGGATTCATCTCATGGTTATTATTGGAAAATGTTAGTGAATATTGATTATTGTACACTCAGAAAATTCTGATTTGCTTCATATTTTATGGATATCGATGTTGTTGGAGTGCATACATACCGAGCGTAACATATTTTACATTGAAAAAGCACTATTACTTTCAACAACTCAAATCACCTTTGTGCTGTTAAACTCTCTCGTCCTCCTGATTTTCATGCAACTCCTGATATTATCGTAAATCAAATAGAATTGCAATTTCAATGTGACATATTTCAATCAAAATGATTAATTAAATTATTTCAAAATTGCATGACTGTTGTATTAATTGCATCACTACATGAATGGAACGAAATAATCACTAGTATTCGGCCTTAATCGTCTCCTGATATAGATGTTTCAAATATGAAAAAATCAAGTAATTTCAATAAATTTGTAATTGAAAATGGAAAATGTGACATTGAGGAGAGGGTGAGAGGTACATTACAAATTAATATCAAATGGGATATGTAAAAACGTCTTCAGCGGTTTAAAGTTAACTTCACATTCTTCTAAATATTTAAATTGAAAGAGACCTTGAAACATTGAGACGGGCAAGCGTGGAACAGGGCCGCCTATCTACGATCGCTTTTTGTCAGGTTTGAGTGTTTTCCCTTCCAAGTTCCCAATATTATTTTCTCTTGCTCCCCTTTCCTATTACCTAAATACTCAAATTTGGTATGGTGATAGCGGGATAGAATTGTTGAGGTGAGTGTTTTTGGTTTCATGTGTTTGTCAGTCTCCGTGTTGAAAACAAGGTTAGATCTGAGATTAATAAACGAAATACAGTCCACTATTTACCAGAAGAAACACAATCATATAATGAAATAACTCAATTTCCTTGAGAGGAAAACAGACTATTAAAATGGCAATAGTATTAATTGAACGGACTTGGGTCTTGTGAGCCAACTCCACAACACACGTGATCCATGAATCATGCAATGTATAGGTTATTAATAAGCATAGTATTATATATAATTGAACCTTGAATGTATACTATAATTTTTAGACACTTGATATTTGCATAATTTTTCGAAACTGGTCGCGTCTTTGAAAGTCAAACAGTAGATCTGATTCCATCAAAAACGACTACAAGTTGCCTGTAGAGATGAATCGATAAGAAAAATAATTCTCTGATAGCTCAATAATCATGTTTATTACCTTATCAATAACGATATTCAACAATCAATAAAACAATAACTACAACAATATGGAGTAGAAAAGCTGATTAACATGCTATATAAGTGAAATGTATCCAATAAACCTGCTCCATTATACTCTACAGTGTTATTCTATCCATTCACAACAACCGACACAATTGTGTCTCTGATGGACCGTCAATATCCCTCAAATTCGGTCGACTATCGGAACGAATCAAATATTGCGTTAACACGAGCATGAGCCCCACGGTGTCCCCTCAACCCTGAACTGTATATCATTTCGCTATATTGACTGCAGTCAAAGTTGAATAAAGTATGGCGGAATTCACCCGCAGCCAGGAAAGGCTGTACATGTTCCTGCATATATTGCCAAATTCCCCATCCTCACATTCCGCGAGCGTCACCACATGCTCCGCATACTCTCTTCTGTCTTTTCTATATAAGCAGACTGGTGACATCGTGGTGGAATAACACTACAGATTTTCACCTAGTCATTTTCACGACATCAGGAGCATCCACGTGCATTATAATTATAATTATAGATTAATCCTCATGCAATAAATTCATCATGTGTCGAAAAATCTAGCTCATTAATTATTATTTCTCCGCCACCACTCCCCAGAATCAATCATGTACATCAACACCTCAATGGCTATTTGTTTACTTATTATGAGATACCCAATCGAATGGTACTTGTTTTTGTTTCAAATGTGATTTTATTTGTTATGAATGAAACTGAATTGGAATTGATTGGAATGAACATTACTTCAAGTGCCGGTAAATTGGGAACTTGTAACTGATGAATTATTGAGTTGTTCCACATCAATTTAAACATCAATATAGTGCTTGAATAATAAAAATGGAATTTGCCTATTGGTTATCTAATTATTGTATCATTTGAACGTAGAGAATAATGAAGGTCTAGAAAGCGATTATAAAGTTCTGTTCAAGATGATCGTGATGATCAGTTCATGATAATGTGAGTATGGTGAATATTATAAGCTTTATTACTTTCGTTCATAAAAAAATTCATAATGAGAATAATAATTATATACACATCCGAAAAAAGTGAGTAGAGTGGGAAGTTCTAGAATGAATAATGAGTAAATGGAATCAGTTATTTATTTTGTAGAGAGAAACGGATCAGAAACATAATGGAAGTGCTGATAAAAATTAATTGAGTCAAATAATGCTAGGATAAGAAAGGCAAAACAGTTTTGCAGATTGAATACTGATCTGCATTGTCAGTGATTCATTTCCCAGCGCTGAAAGAATGTCATGAACATGTATGGTATTCAAATTGGATGAAAAAGAGCGTAGCTAATGAGTTGACTTTGATAAATTTTGAAGCATGGTTAATTTGAGGTCGTAGCTCTTGTACACTGCCATGTTATTAGAGGGAGGGATTTCCTTTTTCACGGCAATAAAACGTCAGGAATCGCCCGAAAAATATGACGTAGTGGTAACAAAAGTGTTGTAGCCAGAAATAATTCAAATTTTCTAAGCTCTAGTTGGAGCACTGCCCAATGCAGCGGGCACAATATTAATCTCTGCCCCGTTTGAGAGAAGGTTACTTCTCTGAGCGAGGTTACTTCGATCAAAACTTACCTTGCTTAGTCCACTAGTCCACATTATAATACAAGAATGCGTTTTAATTGAAGCGAAGGGAGCTTGATGATTTCAATGTAGCTATTGCAAAAGTCATTTTTCATCGATCTCAACAAGCCTATATTATTGAGAAAATGTTGCATATTAAAATTGCATTGTAGAAAATGATGCGCAAATCAAGTTGAAAACACATAAAAATATTGTCAATCAGATAAGAACATATAACGTAATATCATTGTATTTTTTCTTTAGGGCTACTTTTGAATGTAAATAAAAATATAATCTAATACTTGAAAATGCCATTAGTAGCCGAAATAATTTAAAAAGTGTACTCAGATTTATATTTAACGTAATATCATTATCAGTCAACATAGGCGTCAACCACTGGGGGGGCTACCGAATTCAAACCGAATCACACACTTGGAGTCGACTGAGAAAGAACAGAAAACAAAAAAAACCGAAATGAATGGAAATGTATACGTGTGGAACAAGCCTCAGAATTTGAAAAAATTGTATTGTGTTCCGAGTTTTCTGGTTTACTAATACTATGAGCAACCTCGTTTGAGCGATATTTGATTCTAAACCAACAAAAAACCCATTTGAAATCGACGGTCTGTCTAGCTTCAACTGCTTCTCAGATCCAGTTTTCTGTTATGGTGAAATCAGGCCTAAAATTCTTCTAAGCATTCTGAAATTTCAAAAATTTGACGAAAGAGGACCCCCGGACCTATTTTTCTTGGGAGGGAACCCCCGGGCATCTCGGAAAAATTGACCAAAATTTTTGATAAATCGGCGCCAGTGTCAGTAGCGTAATGTAATGTAGCTTTGCACCAATTCTATATTCATCTATTCTTCAATCTTTATTATCAATATCTTTTATCTGATATTTCTCTTTCAATAAATATAACTTTTCGCAGCTGTTTAATAATTCCAGCCGGTAAAACCACTGAAAAAAACTCTGTTTTCTCATGTCATTTGAGAAAAACGTTAATTATTATCCTCTCCAAAAAAAGAACTCGTCACCCGTCCTCTACTAGGTAATAATATGAGAAAGCCATCGATATGAATTCATGTTTCAATACTCCCATCAGAACTGAAGATATGGACAATTCGCGTAACGCTTGCAATATAAAGACTTGAGACAACATAGGCGAGGTGAGTTGGGGGGTTAAGCACGCTCCCGCTCTGCATTCAGTTATGAGCAAGGCAGCTTTATTGCATTCTATCCTCACTGGTCGAAAAAGGAATAATTATTTCATTTTGAAATTCATTTTTATATTCAGCTAGTCTTTTAGTTGCCGAGAATCTCCGGTGCGGCTAAGACATACGTTAGTCCGGGCGCAAATGTCAGGATTAAGGCACTCCGTGGTCATTTTTGGGTAACAGCAGTGGAAGATATCTCAATTTCTTCCTTAGGTCTACCATAATGAGGATCGTGATGATGATAAGTAGAAATCACAGGCAAACACCACGGAAACAAGATGGCCGCCAAAATGTTCAGTGATTTGCTTTATCGCTTGTATTTCAATCACCGTTCAAGATATTCAACCGTTTTTCAAGACAAAATTATTTTAGAAACCTTCCTCTACAATTTTTTTTTCAATAACATTTTCCTCTAAAACGCATATTTTCTTAGTTATAACCTTCAAAAGCCCAAAAAATCGTTTTTTATAATTTTTCAAATATCTCATTCCATAATAACTTTTTTCGTGTAAGAGATACAGAAAGATTTTGCATATATAAAATTTAGAACGTTTTCTCAACTCTGGAACGATATATCTTGATGCTATTATGTACGTCAAGAAATGAGTTCTCCAGCTCCCTCCAAAGAAAACTTTTTTCATGACTACTTCAATATAGAGACTTGCAAACGGTCTCAATTTCTTCGTCACAACAAACCGAATAAGAATATTGATGATGGAAATAACGAAAATATTCGACATCATTGAAAAATCAAGATGGCGGTCATTATTGACAGAAAGTTTTATATCGCTTGCTATTTAGTTATTGTGACAGATATCTGATTGGTTTGGCCACCAAAGTGTTCAGAATTAACCAAACTATTACGTTCGAGAGAATCGACTCATTTCGACCACTCTTTCCATGATTTATTCAACTTCAAAAACCTGAAACATACATTTTTTGGTGAATATAACTTCAAACTCTTGAAATCAGATTTTTAGGAACTAAAGTTTATTTTTCACCCTGTAAATATATTCAAAGTGAACAAACACCAATATCATTGGCACATTGTTGTAGAATACTTATTAACCTTTAAAATGACATGCAGTTGAAGGCTGAAACTCAATTTTCTACGGCTGGAGCGTCATTGGAAGAAGAGAAAAACTTACTACTTGCAGCGAAAATCACTCTCTTTTTCCACCATGTGCCAAACCTGAACAATTAGAAAACCATGTAAATCATGAACCATTCAAGGTACTGAAAAATTAATTTAAAATCGCTAAAACTCTCAGCAATGATATATATAATATTTGATATATAATATTTCATTGAAAATGGTATCAATCTCTTCATAAAGATGTGTGGAATTAGATTATTCATGATTGCAATCTCAAAAATGTTTGTCATCATAGAAAAATCCAAGATAGCGACAAGAAACTGATTTCAATAGTTTAAAGTTATTTTCACCATAGTAAAAGTTGTTGGAAATGGATAAATCTCTCGAATATTGTAGTATGATTATTTTGGAGCTTCCAGATTCCTGAGTTGATCCGATATCATCGACATTATTAGAATTAAAGACGTTTTCTTGAAAATCGTCATATTTTTGTCACCATCTTGTTTTTTATGATGACAAACATTTTTAAAATTGTCATCATGGATAATCTCTTTCTACACATTATTACAAAGAGATTGATACCATTCCCAAGTCTGTACCTTCAAGGAGTCATGAGTTACACAGTTTTCTAATTGTTGGGATTGGCATTTGGTGGAAAAAGCGTGTTTTCCGCTGCAAACAGTACTTTTCTTTATTTTTCCGATGACGCTCCAGCCGTGGAATATGGACTTACAGCCTCCAAACTGATGTCATTTCGAAGCTTGAGGAATATACTAGAGCACTGTACCAATAACATCAGTGTATGTCTACTGCGAATACATGTACAGGGTGAAAAGTGAGATATTGTCCCCAAAAAATGTATGTTTCAGGTTTTAGAAGTTGAATAAATCATGGAAAGAGTGGTCGAAATGAGTCGATTCTCTCGAACATAATAGTTTGGTTAATTCTGAACACTTTGGTGGCAAAAACAATCCGAAATCTGTCACAATAACTAAATAGCACGCGATATAAAACTTTCTGTCAATGATGACCGCCATCTTGAATTTTTCAATGAAGTCGAATATTCTCGTTATTTCCATCATCAATATTCTTATTCGGTTTGTTGTAACGAAGAGATTGAGACCATTTGCAAGTCTCTATCTTGAAGTAGTCATGAAAAAATCGATTTTATAGTTCTAGCTTGTTACCTCATGCGTATGGAAAAACGCACCAGAAACCGTGCAGGGTTTTCTTTGGAGGGTGCTGGAGAACTCATTTTTCGATGTAGAGCGCAGTAGGGAGGAGAATGGGTGTTCTGATGCAGAGTGTGTGTGTGTCGTGATGGGTAGTACAATCCTCCATGTTTAACGATAAAATAAAAGTAAAAAAAAATTCTGCTGTGGTTATTGTCGTGTCATGAGTTTGTTTAGAAGTTGTTGAGTACAGTTGAGATGTGGTATGTTGGATTATTTTTTATTATACTTTTTTTTTAACTCAACTTTTTTTAACTTTGTGTTGTGGAACTGAATGGGTAGGTGATGGAATCTCTTTCTCCGCTGTGACGGGGTGCCTGAGGAGCAAACATTTCTCTGATTGTTGAGGGCCATGGCCTCCTCAGGCACCGGGTGGTGATGGTGGTGGTGTCGGGGGGGGGGGGGGGGGTGTTGGTGTTGGTGGTGGTGTTGATGGTTGTTGTCGGCTCCATTTTCCTGAGAAAAAAACAAAATGTTATTTCAGAATTATTAGAAAATATTACTAACTAATAATTATGCCACAAATGGAAAAAAATGGTTTAAAAATACTATTCCAATAATTCTTAAGAGTTTTATATATATATATATATATATATATATATATATATATATATATATATATATTGTGCCGAGCACTATTTTTAATTCAGGCCTTTTCCCAAGTTATAATAGTACATTTAATACGCAATAGACTAGAGCCATTATTGTAAGTGAGTTAGCGAAATAAATTATTTTCTCTCTCTATTATGAACGACCATGACTTCGAGTTTACCATGAAAGATATTTAAAAATTGTGGCTCCTAGTCGTCGAGGAATGTAGATTATGGAATTATCTCTAAAACTTAGCCTTCCTGTCACGACATGGAGTGCGATAAGCTGGAAAACAGCAAGCATTCAAATTATAACAAACTACCGATTTTGCAGTTACTATTTGGTCCAAAGGCTCTAGAAGCCACGCGACGATTGGTCAAATTGATTCCCTTCGCCCAATAGGAGACCTGTTTCTAAATACATAAATAGTGGGGGGATTCCCCAGCCGAGAGACCAGATTACGTTTTGGAGGACACTTTGCTAGGAGCACTACAAGAGTAAAGATGTAGTCACTATGTATCGCCCTTTTTGGGCAGGTTTACAAGTTTATATCATTAGTTAATGTAGGAGCTAGTTTTATTTTTATTAAAGTTTAAATTTTCTAGTAGTGCCATGTCCTGAAAAGTTTAATTGTGTTTTTTCATCATGTATGAATAATTGTTTCTTCAAATAACCGCTAAGGTACGTAAAATAAGGTTAAAATATAATTTAGGGAATTTAATTGATTGAAACTTCCATAAGAGTATTATATTAACAAAGCCTGTTATTTTTCAAGTTAATAATATTGATTGAGAATAATCCTTTAGATTTTATTAGTGATGGAAGATAATTATAATTTTTTTTTCTAAAGAAGTATAGAAAGTTTTCAGTTACGTTACATTTGAGTTATTGTTTCTGGAGATATATTATCGTAGAGTATTGCTGAAAGTCAGGAAGATAGCCTATTAATTGGGATGAAATTTTTAAGATTATGTTCATATTGAGTTTAAGACTCAATTTTATATTTTTCTGACAGTGTTTTCTCATGGCGTTAAGGCTTTTAACTGAACGCTCATTTATTAAATTATAACAGAACTTTTGAATTATTTGTGAAGAAAGATCCATTAATTCTGATACAAAGAATCAGTTGTTTAAAGATAAAAATCTATATAAAATGAGGATTCAAATAGAATGAGAGAATTTAATTAATTGTAATCAATAGATAACTCCTGTTTTAGCCTTTGATGAATTGTAGGAAGAGTTAGAAATTAATGCTGTAATACATTTATTTATAGCGGTTCATGTGTGTCCCCAAACCAAACTTCATGTACTACCACCACTTTGGTTCCGCAATTTTATGTAACACCGCTTCAAGACACCCGTTCAGACGACAGGTCTAGGGACGTAAGAGGACGCCGTCAAGCCAAATTCAACCGGTAAAAGTTCACCGCCAAAAACAAGGTACTGTAACCCCGACGATAAAGCAACGTACAGACCAACGAAAGTGCAGTGTAGTGAAACAAAGGTTCATTCGAGAATGTCAATCAAAAGTGGGGATTCAAAATTATTATGAAATGGGTTATATGGGTTACTATCGACGAAATTTGGGTTCAACGGGCTTTTCTTTCTTGAGTAATTTCATGTTGAAAATAATTTGTTATTTTATGACTGATATTGTTTGGTTTTGTGACGTATTGCTGTCTAAACGAAGGATAGTAATGCGCCCCCAAATCAGATGAAGAATGTCAACAAAGTAACATGAAATTGTTGTTTCTGTTGTTCGCTTTTAGTTGCCAATGTTTATTGAAGCTGTTTGTATTTTTCAATTATTTCAAATTGTAGTGTTATTCTATGGTATAAACCTATTAAATCAGGCATGGCAAGATTAATTGAAGTTTTCTTGACTCTAGCCCGTTCACCTGCATGAATTAGGTATAGACTCAGGTGTTTTCTAGATGTGTCGACCTATTTCTAAATTCTAATTTTTATTCAAAATTATCTTCTTTATCATCTTTTAAAAGGTCAGGCACAATATATATATATATATATATATATATATATATATATATATATATATATTATATATAACTCCTAAAAATATTACAAAAAAAAATAAACAAGAATAAATTCTGTGGCTCCTACAATACTATATGGGAGCGAAACTTGGGTATTATCCAAGAGTGTAATGAGAGCAGATTGCAAACCAGATTTTAGAAGTTGGTAAAATTTGTTTTTTTTTTCAATTTTTCAAATTTAATGATTGTCAATTTATTATAATTTGATTAAAAAAAAAATTTTCATTTTCGAGAAATTTGGTATCCGAAATTCAAGTCACAAGTCGAGGGTTAAGAGTCATAGTAGCGTATCTAGAAAAACCCAACTTTTCAGGAGAGCAAAAAAAACAACTATGAGTTCACACTCCCCCACTATTTCTTAGGTATGTATTAATTTTAACATCCTGGAATTCACATATCAATCTTGTGCTTTTACCAGTACATTCATTTCGATAAATTATTGAAAATTCAATTAAATAAAATTAAAAATGAAGTATCTTGTTCTAGTTACGCTATTGTGACCACAATCAAATCCCAAAAATGTATCATTTTTGAAGATATATCGTTCCAAAGTTGGAAAAACGCTCTGAACTTCATAGATGCAGAATTTATCTGTATCTCTTGCACGAAAAAAGTTATTATGGAATGAAATATTAAAAAAATATATAAAAAACGATTTTTTAGGCTTTTGAAGGTTATAACTAAGAAAATTTGCGTTTTAGCGGGAAATGTTATTAAACAAAAATTGTAGAGGAAGGTTTCTAAAATATTTTTGTCTTGAAAAACGGTTGAATATCTTGAACGGTAATTGAAATACAAGCGATATAGCAAATCACTGAACATTTTGGCGGCCATCTTGTTTCCGAGGTGTTTGCCTGTGATTTCGACTTATCATCACAATCCTCATTATGCTAGACCTAACGGAGAAATTGAGACTACTTCCACGGCTGTTACCCAAAAATGACCACGGAATGACATTTGCGCCCGGACTACGGGGCGGTGTAGTTTGTGAAGTTGATTTTGTAGTGATATTTTCGAGTAAGTACTGTTGTGAGTATGTAAGTGTAACTATTACAATGGTTGTTGTGTTGCATATGGTTACTTATGTTGCAGAATCTATATACCTATAGAGCTATGTGTGTATTATAAAGTTTAAATTATGTGTTAAGTGTAAAATGAATCTATAAGAGAAAATCATCAAATTAATGAGTGAGACCTGGCCACAATACATCATGTTTTAGGAATTGAATACAACTGGAATATCAAAGGTAACTAAGCTTACATTATATTTTCATGGGTCTATAATATAATTGCAATATTGGTCAAGTGTAGTTTTATAGCAGTCACAGTGATCCATCACTGACTATTAGTTTCGTTTGAACGCATAATCTGTTGTTCTGTGATCATTAAGGTATGATTACAGGTATGATTAGATATCAATTTGAAGGTCTTCCTGTGTTCTAGAAGTTCTATTATTAACATTGTGTTATTCAAAGTTTGCATAATAGCCTATTGAAGAGAATATAAATGTATGCGAACATATCGAACCATTTTAGCTTGCACACTGATAACTACCAAGCAGTGGCAGCTAAAATGAATAGGTTTGACATCAATTGTAAAGGATTATGTAAGGAAGACATGGAAATTGTTTTTGTTTCGATATTCTTGTTAGAACTAAAGATATGAACGATTTCCGTAACGCTAGCCGTAAAGCCTTGAGATGGATATGGTGAGGTACCCAACCAGTGAGTTGGGGGGTCGAGCACGCTACACTCTACGGGAAGGCAGCTCTATTACATTCTATACTCTCTGGTATTTTCTGATGATTTCATCTCTGTGTTATTATTGAGCTTTTTGTAAAACTGAACTGCAAGCTTTTTTTACTCCCTTATAGATATACTCGTATATTTTGTTCAGATCTGATTGAGGATCTGCTCCCCTTGGGTAATAAATAAATAAATGAATAATAAATAAATGTTTATTTCCCAAAAAAACTAAAACCACAACATCAATTACAGAAAATATTACATAAATTACAATTACATACAATAGTTAGTTACAAAAAATTCTTATAATGTTTCCTCTTCATGTTTAGTTTTTTTTCTGTGTGGAAATTGACCTACTCCACTATGGCGTACCATGTTCTAGAGTAGGTAATGGAGATGGAATAACGACGTTAGAATGCTCAACTCGAATATTTCTCAATCAGTTTCATTAGCATGTTTCCTATTGATATTCATATAAGAATGAGAGAGAGAAACTTTCCTATATACATGTTATGTATTGCTTATTTCATCATTAGCAATCAGTGTCAATACATATTCCTGGTATTGACCCACCATTGCCCTTACGGAAGAAACATGAAACTTTTCAATTTCTAGTTGAATTGGGCTAAAAAATGATGAGCAAAATGATATAAACTACAGACCCAACCAAATGTTTAGGGCCAAACCACATGAAGCGTTTTCTTGGACGTTTTTTGCACTGGCGACAGATGAGTCGGCAAGGCAGGAAGTCCTACGATAGGAAGCCGTATCGAAGCTTACTGCTCTGCCGACTCGTGTCGCCAGTGCGAAACGCCTGGAAAAGCGCTTCATGTGGCTTGTCCCTTATTCTGCCTCTTATCTCTCAACCTCAACAAACTCTTGTTAGTGGTTTCCTCAGCTGAATGTCAAGGTGAGTTTTCCGAGTGAATTTTTCCACAAAAATGTCAAATTCAAAGCTTAAATACAGTAATCAGGAGAGCTTGAACAGTTTTCTATTTCCCGCATTGAAGTAACAATCATTATGACCAATAAAAGATGCAACAAATGTACCTTAAATGATGGACAACTGTCGTATTCGACTTCAATCTCATCCAAAAATAATTGAGAAAAGCCGCTCACTCAGGAGGGAAAGTAGGCCTACTTCTGCAGTTTAAACCTTCTATGGTTTAGGAATTGCATGTTTTGGGACAAATTGGACAGTTGAATATTGTGGTTCTCAATAATCCAATACCAGGCTCTGAGTTTAATTCGATGGATGATTGAAATCCAAAAATAATTATATTTTAAAACATAGAACAAATCAATAATTTTAGTTGGTACAAGGAGGACATTATGCAAACTGCATTCTCCACTGTCTATAGCCTAATAACAAACTATCAGCGTTATGACCATAATATTTTTGCCGATTAAAGTGTTTATTGGAAAAAGCGACTGAAATATCCAAAGTCTATCCCAGTAAAAATATAGACTAATGAATTTCGAAACTAATCTAGTACTTTTGAAACAGTCTATTCCATGATTCCGTTGAATTTTTAAAACTCATACTTACATTACTGTTACAATTCAATACATGCTATTTCAATCTACAATATGATCAATCACTCTTCAATCATCTATGTTTTCTCATTGTAGATCAATTATTTTTCACCACGTTTCATTGGTGAATTGATGCATAAAACCTTTTAGTTATAGGAGCAGCGTAAGCTTAATTTGCGATACCAAACACTTCCCTCTCTCAAGGAGTAAACATGTATTGTATCTGAAAATGTGTGGAATTCATATTGTTGAGAACACAGTTTTATAGTTGAGTTGTGCGCGTTGTAAGATTTGTTTGAATACGATGCGGGCAGAGTGCAGAGAGCAGAACTCGCTCCCCTTTACTCCACTCGGCCTTTATCCGACGTCCGTTTTTGATATATTTACTTTCAGCTTACAGATTTTTCTGACAGCGTTCAGAATGGAGTTTCAGTCTTTCCGCGCGATTACAGCTGAAAAGAAACGACTGGAGCCGATATTGTCGTTGCTGCCTGCTGCTCAGTTCAGTGTAGCACAGGGGCACAGGCACAGCACCATCAACCGTGTGAACACTATATTGAAGTGTATGATCAAAGATTAGTTCAACCAAGACTACTCATATTTGTTTCTCTCAAATTTGCCGCTTTTGACAAATATTAACCTAACTAGAATGAGAAATGAAGTTGAGAGGAAACCTTTTACCCGGAGTCTACTTCATAATCACACGCTCCCAAGTCTAGTTGTATGATTGAGATATTCTGCATTTTTGATAGAAAAATATTCCTTGTTCTAGGAAAACATTTGTTTAAACTTAGTTGAATTTGAATATTCGTGGATAATTTGTGAAGTTGAATTAATATTGGTGGTTGATCGAACTCTATGTGACTAAAATCGAGATATTCATTGTATAAGTTATAAAAGGATTTCCAATTATGACTTTACTTACCTTATCCCTTCCATTTGCTTCAATTCTTATCGTATGATTTTGTGAAATGGAGGCCAAAATGATCAGGGAATTTCTTTATCAATATCAGATACTGCATCTTAATTTGTCTTTAGTTATTTTTAGGTACTTTCTCAAAATGACATTCTATTTTTCTTTGTAAAATTGTTGGGTTCCTATTATGAATAGAGTGAGAACATTTCGAGGATTGATTTTGTATCATTTAAAAATGTTTCTTACTCTTGAAATTGAATTGAGTAAATTATTGACTGGTGTGATATTGACGTGCTTTCAAAATAAGCCCACTGACTTCTTTGCTGCTATTCTTATATTTTGATTTTTGTTAATTCTCTCTATTATTCACTCAATTAGAAAAAAACAACTGCTGGTGATAGAAAACTCTCAATCATGAAAATTGTAGTACGTTTAATTATTGCGTAGGAATTGAAGCTCTATGGTTGTTTCTCACTAATACAACAAAGTAGGGTTGAATCTCTGAAGCAGACAATGCAAGACATCATAGGGAAGTTACGTGGGCGGAGTCGATCTAACCATTACACTTTCCCCATTTCAAAGCTTACCTTGTTAACGGAAAAGACTGTCTATACATACAAAGTACGCAGTGCGGAACGTTAACATAATGAGCCAAGAAGCAAAGAATATCGTATTCCAAAAGATAGAGTTTCACAATTTCACATTCCACTTGGAGCGTATTATCTAGACATCGTTGAGAAACCAGTCACTACGCTTTTACTAACCACTTCCATGAAACTCATTCATCTTGTGAATTATTCTGATAGCATAGAATTCAAGAATTAATATATAGTAAGTATTTAAGAATAACGTTATAATAAGAGAAGTGGAAATTTAATAACATAATTAAAGCCTATCAACATTGATGAAAAGTTATTTCTCCCTCCAATGATACCAAAGACTAGTTTAATTTCAAACTGTCAGCAATATGGAAAACATCCTATAGAATACATTCATATCACAGGTTGTGAAGGAACCAATTAGGCAGTTTTTGAGAGCGATCGCAGATGTAGTTGAAGGTGGCGCGTTTCCCAAATCAATATTATTTCAATAATGACCGCGAACGAAAAACCACGATGATCACCGGTCCATATGTACTACTCAAATGTACTTGAAAAATCACTTTTTTGGACTCAGGGACCTTGAAAAGTATAGAAATTTACAAATTGGGGTACCTTAATTTTTTTCGAAAAGCAATACTTTCCTTACTATGGTAATAGGACAAGGAAAGTAATAATGAATGAAAGCTGAAAACTGGCAAAATGTTAACTCTATCACAGCTGATGTGACAAACGGAGCAACTGCTTAATCGGTTCTGCCGCACCTTGTATTCGTGGAGAATATTGACAGTATGAAGTGAATCTTACTGTAGAAGTGTTAATTTATTCAGGAAAGTTCATCAAATAAATTGCATATTTAGACATTTTTTTACATATTGGAAGCATAAACGATACATTTGTAGTTTATAGTGTGATACAAATGAAATTAAATGTATCTTGAAGTTCTTCTAAAATATATAATTAATATTACCAGCAACATACAATAAGATTATTCAACCAGACAATATTTTGATATGATTAACATTGGCAATATCGGGGCACCGAGCTTCTCTCGTTATTTTTATTCATTGACTAGCAGGTCACCCGTGCTTCGCTACGAGAATTACAAGATAAAATTATTTTTGTGAAACATTTATAATCTAAATCCTACCAAAATTGTTATAATCGTTTTTGAGATTAGGTCACAACTTGGCATGAAAATTATTGAGTCGAATCATTCGAATAATATTAATTGATGTGTTGGAAGTGCTCTGTAGAATAGTAGTCTAATTGCAGCGAATTTTGTAGAATATTGGGCGGGGCTTAAGAGTCGACCTTGACTTTATTCATTGGTAATTAACATTTCCCATTGACAGTTATCATATTAGCAGTGATCATGTTATTTTTGTTTTTGCTTGATGCAATTGAAGATTAAATTCCAAATTAAGTTTATTCGGAATTTGATGACTCTGGTATCCATGGATCTCTTGCTTATTCTGGAATTTTTGGCATAGCCTGTCAGTTACTTTTCGTTTCACTTATCCAAAAGAGTAAAAGCAGCCAATCCACTGATTCTTTCTTCCATGGAAGTCCATTCATACATGAAAGTCCATTCATAATAGTTAGTATAACATTTATTGTGGCTGATTTCTCATATCCTAAACTTTACTATCATAACATTTAAGTGGGATCATTTTAATGTTAATTTGCATAAGTCATTCCATCACTTTGATTATCGACTACCATTATTTATGATTTCTTTCTTTGATCTTAGCTTGGAACCAAAAGCTTAGGGATGAAAATTTGGATATAAACTAACATGTAACTCAATTTAATTTCTATCTAAATTGACAACTTTAGTATTCACTTGTGATCTATCAATATCAAATATCGGGGGACCGAGCTTTGCTCTGGAGTGTAAAAGCATAGAAAATTTGTAACGAAAGATTGAATTTATAGTTTATATCTATTTATTAATGTTCTCAGTCGTACAATTATTTTTACAGTTATATGAGGAGGCACAACAAGCTTATGCTCAAAACTGTCCCTTTTCAAATTTATACTACAGTCCAAACAAAATCTAGGTTACGGTACTATCACTCATCAAAATAACAATTTATTTACACTTCAAAAAACAAAAACATCATCAATTACAAAAATAGATATACTATGGATTCTATTTACTATGATTTACTATGTTTGCTACAATATTTGTTAAATACTATGTACTATTCTACACTAACAGCATCTAGTTACTATTTTGGACTTTCTGAAGTAATCATGTTTTCTAAAAAAAAAAGAGAAATGAACGAAAAAAAGGTTTCTCTTGCTGGATTTCTCTTCTCGTGAGATCAGCTGGATGATCCCACACACATGCACTCGTTCACTCTCTTCCATTACGGTATCGACAGACGACAAAATTTCCAGCTGTTTTTCCAAGGACGTATTTATCCTTTTAATGTCCTTCAGCGAGTTATCCAAGGGTTGAGACCTAGTGCAATCGAATCTTCATATCATAAACCTACATTGTTCCAAATTTCGTGAAAATCGTTAGAGCCGTTTTCGAGATCCGTTGAACATGAATATTCCCATATAGCCACATAACCAGATAACCAGATTACCACATAACCAGATAACCACATAACCAAATATATAAACGCAGCTTTAGAGTTGAAAGATATTCCTTAGTGAGCACCTAAGACGTATAAGGTTCCAAGTTTTGTTGCAATCCATCCAGTAGTTTTCCAGAAATCATGATCAGTGAGTGATTCAGTGACTCAGTGAGATAAGAATTTTATGAGTTACATTACAGAACACAATTCTCTAGAATGATCGTGTTTATATTTCACAGCTGGCTATATGTCATCTTATGAATTTCAGGGATTATTCACATACTCACTCGCTCACTCACTTTCAGGGGTGCCCAGAAGGGGGAGGCATGGCGCAATTTGCGCCATCAACATTTTTGGGGGGGCATGATTTTTTTTATATTTTATGTTAAAATTTTAAATCATGACTAAAAAAATCAAGGAATTTTTCAACCACAGATGTGTGGAGAAGCCAGTCTATTGCTGTATTTCCATAAGGTCTATAGTTTCAATCAGGTACTTGTGGATGAGAATACTGCGTGAGGTCTACTGTTGACAGAACTACTAGTATTTTATATGCAAGAATTTAGTGATTTTAAGCCTATGAGTTTGAAGGTAAATCTTTGACAAAAATAAACTAGTAGTTCTGTGAACAGTAGACCTCGCGCAGTTATAACGACGTCCCAAACCATAAGCACATCCACACTGATACACTAACTATTTATTTGATCAGATCATGCTTACACAAGATTCAATTATCATAAATAACGCTTTCCGGAATTTAGCGCGGGAAAATCAGAAGACATCTAGGCGCCCAGACGAGCTGTTATAAGTTCTTTGCATCCTATTTAATAGTGCATAAAAATTGCATTCAATGAGGCATGCAATTTATATTCTACACAGCTGCTAATTTTTTACCAAGTAACATTGAGATATTGAATTGCATGCGTCATGGCATGCAATTTATAGTCAACTCGACAGCTGATTTATGATAAATAATTCTAGTCTGATTTTCATTCTAATATTGACGTATGAAGGAGGCTCCTTTTTCCTTTTATAATTATTATCCTTGAAATGCAAAATTTCCAAAAACCTTGTTTTCTATAAACATTTAAACATTCAAACATTTAAACATTAAGAGAAATTCCAAACCGTCGACTTGAATCTTAGACCTCACTTCGCTCGGTCAATTATAGCTTCATCATCCACTATTATTCTGATCTCCTTTGCTTAATTTTAATTTTTAATGGTCCTGTGTTTGAGTTTCCTTTTTGTTGCAACCTAATATTCTTAAAAGCACAATGATAAGTTAGATTGTAATGTACATTTTAATCTAATAATTATTTAAATTTCGAGGGCGTCTCATGATGATATTAATGTCTCTGGAATGGGAATGCAATTATAAACAACATCGCAAACTAGTGAATTTGACAGAAGAAAAAACTTCTCTTGTCAAAAATTTGTGAAAAATATCAAATGAAGCCAATTTCAATCTTTCAAATTCACACTCTATTTACCACACAGTAATCAAGTAATTATTTTAATGCTTCATTACCTTTTTCTTTTTTGTATAAAAGTCCAGTCAAATGGTCGTTTTTCAGGAAACAGCCCCGAAAGAATTTTTCTCGACGGTTCTATAATATGTATTTTGGAGCGCTGAATTCTAATCTGAAATTTGCTAACACTCCGGAGGGCGGCTTCACCCCCAAAACCCCCAAAAAAATCCAAAATTTCGGACTTTTTTCAACTTTTCGAGAAAAAGCATTCTGTAAAATATTTAAGAAAATACAATTTCCAATAAATTGAGTGGTCCGAGCAGGACTCTACGATTTTTGGTTCCGGAGCTACGAGTTTTCAAAAAAGGGGTATTTTTTAAGGGGTTTTCAAAATTATGCAAACCTACCACTTCTACCCTATACAACTAGGATCTTTTTCTAGTAATGATAGAAAGCCACACATCATGTGAATGAACAATATTAATTCTGAACAGAATTCCTCAGGTATTTTTGAATTTAGTAGTAGTTGGGGGGGGGGGGGAATACACCCAATAATAGAAAATCATGTCCTACAGCCAAAATCCAAATTTTCGTTATAATACCTTTTCAAGGCCTTCCTAACAAAAAAGAAACATATTTCGGCTGAAATCACCTTACGAGGGTTATGTTCTATGAGAATCACTCGTTAGATTTCAGTATTTCCTAGTGGGGGGCACACATAAGGATACGTCAAGGATCAAAACTTTAAACACTTATAACTTTTGACTGAATGATCACATCTCCTCGTACTACAGCTCGTTCATATCAGCTCGTCAAGGCGGTTGATAATCATGTATCATCTCACTAAAATTTGTTGAAAAAATAGAAAATTCCTCCTTTAGTGTATTTTAGCCCATATTTCAATGCATAGAAAAATGACCAATTTCTATATTCAAAACTGTGTGTCTCAGTAGGGTACGCGCCACCTTAGTCCTCCGACACACCCAGAACCTGACAGGAGTGGACAGCGACTATCTCATCCATCGACACCGTACGCCAGCGACAGGGAAAGACTGTTTTGAAAGAGTCTCGAATTGGCGTGTGCGTTAGGCGCCAAAACCGGACACTTTTACATCCGAACAGAAACGACAAAGTCAGACACATCGAATCTCTGACACTTCAAAAACAAGACGGTCAGGTTAGTTTTGTCATCGAAAACACTGTAATTAGTATTCCCATAAATATAAATACACTAATATGCCATAGTAACTGATAACTCCAGTAATGAGTTCATCGAAAATTATGCTTCAGTAACTATAAAAACTCCAGTGATGAGGAGACCGAAAATCACATCAACCGATGAAGTGAATTGGAAAAAAGGGTGTTGTGATTTATCATTAGTGAGCTGGAATATTAATTGCATGCAATTACCACAATTTACCCATTTATTCATAACAGCTAATGCTATTTAAGAATAATCACATATACTGTCCTTAATGCCCCGAATTCAGCTGATTAATATACAAATTTTACATCAACTCGCTTTCGTTAATGTCTGTCTGCCTTTCTAGGTGTATTGTTTGTTTCCAACATAGCCTATATGTATTAGATAATACAACTTGTGATAGCAATACCTTTAACGTTATAGTAATTGGTATTATTAGTTTAGGGATTTTGAATTCTGATTGTGAATTATTCACCCATACGGAGTTAACTTTAAAGTTCTATGGATTCACATATAATAATATAACTAGAGACACCCTTGATTGAAGAACTCGCTCATGAACAGTTGTATTGATCTCTGAAATCTTTTACAAGTATGTCAAATTAATATTTAACAATATTTTCCAATATTCATTCATGGAGGCTATATTAATTATGGGCAATGATGGGATCAGTATCAATGATATAATTTTCTCGTATTTTGTTTTATCAGCCTCGATATTGCAGAGCTTGATATATAATTCGTCACCCTCCAAAATTCGTATAAATGCTTGGTCCCGTAAGCTACAAATTATATAGGTTCTACTGTGTTGAATGTAGTCTAGGCCTACTGGAGGGTTAATTACTCGAACATTGAGAATTTTGAATATAATAAAATTATTCAGTATTGTTTCTCATTTTGAATGTCATTTTCAATACTAGAAGATATACAGTTATCATTTCCCAAAATAGCGGGAAAATGTTATTTTTTCATGATAATATTTTGATGATTGATTTTTCTACGTTTCAACGACGGGATTTGCTTTTGTCTGTATATGTATGTTGGCATGTTTGTAAATTAGCTTTTGATGATTACAGCTTGGCAATGCTCTCGGTTTTATTTATAACAGGTAATATTGTCATCGTCAATACACGCCAATCAGTCATTGGCCGTTTCAACACTTACGATTTCTCGTCACGGTACCGGTTTCTTTTTTCCGATGTCCGAAGGGCTAATTGGGGTGACATATTGACAATGAGATCTGTTTATAAATGCTGTACAAGGTCTACTGTTCACAGAACTACTAGCTACAAGTATTCAACTGCAGAAGTCGGAAATAGACATTTCATTTTACTCATGGAAGACGCCCACCCTTATCTATCTACTCCACGTCTATGAAGATAACAATACCAAATAAACAGAGTAAATAAACAGAAAGTACAAAGACATAGAGATGGAAATTTAGAAGTGAATGAATTGTTATAATTTAATTACTCAGGTATATTAAAACTAACTACTTTACCATTTACCTGATTAATATTAACGCAATCATTATGTTTCAAATTCAAATTTGCGTTGCGTTGCTGTCACTCGGCTGCTCTCTGCACCTATTTTCTCGAATCATGCAATAACTTAAAAAAATGACGTCAACAAACTTGGTGACTCAACACATCTGTCTCGTTTTCAACTGACAATGGCAAACTCTCTCGATCAGCTGTTTTCAACTGACGATGAAAAACTCTCTTGATCAACTGTTTTCAACTGACGACGGAAAACTCTCTCAGTCAGCTGCTACTCGGTTGATGAATATTATTACCGTACCTAATCATTTTTAAGTTCCCTCAGTGAGTTATCCTAAACATGAGTCCTAATCCAAATGATGATTTTTGTATCAGAAACTCTATATTTCAAACTATATACTATATTTCAAACTTAATCAAAATCGTTAGAGCCGTTTTCGATTTCCATCAGACATACAAACAAACTAACTAATAGAAATTGAATACGATGATAAATACGTCTATAGTAACATCCATATGGGAACGTCTGTTATAGTAGACTGCACAAAACTAATATGATGTTAGTTGGAAGAGCTGAGTACCTCCTCACCCCTTACCAAAAACTTTGCCAATTCTTCAGGTGTACTGTATCATGAAAATATCAATATTAATTCTTACTTATAATCAGCTGCCTAGGGGGCCTAGGCCTCCCTCAAGGATCAGATAAATAATGAAAATGCGGGTCTATCTACACGAATCCTTAGAGTCTCATAATGATTTAATACTTTTCTTTATCAGCAGTAGTATAATTCCTTCTACAGTATCAACAATGTAGCAAAATTGCCTTGAAAGTATGGATACGGGTACAGAGTAATAAATAATATATTTTTCTCTGTGGTATAGTTTGAATACAGAATGGGTACACTTATTGATCAGAGCACAATAAGTGAGTTATTGAATAAATTTCAATGTGAGAATTAACAAGTTGCAAGATGTCACAGTGAAAGCAAAAGAAAGGGCACAATCAGACAATCAAAAATGTATGTAAAGGGTTGTTGAGAATTATGGGAACAGCTTGATGTATCTTTAGCTTTCTAACTGAGAGTTATTTTCCAATTAGAATATGATCCCCAATGAAATTGTTGAAATTGTCATTGTAAAAGAAACATTTATCTTTTTCCATGATTTTTAAGAAATCTGTTTCAGTGTATTCCTGCTCTAGGGCCTCTCTGTAGACCCATATTTCTAATAAATATTCCATGATTGGATTCAGTAACTAATAATGTATATGTTTGTATTGATATTCAACCACATTTGTATAAAATTGGAAAAAATGAAGCATTATAATAACATATTCTTCTAATGTAACATTTATGGGGAAAAATCCAGGTCCCTCTATCCTTTGGGGGTATTCCTCCCCCCCCCAAAACCTCTTGGTTTTTGCCCTCCCCTTCAGCAGTTTCGTGAAATGGCATCACTGAAGTTTAATGAAATCAACTTCAATTATTGTATGGTAATTGTATGGCAAGATTACGATACTTATGAGCTCTACTTAGAAATGGATTGTGAAACAAGATAATTGTACTGGAATGTAATAAACTGTGATATTTTCATGATTATATAAAAGCAATTAAGCCATTCATTTCAATCATTGAGAGAAGAACCAATAAGATGCTCATATTATCTTCTCAAATCTTAATACATTAACAATACACTACCGGTAATTCACGTGTAAATAATACTGATGTGGTCGATTTCAATGAGCATTAAATGAAATGTTTGTTTTCTTCTAAATGTCTATACTTGAGCATTCTGTTAATTTCGAACAGAGATCACTTTTACGGAGTTTTCTCAGATGATGCAGCAATCACTGAGGAATATCCAACACATAACTCAATAATCCAGGAGAGAGTGATCTAAAATTAAAACTATCAGTGCAATATTGCTGAATTTATTATTAGTGTTTTTAATCCCATAAATGTCTCTCAATTAAATGATATGTTATGGAGTTCCAAAATATTTTTTGCATTCCCATTTTTCTTTTTTTTAATATTTGAATCGCTTCATTTGGGTCACTCGTTGTTTAGTCGAATATAGTATTTAATAGTATTATTCAGGTATATCTATCACATGAATCTCTCTCAGCAGCTACTATATAAACGCTTAAAATAGGTTGCTAGGGAACGATAATGATAAGAATATGTGATGAATAATCTATCCTGTTCTAGGCGAGCAATATTTCTGTATCACAGATATCCAAAAACTTCAACACTAAAATGTGAATATCTTTGAAACGGTTTGATATATTTATGAGCGATTTCCACCATTCATTGTCTCTTGAAATTCTTTATTATTTGAATCTTGTATTAAAACTTTCCCATAGAAAATTTTTGATTCAATGTGGCGGAACGAAGATGGCAGACCAAAATTATTTTGAAGCTACCTACAGAATTTTTTTCAATTTGAATAAGAATCCCAGTGAAGCCCACTGTTATATTATCTTTGGAGAAGGAACATTAAACTGTTTTCCTATTAATATCACGCTGTAGGCCAACGTGAATCCATAGGACTTCATAGGTTTCTCCGTATGGGTAAATGATTCAGAATCAGAATTCAAATTTTGTTAAATCAATAATACCAACGACATAGCAACTGCCATCACAATTTGTATCATTAATATTACGCGTATGCTACTGAAGGATAATAGTCAGGCAGACACACAGGAGCAAGTTATTTTGTCTCATGCAGTACTTTCAATGTTACTCTTATATCCTGAAAAAGGACGAAGAAGTGAGTAAAATATATTGTTGTTCAACGAACTTGACTTGTAAAAAGGTTCCGGTGTGTGTTCAAAATTTGATATTATTAGGCGGTATTATCAAGTTGGGAGCACATAACTTGAAGGAGTCAAATTATTTCAGTGTAGGGGATTGTGTATTTCACAAGAGAGTGTGGTTCTGAGGGATATAGGCCTATAGTAAGAAAGTGAAGAAGTGAGGATTTGAATTGCAGTTTTAATTTTTTTTGCACGACCGGCCCTCTCTCACATTCAACCATCAACCCTCCAGTACGATGCTACATCAACTATATTATACAATCCTACTCGGTGGAATGGGGGAATTCACAACATTACAAGCAAGAGTTGATAGTAATGATTATTATTGACACAAAGAAATTTACAAATCTAGGCATGGGAAAGTCAAATTCAAGATAGGCTGTAGATAATAAATTATGTCTGAAGCATTGTATGAAATAATAACAAAACCCTGAGGGGTTTTGAAGAAAGGAGAGCATTAGCACACAACCGGGTAAGAGAGAGAGTTAGAGAGAGAGAGAGAGAGAGAGAGAGAGAGAGAGAGAGAGAGAGAGAGAGAGAGAGAGAGAGAGAGAGAGAGAGAGAGAGTGAGAGAGAGAGAGAGAGAGAGAGAGAGTGTGAGAGAGAGAGAAAGGCGCAGGAGTGATAGAGAGAGGGTGATGGAGGGGGAGAGAGAGAGTGTGTGGGAGAGAGAGAGAGAGAGAGGAGAGAGAGAGAGAGAGAGAGAGAGAGAGAGAGAGTGAGAGAGAGAGAGAGTGTGAGAGAGAGAGAAAGGCGCAGGAGTGATAGAGAGAGGGTGATGGAGGGGGAGAGAGAGAGTGTGTGGGAGAGAGAGAGAGTGTGTGGGAGAGAGAGAATGAGAGAGGAAGCAATAGAACTAAATAAGGTTGAGATAAGAGACAATGTCATGTCACGCAGGAGTATTGTCCAATGGTGGTCACACACATACTTCTACAGTCACACTAAGTTCTAAAAAGAATATTTCAAAGAAAGTACAGTCTGTGCCAAAATTGAAACCAGTTTACTTCCAAGCTATTCTGCCAGCTTAACTGACATAAGCATCAAAAGCTGATAGCGACAACCAGAGACTGTTTTCCAGGTAGAGAAATTAGTCACGGACTCGCCCCGCCAAAACAAGACACTTCTTTTTCAGCACAGGAACGACGAAAGTAGCCACCGCCAAAACAAGACTGATTTTCAGTGCTAGGATGGATGTGTCCGACTTTGACGGTGGTGTATCCTGACATCGCCCCGTCTCAGTAACTCAAAATGATACTTGTTCTTGATTACAAGAAAAGAATCTTCTCTTTTATGTGAGGTGAATGATTTTTGTAAAAAAATATAATCGTGAAGTAAGATACGTTTGTTTCAAAAAATCAAGAAATTTGCGATATTTTTCTCATTTTCACAGTCTCGACAGTTTTTCGATAATAAACAGCAATGCAAGATTAATTTAAGGCAACTCAGCTTATAGAGCATGACAGTTTTTACTTTCCTTGCCCTATTACCATAGGTAAGGAAAGTATTGCTTTCCGATAAAAATTAAGGTACCCCAATATCTATATTTCTATACGCTTCAAGGTCCCCTGAGTCCAAAAAAGTGGTTTTTGGGTATTGGTCTGTATGTGTGTGTGTGTGTTGTGTGTGTGTGTGTGTGTGTATGAGTGTATGTGCGTCTGTGTACACGATATCTCATTTCCCAATTAACGGAATGACTTGAGATTTGGAACTTAAGGTTTTTCCCCTATAAGGATCCTAAACGAACAATTTCGAACAAATCCAATTCAAGATGGCGGCTAAAATGACGAAAATGTTGTCAAAAAGCCTGATAATTGGGAATCTAAAATCACACTTTGCATTGATGATGCAGTCCTCCTGAAATTTTTACAGATATTGGACTTGTAGCAGTTGATAGAGCTTATCAATGACTTTTCTAGGTATGAATTTGATCAAAATCGTTGGAGCCGTTTTCGAGAAAATCGCGAAAAACCCTGTTTTTGACAACATTTTCGCCATTTTAGCCGCCATCTTGAATTGCATTTGATCGAAATTGTTCGTGTCGGATCCTTATAGTGTAAGGATCTTAAGTTCCAAATTTCAAGTAATTTCAAGTGTGTGTGTGTGTGTGTGTGTGTGTGTGTGTGTGTGTGTGTGTGTGTGTGTGTGTGTGTGTGTATGAGTGTATGTGCGTCTGTGTACACGATATCTCATCTCCCAATCAACGGAATTACTTGAAATTTGGAACTTAAGATCCTTACACTATAAGGATCCGACACGAACAATTTCGATCAAATGCAATTCAAGATGGCGGCTAAAATGGCGAAAATGTTGTCAAAAACAGGGTTTTTCGCGATTTTCTCGAAAACGGCTCCAACGATTTTGATCAAATTCATACCTAGAAAAGTCATTGATAAGCTCTATCAACTGCTACAAGTCCAATATCTGTAAAATGAGATATCGTGTACACAGACGCACATACACTCATACACACACACACACACACACACACACACACACACACAACACACACACACACAACACACACACACACATACAGACCAATACCCAAAAACCACTTTTTTGGACTCAGGGGACCTTGAAGCGTATAGAAATATAGATATTGGGAATTAATTATAATATTACAATAATATATATTATATTATAATATAATTATAGAATTTTTTCGGAAAGCAATACTTTCCTTACCTATGGTAATAGGGCAAGGAAAGTAAAAAATTCAAAAAGTAGTACTGCGCGACCACTCAATTCATTGGAAATTTCATTATCTCTAATATTGTATAGAGAATGCTTTTTCTCGAAAAATTCAAGGTTCTCGAGATTAAATGGAAAACTTGAAAAGTCCAAAATTTTGGGGGTGAAGTCGCCCTCTGGCGTGTCAGCAAATTTCAGATTAGAATTCAGCGCCCCAAAATACATATAAAACCGTCGAAAAAAATTCTTTCGCGGCTGTTTCCTGAAAAACGACCATTTGACTGGACTATAAGTTGTTATTGGTATTAATAGATAGAATTTACAAAATGTACTTGTACAGATGATATCTTTATTCCTAAAACCAAACCATTTAAAGACACATTTTATTCGACTTGTGTTATTTACTCCTGTAATGTTAAAGTAAATACTACCTAGAACACAACATCAGTAACAACCTGTTACAATTTATGATAAATATCGGGGCACCGAGCTCCGCTCTGGACTACAAAAGCATATAAATATTATTACCAAAGAAGAAATTATAATAAATGTTTGTAGTTCATACAGAAAGGTTCTATCTAATCACAGTGGATTGAGATTAATTCCCAGAGGAATGCAAAAATTTATCTCACAAAAGCATGTTAAATTTTAATCCTGATTAATTTCACGTGAACCAAATCACAGAAAACCATTTCAAAAAGATAGCTTATCTGATTGGTTCTACTGGAATTAATCAGGATTAAAATTTAACCGGCTTTTGTACAACTGCCACTAAGCCTACCTGATTGAATTAGGTACAAACGTTCAACAGCTGAGTCATAATTTTGTCTCAGTCCCACACTCAGCACTCGCTCACTCACTTCCATCATCAACAGACGACGAAATTATCAGCTGTTTTTCCAAGGATGAATAAATCCTTTTAATGTCCTTCAGCGAGTTTTCCCAGGGATGAGACCTAGTGCAAACGAATTGTTATATTATGAACCTACTATGTTTTGAATATTGTGAGAATCGTTAGAGCCGGTTTCGAGATCCGGTGAAATACAAACATATAAACACCTAAACATTTAAACATCAAAACATATAAATAGAAATTGCTCGTTCAATAGTATAGGATTTAGGATACCTAAACTTGCCGACATTATATATATTGTATGAATAAAATTGTTCTAAATTTATATGAATTTTACCAAAATTGCTATGCAATATTCTTTTGCAATAAAGAATTATCAATGATGTTATTATTCAACTTTTTATAAGTAACCTTAACATTTAAAAGGCAAAGCCTCCCTCACTTATCTTTTAATATCCTATAAATATATTTGTCATGTAGTTTTTCCTGTATGTAATGAAGTACTTTGATAAATATTTGTACTGGTATATAAATATTGAAAACTTTAATAATCGTTTACTACTTTTTAGTCCTCCCGTACAAGAACGGGTGCACTGCTAGCTCAAAAATGATATCAAAAAGATACTTTATTTCTATTTTAAAAGAGATAAGAAACGATGATATATATTTTTACAATATTATGAAAACAGAAAGAATTCCTCACAAGACCAAAGGTAAATAATGTCCTTTGGAAGATTAGAATGTAAGATGTGAATTTTACTGTCATACACTGACTAATGTTAAAAACTAAAGGATTGGGAATTGGGGTAATTTGGGGGGGGGGCATTACACTTGGATTGGGGGGGGGGCATGCGCCATTGCCCTTGGGGGGGCTGGGAACCCCTCCTCACTTTTATACTATCACAGCTGTTTCAGCCAAGGATGAATTATCCTTTTAATGTCCAGCGAGTTTTCCCAAGGATGAAACCTAGTGCGATCGAATTTTTATATCATAATCCTAATATGTTCCAAATTTCGTGTAAATCGTTGGAGCCGTTTTCGAAATCCGTTGGACATAAATAACAAGATATAAATACAGAAATTGCTTGCTTAATATAATAGGATATTGTTTGATTTGTTCAACATTGAAGTATTGCAGATGTGAACTTCTAAAACTCGTAAAAGCAAGGGACTCGCATAAACAATGTCAAACATGTTTTATCATGACCATCTGGAATAACAGATAACATTTTTTGATAACAGATCAAGTCATTGATGACTGAATTGGAACAAGAAGAACCGTCTATTTTCGCTTTTGAAGTGTCCTTATTTGAAAATCCACTGAGTGAACATATCTAAGGACTGAAAATTTTGTGAAGTGAAGAACTACAAGACTTAACCTATTTCGGACTATATATGACCCTATTCAAATTTGGGAGAGGAATAGCACAATGGTACCTTATTTTTTCTCTCCCTATCATTTTGATGATATACTTATTGTATGAATGAATAAAGAACGAATGAATATGAATAAAAGAACCAAAGATCTTCTTGAAAAGAGTTTTTCCGTCTCTATCATTGAAAGAATTTTTGATATGAAGAGATTGAGGCGTATGACTATTTTTTGAAAATGAAAGTGATGGAACCGATGTGATATGTAAGTTATATACCAATACAAAAGTGATGGAAAATTGAAGCAAAGTTCAGCTCCGAAAGTTTTGCCATCTTGTTGGTTTGGAGTTCGAATTTCACGTTCCAACAGCTCATGAACGAATTTCTTTGTGAATAGATTGGGAAAATTACTACTATCACTGCTGTCTGAGAATGAAGAGGATATATAGAGACGGTGCAGGATATTTGAAATAACTTTCAGAAAATAAGTGGAGATGGAGATGGATTTGAAAGCCCTTATTCACTTCGAAATTCATTTTTAAAATGATCACAATGAAACTTGATCATTGAAATTGTTGGAAACCTCTTTTTGAACCTCCTTGTGCATGGACGGGTTTTAAAACTCCACTAGAAATATGGACTAAATTAATAATTTTCCAGGATTTCGAGAAGCATGAGGGATACTTTTCGAATTTGATACATAGGATACGAACACCATGGTTTATTGTATTTCAAACAGGTCTTCTATTAATTTCTTCCAACTTTTTCCTCGTTGAAATTTCATTGATGCTCTGTAAAATCATGAATCATTCTAACTTTTCAAAATTGTTCTGAAAAAACTTTCCTCAGATGAATCCAGTCACTGGAATCTGGATAAACAAAAAATATTCGCAATGAATTATTGTAGAAGTATTCCAGACTAGAGACAAATATTGATAAGCTCTTCATTAAGAAAAGAAACAATTTGAAAAACTGTTCTACCTCTACCATTACATTTCGAAAGAGCAGCAACCCTACTTTGGAGCAGGGAAGAGAGCAAAGTCAATAATTCATATTCAACGTGGTGGAGGGTGGTGTAATCCACTCATGGGTTCTGCTCTGAATAGGAGAGGAACATAGTCCAGTCACTATATACATTGGTGCAAGCAATTTATATTGTAGTTCTGATTTTTTCATAAATCATAGCAGGTGAAAGAGGAAGTTCTATTCTACATTTCAAGATCAAGTTATAATTTTAATAATAAGCCATTACCGAGATACATAGCTTTGAATATTGAAATTGGCTATTTTTTGTGTATTGGAATATGGGCCTTAGTACACTCAACAATAAATTTTCCACTTTTCGGCCGAATTTGAATTATGATGCATGATTTTGGACCGCCTTGACGAACCGAGAAGAATGAAGTGTACTACGATTAAACCTGAGCAGTGTGTCAGAAGTTATAAGTGTTTGAAATTTTTATCCTTGAGGTGTCCTTAAGCGCGCCTCTCCACTAGGAAATACTGAAATGAAGTGCATCTAACAGGTGATTCTCATAGAACATAATCTCATGAACTTATTTCATTGTGCGAAATATCAATGTGAAGACTATGTAGTTGGTGATGATGGTTGAAGCTGAAAATTAGGTGTTTTTCACAATACAAGGAGCATTGTTGTCAGGTGTACCTGAAAATCTATATGAGATATAGCGCTCCACCTGATCTCAGGTTGTAGAGCACAAAAATACGCCCGGAGGGATTTTGAATTATACATCCAAATGGTAACAATCGGAAAATATTGTTGATCAAAAACTAAAATTCATCAAAATTGATTTTTTCTTCAAATTTCACTCATTTTTGAAAAATCATAACTATTATAATATTTCCGAATGATCTCATTTTATTAAGAATTTCATGATCTAGAAAGAATGCAAGAGCAAATTTTTCTGTCAGATTACAAGATTTGGCATAAATAGCTGAAAACTGGAAAATGAGCCAAAAATGTGAGGTTTTTGGGCCACTCTGTATCTAGTACAAGGAAATTTTGCATGAAGAAATTGGATGTCTATATTGACTGGACTAACAACCATTCAACTATTGACTTTACTATTGACCAAGTAGTGTGTCCGAGTAGTATGAAAAGGTAGGTTGAAAAACATCAACTCATTTGATGGATCAACTCATTTGATGGATCAACACATTTGATAGATCTATCATTCCACCAGTATTTTAAGGTAGGTTCTAAAACATCAACTCAGGAGTACTTTCAAATCGGTTGATCTTCCATTCCACCACTACTTCAAGGTAGGTTCTAGGACATAAATTCACTTGAACCAACAAATAGAAAGAAGCTTGCATGCTTTGAAAGTAGGTTCAACTCACTCGAATGATCAACAAGAATGAACCTTGCATGTAATCATTCCACCGTTCAACATTAACGATCTGTTACATAAGTCGTGCAAATAGAAGATGCATCATAATTATAGTGCAGTTTGTTATGCAACTTTGAATGCACTTTTTCACTGAACAACATTATTATATGGTTCCCCAGCCATATTCATGTACCAGTCTCTGATATCGATGTACATTTGATCGATTGCTGACTGATTACCACGTAGAGCAGGAATCCCTGATGTTAGCAGGTACTGTTGCATATGACAGATGTTTGATGTATCCAGTCCGTGTTCCCTTGAAGTGAGAAATTCCTGTGTCCTGTACTTTGGATCTAATGCACTAGCACTGAGTACTAGCACAAGGTAGAGCACTGCTTGGTACATGCTTGTAGCCACCATGATTGAAGAATGATGATTGATAGCTGAAACATGAAAACTTTCATGTTGAATCATATTTCAACAAAAGATATCCATCGTGGTGTAATGGTTTACAAACAATTACACCTACACTCTACCTACCTACCTACATTCCTTAACCAAACATCTTACATCCCCATATATACAAAGAAGATTCGAACCCAAGTCCTTATGAATAATTCATACCCGAGTCCTCTAGAATGGAAAGCAGAAGTGCTAACCACTAAACCACGGTGGATATCTATTTACTTGTTGTTTATTATGTATACTTCAACAACTATATCCAAGCTCATTACAGCTTCTAGTGAGCTGTAAGTGAACAGTGACTGAACAGTGTCTGAACAGTGACTGATCAGTAATTGAACTGACTGACTGACCACTGAGTGGACCACCCCCAACCATGCTCCTTCATGACCAACTTGAGCTAGAAAGATAGGTCCCCCATTGATGCCTCTAATGCTGGTGGGTGTGGCCATTATTCTCATTTAGGATAATGATGAGGAGACATCTTACTTAAAGTCTCCCACACAGAGTATTCATCAAAATGGATCTTTTAAAATAATAACCAACAATAATAATAAACAATATAGATTGTACTTACTTTGCTATTCACTAAAAACTGCACTGCACTAACATTTCACAGTAGCATCGGCTGTATGGAAAAGTTAGAATAACCATTTGATCATTGTTGCAGAGGTAAATTGAAGCATGTGGGAAAATCAAAGTCATTGGATCAAGAAAGTTCTCCAAAGATTTGAATGGTTCACAATTTTCTTTTCTATACTCACAGTAACTCCACAGTCCACCTGGTGCTCATGGTAAAGATGTAGGAACATGAAGATTCAGAGTTGTCTGCTGGCCCCATTGCAAATGGGTGGTACTATTGATGAATGAATATCTGTTTCAATGTTACTGGTATCCAACACTGGAATTAATGTATCTACATAAAATGTTTCATTGTTCTTGAAACTGGTCAAATCCAGTAGAAATTGCTGTTTTTCAATGATTACATGCTATTCTTGACACATACTTACTTTTAAACGGTACAAGGTTCATTCTTGTTGTTCATTCAAGTGATTGAACCTACTTTCAAAAAATGCAAGCTTCTTTCTATTTGCTGGTTCAAGTGAATTGATAGTTCAACCGATTTGATAGTACTCCTGAGTTGATCCATCAACTGAGTTGGTCCAAGCTTCTTTCTATTTGTTGGTTCAAGTGAATTGATGTCCTAGAACCTACCTTGAAGTAGTGGTGGAATGAAAGATCAACCGATTTGAAAGTACTCCTGAGTTGATGTTTTAGAACCTACCTTAAAATACTGGTGGAATGATAGATCCATCAAATGAGTTTATCCATCAAATGAGTTGATCCATCAAATGAGTTGATGTTTTTCAACCTACCTTTTCATTCTACTTGTCCTAATTTTCAAATGGTGTCTTCTCAAACAGAAATTTTCCGACTCAGAGATGAATAAGCTCTCAATAATGATTCCATAGAAAATGTTAGTGCAAATCGTGCAGGCCTTGCAACCAAATGATTTGCTGAGACATACAGAATTCGCAACTGAGATTCTCAACAGGTTTGATGGCGCAAATGATTACTTAAATCACATAATGTTTAACAGATGAATCTACCTTTCATGTCAATGGAATGGTAAATAGGCATAATGTCCGTATATGGGGATCAGAAAATCCACACGCTACTGTACAGTTACAGCAAGACAGTGAAAAAGTTAATGTTTGGTGCAGCCTAATGCACAACAAGGTTTTTGGGCTGTTCTCCTTCACGGAAAAATCCATTAGCACTAACATTTACTTAGATGTGTTGTAACAGTTCATTGCACCACAGTTAGAAGATTATCAACCATGGATAATTTTCCAGCAAGATGGAGCACCCCTCCACTGGGGTTTGATAGTGCGTAATTTCCTAGATGAAACATTTCCGGATTGGTGGATTGGAAGGGATGGTCCAATACCCTGGCCACCCCGCTCTCCAGACATTACTCCCCTTGACTTTTTTTATGGGGATATATCAAGGACAGAGTCTTCGCCACACCAGTTACTGACATCGACAAATTGAAGGTTAGGATACAAGCTGCTGTGGGTAATGAGACAGAATACATGTAACAAAACACCTGGCAAGAACTGGAATACCACTTCGACTTTCTCCGGGCTACCAAGGGGGCACACGTTGAAGTTTACTAACGTAAGTGATATTAAAAAAAACTACTAACACTCACCTATGTAACAGCGTCAGATATCAATTTATATGTCAAACGGTTATTCTGTAATGAATTTTTAAAATCAGGGCAAGACTTTATGTTCACTCTGTATTAAGTTAGGTCACGTCGAGATCACATATTCTCTGTCCTTACCTGCTAATATATCAGCTTTTATCTGTGCCCAACTTCAACCTAGGAGCGGATCTCCTACTACAAAGCAGAGATAGCTGGATGTGATAATTCCAAGCAGTAGAAGTAGATATAAAAGCGGAAATCTGGAACAACATGCGCCAGAATTCCCCACCTAACCTAACCTAACCCAACCTAACCTAACCTCAAGGTCATGGCCAAAGGTCAAAGGTCAAGGTCAAGGTCAAAGTCAAGGTCAAGGTCAAATTCAAAGTCAAGGTCAAGGTCAGGGACAAAACTTGAAAAAAAAGAAAAATATTAATGATGAAAAATCAAAAATAAATGAAAATTTAGAAAAAAAAACAGAGGAAAAAAACTTTGAGAGGAAAAGAAAACTTAGAAAAAATAATAATAATAATAAAATTCAATAATGAAAAATCAAAATAAATAAAAATAAAAAAATAATGAAAAAATGAAATATAATTAAAAAAATAATAATAATAAAATTTAATGATGAAAATAAAAAAAAAGGGTTTGTGTCAAGAATGGCCCATGTTTGTTGGTCATAGATGAGGAATTTTGAGCCAAGAAGATAACCTCTCATAGAGTCACTTATAATCTATGAAATAAAAATTTCTTTCTAGAAATTCTAATTGTTTTAATTCAATTCTATTATCAGGGTGTGGATGCTTTTTATAAGTTTTAGAATCTATTGCACTTTCAAGCATTCACAAAATCAATCAAATGTTCTTTCCAAGGGTGTTTGTATGAATTTCTCGATTTACATTAGATATTTTATCAAAATGACCTGGTTTGCTTGAGCAATTGGGTTCAGCAAAGAGGTCGTCTTTTGGCCGTGGTTGTCGGTGATGCCCTCAGTGGCGGAGTTGGTCCAGTCTTGCAGCATCATCCAGGTCCCCATGTAGGCTCCATCCAATTCAGCATGCGGTTCTCTTCATCATTGTTTGATGCGCTCATAGTCAATTGTCTGTCTCACCTCTCAGCCCAAGCACACGGATATTGTCTACATTGGCACACAGAAAACACTTATGACATGAATAGTCTGGAGATTCAGAAATTTGGCTGCTAACTATTTTTTTCATTTATTTTTGATTTCTCATTATTAAATTTTATTATTTTATTTTGGAATAATTTTTATTCATTTTTGATTTTTCATTATCAAATTTTATTATTTTTTTCTAAGGTTCTTTTTCCAAGTTTTTTTTCAAAGTTTTTTTCCCTAAGTTTTTTTTATAAAGTTTTTGATAATTTGACCTTTACCCTGACCTTGACCTTGACCTTGACCTTGACCTTGACCTTGACCTTGATCTTGACCTTGACCTTGAGGTTAGGTTAGGTTTGGTTAGGTTTGTTAGGTTAGGTTAAGTTGAATTTTTTAGTTAGGTTAGGTGGGAAATTCTGGTGCATGTTGTCCCAGACTTCCCCTTTTATATCTACTAGTAGAGCATAAAATTCGAAAAGATTCTGCTCTCGAAATATTTTTTGAACGGCTTTTGGTCTATCGAACCTATCCTAGCCCTTCAGAATTTATTAGAGGCACAGTCCCACAAATTATATGCATCAAGGTTTTTGCTCGACCTGTTTGGTATTATGTACCCATTTCCAACATAGGCAGTAGTTTAAGGTCATCGAACTTAGTGTCTAGCAATTGCTACACTGCAACCTACACTTCAAAAGAATATTATTCTCAGAGAGGGTGTGCGAGAGTTTATGCCTCTTGTGATTTGGACGATTGTATTAAATCTTGTACTGACTCACTCAATCTGGTGTTTTTATAGTGTTCATTCACACACTTACAAATTGAAAGTTATAACACCGAAGACTCAGTATAAGATTTTTTATACGTGTGACGTCTCCATCTGGGGCATTACTCAAATATTATCGAAACCCCCCAAGGAGCGTTACAACGGCTCAACTTGATTTTCATTTTTTATTATAACTGACCTGGTGTGAAGAGATCTGTGAAATCAGTGTCCACCTGAATAATTGAACATGTCAGTTGGATGGAGGCATGTTATTATTGCTCGTCAAAACTGTTGCTCGTCTAAACGGAGTGCTAAACTTCATATCTCATTAGATTGAAAAATTATTGTAATCAAATCATACAAACTCACTTTGGTTTTCACAGTCCAAACTTTACTCTTTATTTTTATATAGACTATAGGTATCAGTGAAAAGCTTATGAGAAGAGAATTTTACAACTATCTAATCTTGTGATAGTCTGATTAAAGATTATTGTTTCTTGATACATTGAACTGCTAATCTATTAACACACTATTCTTTATGTTTCAGGCATCAATATGCAGTTAATTAATTTGAAACACCAGTAGGTGTTTGAAACAACAAAATAATGTGAGTCTATAATTATTTTGGAATCAATTTTATTCATTGTTGTATTTTTTCATACTTTCTGTACAGTTTTCTTTGACAATTTGTGAATTCAATACCACATGATATTATTCACGAACAATTCTAGAACAAGACTTGAGAAGAAATTACGAGAGAAAGAATCTTACAATAATTAATGGAGCCATATACTATTTTCATGTAGGCTACTCATAAACTAAACTATTATATTTTTTATAAGTTTATTCTATACTGATAGGCCATGACAATAATAAATTTGGTATACTACAAAAACTATCAATAATGCAACTCTATTCAATTTTCGAACAATATTCTCAATTATCTTGGAGTAAGAGTATTTTATTCATACAGGCTATTGCATCATGAATAGCTCACTTTCGTCTATGGAGTTTGATGAGAAATGTATTGTAGAATAGATACAGAAGTACAATACAGAATACAAAAGTAGAGAATAAATTTCGATTAGGCTACTGTGATGGATAACAGATACTCTCATTTTTTTAAAAAAAAGTAACGAGCATTGCAACTTTGTAACAGACAGGCTATTACCCTACCATTCTGTATCGGTGGAAAGGTGCATCTCAATTCTTCAAACTGATATTTGCATCATGATCTGTGCGTCAATTGATTGCAACTTCGTTCGAAGCAAAATCAGTCCACGTTTGATCAATATTAATTGAGCAATTAGATGAAAGTCGCTCATCGTTTCTCGACTCATTGAATGTCTTCCGCCCTATCAATTTAATAGCTTTTAGTTAATTCGGCAGCCTCAATCGCACTTTCATTCACGCAAAGACGAGTCAGACCGAAAGAGATAGAGCTGTATCAATCGGCTGTTATTAATGAACGCACCCCACAACTTTATCTATCTAGATAGTGATAAAGTCACGTTGACATGACTTGTTTAGTAGGTACCGGCACAGTGGTTGCAGGGAGTTCTTTGATAGTTCAGTAGTTATTAACGATACGTTAGCGTTCAACTTGCTTCTCTATTCAACCAGCCAACAAATCGGTTTTGAAATCCCCAATTTGCTCCATTCAGCCTGTTTCCATGCAATAATTTTGGATACTGGGATTACTTATCAATAATTATTGTGAGTATCTACTTTTAAAACATTTTCTATCAGGGTCTCAAAATGAAGTATTCTCATTTTATTAAGTGGGTGTTCTTCAGAAGTGCTTTCTTTCTTTTGATTCTAGATAGATAAACGTTGCGTATCAAAGCGATTTCCCTATAAGACGTACCGTACTTCGGATTGCATTTTTAGAGCAGCGGTCCCACATTATTCTTTTTTCCATAATTTTCATAGATGATGGAATTCCATTCTCAATATTTTCCATTTTCTACCCACTCAATAAATAAATATCATCCTACAGTAATTGAAACATAACATACATTCACTTGAATATTTCAATAATTTATCCAATATTCTACTGTATTACTATTTTCCCTACTGCATTATTTCCATTTGAATGAAAACATACAACTACTATAAGAGTGCTTAACCCCCAATTACTTCAAAATATCGGGGACCGAGCTTTGCTCTGGAGTACAAAAGCATAGAAAATTTATTACGAAAGAAGAAATTATAATAACATTCATACAGAAATGTTCTATCTAATCACAGTAAATTGAGATTAATTCCCAGAGGAATGCAAAAATTTCCCTCACAAAGGCCCAGTTGCACAAAAGCCGGTTAAATTTTAATCCTGATTATAACTCACGTGAACCAAATCAGAGAAGACCATTTCAAAAAGATGGATCTACTGGAATAAATCAGGATTGAAGATAACCCGTTTTCGATTACAAAAGTTCAACAGCTGAGTCATAATTTTGACACAGTCCCACACACATGAACTCGCTCATTCACTTCCACCAACAGATGACGGAATATTATTATCATATGTTTTTCCAAGGATGAATAATAATTATCCTTTTAATGTCCTTCAGCGAGTTTTCTCAGGGAAGAGACCTAGTGCAATCAAATCTTTATATTATAAACCTACTATGTTCTGAATTTCGTGAGAATCGTTAGAGCTGTTTTCGAGATCCGGTGAAATACAAACATAATAAACATCTGAACAGAAGTTGCTCGTTTAATAGTATAGGATTGATAACGATGGAAGAGACATGATATTTCAGTGATTAAATACATAAGCAATGATTAATCAAAGTATATGATTTTTGTGTAGGTGTGGAGTGATGCATGAGTGCATTATCAATAATAATTGAATTCAGTATTCGGAATAAGGAGAATAATGGAAATAAAATAAACTTTCTGGAATAAACACTTGATTCATGATTGGAATGATAAAAAAATTAAATATTTTCGCAATAGAATATTGCATCTCCATTCATGATATCATTTTACTTTAAATTATTGGACTGTACAATATACAACATACAATAATTTTATAAAACATATTGATGTCGGCGCTCATCATCATACATTGAGCATTACTTAGTAATCCATCATTTTATTTGGCAATAGAGCTTTATCTCAGTTTCCTAACAACCCCTAATTTGGTATTATAATATATAGCCTAACTTATTCAGCCTATAAGCAGTGTGAGTATACGTTATACCCGAGGACAATGTTAATTTGCCATCAAGTTCAATTTTTCCTTCGTTCTCTTCATACAGATGTAATCTCTTATTCATAGGAATGTTTAGTATACTATAAGCATAGATAAAAAGTATGATGATATTCCACGTTTATGTTCTGAATTTCACTGTTAACTCGAGCCGATAGTTCTTGCTGTTTTTTTTTCAAAAGCTATGTGACACTTGTACTCTCCAGCACTGGTATTCTTCATACTATACCGTTCTGCAGTGGCGTACCGTTCATACAGTACCGTAACACTAGACAATAGAGTAATCAGCTTGAAGTTTTGATCATGAACCATACTATGGGACATCTTCTTATGCTATTTTTTCTCTATGCTATTAGCTTATTAAGAATATTAATAATAATATTAACAATTATTGTAATAATAAAATAATTACAATAACTCATGCTACTGTCTCTCCCTCCAATAGCTAGCTATAAGAATAGAAATAATTTCATATTGCTTCAAATAGCCTACAACTACACTCACAAATCCATATAAAGGAATAATGAGATTCAATTGGTGAAATGAATGTGGCAATTTTTGAACTCATGTGGCTTATCGTATCAAAAGCGTTTGACATTTATTCACTATATAAACCACATCCACACATCCTGCTTGATCAAGTTGAATTATTGAATCAGTAGCCTATATAGCTGTCGGTCGAGTTGGTTCACGTTGGTGCTATGGAAGAGTAAAAATTTAACACTTCAAATAAAGTTGCGAAAATTAGAATAGCATTGAACATAGCATAGCATTGAACATTTAACACTGAACATAATCAATCAAACATTACAAGGTAATATCTTTGGCAATCGATTAGTATCGCAAGGCGTTGGATGTAATTATAATCAATTGGAAATTACGTGATTTACTTATTTTCAGATGCCTCTGTTATTTGGAATCAAATTTGCACCTGTGATTGTGCCACTGGAACGAAGGCTTCAAACACTAGCTGTGGCCACATGGTTCATTTTCATGACAAGTTCCAGTTTTATGGGGTTTATGTTATGTGTGTATTTGCTATTGTACACTCGCTTCTATATACCAACACTGATATACATTTTTTGGACTTGGTATGATAAGGGCATTGCAGAAAAAGGAGGAAGGAGGTTAGTTTGTACACATAATATTTATTATATGTGATGTGAAAACATTCTATTCGGATACAATTATATTATAGTTAGGCTATAACCACTTATTGTACTGTTATTATAACGACATGAGTATACTATCATAGTCATCTCTAATGCAGGTGGATTCATATATAATGATGTGGGAATATTATAGTTGAATTCATAAAAGTGTACTGTGAGAGGAATTTTATAGAAACGCGCAATTGAAAAGAAATACTGTTGTCAGTGGACAAAAAAATATTTCATACATACATTAACTATTCAAAAATTTTCAAAATTTATCAGTTGGGTACTTGTACATGATGGCATATAATATTTAGAATAACCTGTAGAATTCGTGAGTGGTTGTATGTCGATCAGAATATAGATATATCATACTATCAGTAATCTGGAGTACCCAACTTTCAATTTTTTCCCTAATATTTTAACATATCTGTCCTTGCAATCATTCTCAAATCTTCCAGATACTGTAGGCTATATACGAGTTATGCAATAAATAGTTAATTATCATGTACTGTAATATTTCCAACATTTATTTGATGTTATATGCAATCTTGAAATAATGCTCTAGTTCTAGTAACAAACATTAACTCATTATAAGGATGTATTGATATCTTTAATATTGTTGTTTTCAAGACAATAGTTGTTCAATTTATTTTCAATTCAAAAGTTGTGCGAATAAGTGTTGTTTTTTTTCATGATATCTTTTGGACTGTGTAGCCTACTGTTAGATTATCTAGGTGATAAAATTTTATGAAAACTTGGTTTTTACAGATTATCCTGGGTGAGAAAATTAACATGGTGGAAGTATTTTTATAATTACTTTCCTATAAACTTGGTAAAGACCGTAGAACTACCAACTGACCGAAATTATTTATTCGCATCTTATCCTCATGGAATGCTGTGTTCTGGAGTTTTTGGCAATTTTGCCACAGATGCGTCAAATTTTTCGAGTCTTTTTCCAGGCTTGAAACCATACGTGCTCACTCTAAATACTCACTTTGTGATGCCCTTTTCAAGAGAGATAATACTTGGTCTAGGTAAGCTACTGTGGAACTTTTTCAATTAAGTACATTTTTCGAAGAAACACACAAATAATACACGTTTTAAATGAGATAAAACACATATCAACAAAATATAAATGCTTCAAGGTGGAGTGTTCAAGATATTCAATTACTGTGGTTGAGTGGCTGATAATAATTCGCCTATATAATATTATGGTCGTAACACTTGCAGTTTTTATACACCAACTTACAATCTCTTAAATCAATATAGAAACAATCAACAGTTCCAATAGACTATCGTACCGTATATTTTTCTCATAGTCAGAAATAGTTTCAAGTAGTGATAATCTCCTATTATCAAGTACTTCTATTATCGAGTAATGTTTTTTGATTTGTGAAAAATTTTGTTTTGATTTGATGTTCTTACATGAACATTAAATCGAGTAGCCTATATAATAGATGAATTCATCTAGAAACCCACTAGTTCCATTAGTTTTGATTGCAAGTTATTATTGAATTAATGAATAATTTATTTCTATAATTAAACCGTTAGATTTCTTCATGTTGCTGTAACTCTTCCATGAAGTATCTCTCCGACTCTTGTATCGATAATGTATGTATTCATAAGCTTAGTAAGTTCAACAATAGTATAGATGAAACATACAATATGAGAGAAGGAAGAAACAGGATATTGAATAATAATATTATATTAAATAGTACGATGTATATGGTATATCCTAATAGATAAGAATGGTTTTTTGAATGCGGTTATCTATAAATGCTAATTAATCCACTGAAAAATCCTGTTTTATATTCGTCATAGGCTTCTGCTCACAGCAAATACTCGCAACATAGTTGATAGCTACTGATAATTGGAAATTAATATAGAATAATATATGAAAAAACATAGAATTGAAAAATTAAGTTGGCCTAGTCCAAGGCAATTCTAGAAAGGCATTTTTCATTTCATTATTAATTTTGTAATCAAGAGACTGGTTTTATTGGCTTGATAAAGCTCTCTCGAATCATCCATTGTTAGAAACTTATTTGATTCATATAACATAATAATTATTCTTAGAACTTCATAGATGCATTTCATGCCAGTTGATCATAGATTTGAGATTATCAGTCTACTATGTTATTAGGAGCTGTCACTGCTTCCAAAGAGAGCATTTTATACCTATTAGACGAGGATGAAAGTGTTGGCAAAGCTCTCATTCTAATGGTGGGAGGAGCAAGAGAGTCATATGCCTGCAAGCCAGGCAGGTACAAAATCATCTTGAAAAATAGGAAAGGTTTTGTGAAACTGTCACTCAAAACTGGGTGAGTTTTCAATCAGAGTAATTCTTCCTTTCAATAATTTCTTCTATTGCTATCATCAATTCTTCAGCTTCTCAAGACGGATATGCTACATTCATGATATCAATTTTCTCATCTATTCTATTTTTCATGACGAACTGCTAGATAATAATTATTCGTTATTGAACTATTTTTTGACACTAGTAGGCTACAGTCAATTTTTTGAATAAAAGGTATTGAAAACTAGTTCTCACGTGTGGAGCGCTTTCGGATTTTAGAATCCAAATCAATAGTGTTGAGAATGGATCTATAAATCCGAAAGCACTGCACACGTGAGTACTAGTTTTTAATAGCTTTTATTTAGAAACTTGACTGTAGTGTCGTCAAAAAGTTCAAAAACTAAATAAATTTCATGTTTCGCATAAGGTACCTATGTATTCCTTTACAATCATTGAACCCTCCTTACTCATTCCCCTTACACTGAATAAAAATTTCTTAAAGTTGTCTTCCGCATAATTATGCTAAAAAGTGTCTCATTTGAAAAGCGCATCTCATTCTGGAACATACCAACATACTTCAAACAGTAATATTATGATTAATTCGTTTTAAAGCAGTTGCTAGGAAGTCTAAAATATTCCCAGTTTTACATAGGCATAGTGAGTGCTACTAACTGTATTCGAACGAATCATAGCATTTTGCTATTTTGCTTGGAAATTGGCAGTTGCTTCGTCTTTTTCTTTATCGGGCTACTACAATAATTATTAAAATGGGATAATGAATCATAATTTCAAAAATTTAATTAATAAATCAAATATAAAAAGGGTGCTCAATAACGTTTATTTTATTTCAATAGGATAAAACGGATATGATGAATTCATTTATTTATTTTCTCTTTCACCTTATCAATAAGATGTAACCCTGAGTGTAATCATGTCATGTAACAAGTAACCCTACTGAATTTGACGTTCAGATTTGAATTATTGTGCTTCAAAAAAGTGGATACAAGGATGTATGCAGCTAGTATTCTCAGCTACACAAAATAATTTCCCTAATGATTTTATTTCTGACAAGATCTTGGAAAACTATAAATTGATGAATCTTTATATCATAAACCTACTATGTTCCAAATTTCGTAAAAATCGTTAACGCCGTTTTCGAGATCCGTAAAACATGAATAACCAGAATATATAAAAATAGCCAGATATAAAAATAACCAGATATATAAATACAGAAATTGCTCGCTTAATATAATAGGATTTATTGATGAACAGAATAAAATATTATCTAGAATGATCGTATTTATATTTTACAGCTGGCTATAATAGGTCAGCTTATGAGTTTCGGAGATGCGATATTTTGATTTTCCACAGAATCACTCGCTCAATTTTTACTATCCACAGACGACGAAAGTCTCAGCTTCTTCAGCCAAGGATGAATTATCCTTTTAATGGCGTACAGCGAGTTTTCCCAAGGATGAGACCTAGTGCAATCGAATTTTTATTATTCATAAACCTACTATGTTCCAAATTTCGTGAAAATCGCTAGAGCCGTTTTCGAGATCCGTTGAACATAAATAACCAGATATAAAAATAGAAACAGATATACAAAAATTGCTCGCTTTATATAATAGGATAATGATAATTTATCATGTAAATTCGTTCATTAAGGCTGTGCAGCATTTATAGTAATACTTGTATGTGATTACAGGACATCGCTTGTGCCAGTCTTCTCATTTGGAGAGACCGATCTGTACGATCAGGTGGAGAATCCGCCCGGCTCATGGCTGTTCTGGCTGCAAGAGATCATCCGCAACATCAGTGGAATAGCGCCTTGTATTCCTATTGGCCGAGGACTATTCCAGTACTCATTTGGTCTGATGCCTAGGAGGCATTCTGTCACAACAGTTGGTGAGTGTGACAAAAATCATTCTTATTTCATTCATTTTTTCCAATAAGCAAAAATTACTAGTTGTATTATGCGTGAGTGAGTTTTAAGAAGACTGATTGACTCTCAACTTGGAATCAATATATGAAAGAATTGAAGATTTTTCCGAATAGTCTATAGCCAAATCAATAAAAACAAAAAAAAAGCAGGAGTTTGCACAAAATTCAGGGGAAAGCTGCTTTTTTCAGGGTGTTAGTATGCATAATACATAGCCTGGAACCGAAGAGTCTCCATCGTTACACACCTTGCTATGACTTTAATACGAAACATTTTTCTTTTAAAAGACGGAAGCGCAAACTTCTATTAGACTGAATATAAGATTATTGGGTGAAAAGTTCCAAATTTTCTGGCTTTTTCTGGGAATAAGTTCCTCAACAATAGATATACGTCATTAATTGTATTTAATGGAGGTTTTGAAAAGTACGGCCGGCCGGATCCGGTAGTTCAATGTCTTAAAAATTAGTCGCCTCGCCAAACCTGGCCGGTGAGAATCAATTATAAAATATTCTTTTGTGGAATTGGAAATGGCTGAGAAATCAATTAAAACCAATTAGAATATTACCGTATGTAACTTCAATGATTGTTTAGATTTTTAATGGGAAAATACCTATTATAAAAGCTTGATTTTCCAATTTAATATATCTAGGATACAGTAGACTATTTATTGTTCGAATCAGGGTGAATATTTTTAATCCTACAGAACAGAATATCAACTACCACAAGATTACATCCTATACTATTAAACGAGCAATTTCTGTTTATATGATTGTATGTCACCGGATCTCGAAAACGGCTCTAAAGGTGCGTACAGATTCACACGCCGCGAACATGAGCCATTCACTTTTAATCAGCTGATGCCAAGCTTTTTATAACTGTATCTTACCGTTTCTGTAAAAATACAGATATAGTCAGCTGATTAAAAGTGAATTGCCCATGTTCGCGGCGAGTATATCTGTACGCACCTTTACGATTCTCACGAAATTTGGAACAAAGTAGGTTTATGATATAAAAATTCGATTGCACTATAGTGAGGTCCACGTTATAATGGCAGTGGGGAAAGATATCAGAACAACGATGCCGATTCTCTGTCTTGTCAATGCCTTATTCTATAGACGGTAGGCTGATATATAGGTTTATTGATGTACTAATATCAATTGTTCATTCTCGTTTAAAATGATCAATTATATTTTATCAAGTAAGAAATTATATTTTTCAAATATTTCATAATGAATTTCCATTATCAAGATGAAATATTTTGTTAATTAATTATTAATACTACATTGTTAAAAGACGATCTGGCAACAGAGCAAAGCGAGAAGGAGATAGCGCTATCCGCTTTGTTGAATGATAGACAAGGATATCAATACCATTGCTAACCAAACACTACTGCCATTATAACTTAGACCTAGCTATAGGTCTCATCTCTGAGAAAACTCGCTGAAGGACATTGAAAGGACAAATTCGTCTTTGGATAACCAGCTGGCAATTTCGTTGTCTGTCGATAATTGAAGTGAGTGAGCGAGTGTGTGAGTGGAGGTGAGACTAAGTTATGCCTCTCACGAGAAATATTATCTGGCAAGAAACTAATCGACATGATCAAATAGAAATAGGATTAGATATGAGTTGAATGAATTTAAACAAAAATCAATAACAATAATGGTGTAATTAGTGTAGAATAGTACATCCTATTATATTAAGCGAGCAATTTCTGTATCTTTATATATTTATGTTCAACGAATCTCGAAAACAGCTCTAACGATTTTCACGAAATTTGGAACATAGTAGGTTTATGATATGAAAATTTGATTGCACTAGGTCTCATCCCTTGGAAAACTCGCTGAACGACATTAAAAGGATAATTTATCCTTGGCTGAAACAGCTGAGAGTTTCGTCGTCTGTGGATAGTAAAAAGTGAGCAAGTGATTCTGTGGAAAATCAAAATATCGCATCCCCGAAATTCATAAGCTGACGTATAGCCAGCTGTAAAATATAAACACGATCATTTTAGAGAATTGTGTTCTGGCCCCTGTTTCATAAAAACTTAGAAGTCCTTTAATTCAGAAACAGCTGATTTTATCGGCTATATTGAGCATGTAATATTGGAATGGTGATTCTCCTGTATTACGTGACTTATAAGTTTTATGAAACAGGGCCCTTTTGAATCAGTTATGAAAATTTTCCCTTTTGAAAATTGTCGGTATGTACTGTCCAAAACAACTGTCATAATATTATACAGATTGAACCTGAAATGATGACCCCTGAAGTTTGAAGTAGAATTGAAGCAATTCCTGTGAATGCCATACATTTTACTGTTTTGTTTCTTCCAGATAGAATGTGGTAGAGTGTCTTATGAAATTTAAAAGGTGAAAAGTCATAGATGAAGAAGATGGATGTAATGAGGGACATTCATTTTTGCAATTGCGAATGAATAGAGAATGGAGGAGTATAGATGACAAAGATGAATGTAATGAGGGAATAGGTGTTCTTATGTTCAATTTTGTCCTTTTCCCTCATTACATTCATTTCCGCAATTGCGAATAGATAGAAGACGGAGGAATAGATGATGAAGATGAATGTAATGAGAGAGGAGATTTCATGTTCAGTTTTGTCCTATTCCCTCATTTCACCTTCGCCTTCTTCTCCTTTTTTCCTTTTTCTCGTTCTTCTCCATCTAAGCAGAGAATATTGTCACGTTTTACACGTGATCAGCTGATTGAAATAGATTGTATTTGCCGGGCCATACTACTGGAATAGGCTAATCACATCTCACCATTGATATTATTCTTTCCTACAGTTACGTTGAAAAGTGGCCATTGCTGCACTGATTACAGAACGCAAAGAATCACTTTTCCGCTCTAGTGCGGGAAAAATTTTTCCTGCACTCCAGATTTGCAACATGGCAACGCAAAATAGTTAGTAGGTTATAATGGAGCACCAGTGCAGCAAAATCAAAATTAAGTTGGTAACAGTGACTGTGGTGCACGTTATAAGAATCTTGAGGTGGTGGACAACAGTGGATGACAGCAGTTGACAGCACACAGCCATTCAAACACTACTACATTATTCAATTTTATTTATTAATAATAAAATTACACAGATATGCATTTGATGCATTTCAGGGAATTTTACCCATAATTACCCACTTTTCATATTCAATGGTAACTGTAGGAAAAACTTAATGTGAAATACGTGCGCAAAGTTCGTCTGCTGCACTCAAGAAACCATTCCGCCCTCGCCTACGGCTCTGGCGTAAACGTTTCTTTCGGTGCAGCAAACTGTCACTTTGCGCACTAGTTGCACAAATAACTATAATCTTTATTCAGAGATAATCTCCAGGGAGGCCCTTGAGAATACTGAAATGGGAGTCTTGTGGATGGAGAACGCTTCAACAACATTCTATATGCAGATGATACTATAATTTTTGCTGACAGCATGAACAGCCTGTATATAGGAGCTTGTGAACAAGATAGGAGGCGTCAGTGGACAATATGGCTTGGAAATCAATGTGAGCAAAACTAAGTTCATGGTGATAAGTAAGGGAGCAGTAGGAGGATGTGGCTTGATGCTCAACACCAAACCGATAGAGAGGGTGCAACAGTTCATTTACCTTGATCAATAAGAAATGGGAACATTCTCAGGAGGTAAAATGCAGAATAGAAAAAGCGAGGGCTGCATTCATTCAATCAGATGGCAAAACTGTTCAAGAGTCTCAACCTTAATATGCACATAAAAATCAAACTTCTTCCCTGCTACATTTTTTAAATACTCTTCTATGGCATGGAGTCATGGGCACTGACCAAATTAACTGAAAAAAGACTCGAGGCTTTTGAGATGTGGTTGTATAGGAGAGTATTGAGAATTTCATGGATGAACAGAGTGACCAACAAAGCTGCATTGAATAAGAGCGAATGGATAATGATTTGTAATTGATGAACATCATCAAGAGCAGGAAGCTTGCATATTTTGGTCATATCATGTGGGATGAAGCAAAATATGGCCTGCTGAAATCCGTTCTCCATGGAAAGATCTATGACAGGAGAGGACCAGGAAGGAGGAGAATATCATTCCTGAAAAATCTGCGAACCTGGTTCTCCAAGACTACAGCAGGACTTTTCAGGATGGCTGTAAATAAGATATCAATAGTCAGCTAGGCTGATCGCCAATATTCGGAACGAATAGGCACTAGCAGAAGAAGAAAAGGTTGAGTGGCACAGTGAGCAAAAGAGGGTTGGCGAATCATGGTTGTATTTAGTATTGGCAGAGATGCCAGAGATGCTTCGGATTCCTCGTAAACTCACAATAAAGATTCTTCTTCACGATAATATATTAACTTTTTGCATTTGGTTTTTTTTATCTTCATTTTTTCAAATCTATCAATTTTTCTTTTTTTCTTGCTTTTATTTTTTTCTTTTTGATACAGCAATCTTTGACCTGATAAAACACCTTATTATATTACTGTTGTAGGTACTTATTTTTAATTGTGTTAGCTTTTACGTTTGAGATTTATTGTATTTTTTTCAAATGTACTATTTTTTAGGCTAAATATTATGAGTAAAGAAATGAATTCGAATTATTATCAGAAACTTCTGGTATTTATATCTTATCGTCAAGATAAGAATTCTCTCTCCACACACTGATTAATAGACCGAGTAGGGAAATATATTTCCTAATTTTTTTTTAATTTTGATTATTTATTCATTTCATTGTAGAAATAAGTTGGAATTGAAATTGTAGATAACTTAATTCTGAATAAGAATGTCCTCATTACTTCCAGTCTAAAACGCATCCAATCATGATTCATTATTCAAAGAAGACAGTGCATACAAAAACTAGGTAGCACATTCAGAAATCTCTCCTTTTATCAATAGAATAGGTAGACCTACCAGAAAATTTGGGTCGTTTTAGACAAAAAGTAGGTGATTGATAATTTTTTTCAATCAATTAGCCTATATCTACAATTTCTTTCCATTTAAAATACCATCAAGCAATATTGATTATCATCCCACATAGGTACTAATTAAATCCATTTTAAATTGCAAGAATAGGTTTTCTGGCATATTTCTCTTATTATCTCAACAATCATCTATGCCCACATCAATTTCAAAATCTCAGGCTCTATTGCGCCTTAGGGAATGTATTGGGCTGCTTTCCATTAATATTCAACTTCTTACACCTTATTTAATTAGATGTAGAGTTATTTCTTCTTAATGGAAACACGGACATGTAGTCAAATACCATTCTAATGACTTCATGACGTCATGATATTTTACTACCCTTACATCTTCGCGTGTTTTCATTGGCATTAATATGATTGAAAATTATAACTCTTGTTCATCAAAAACTCATTTCCAAACCAATTTCCAAGAAAATTACGTTTACGGTACTGATCATAAAGATAGGACCTAAGTCAAATAATATTAGTCCATAGTTTCTATGGATCTATCTTTATTTTAATTAAATTTCAGTGAGAGGGCCAGCACGTTTCAATGAACTAATAGTTGTTGAATCAATTGAATCATATTTGAATATATTCCATTCAAAATCCAATTTGAAAGTCTTGATGTTCTTCTTTCGTTTTCTTACTATAATCAATGTAAGTCCATGATATATTATATTGATGAGTGAGTTTGAATAATAATGCAATGCAGATGAATTATTGAATTCAAGTTTCAAGGACAATATGCTCTGTTTAATCTTGTGAATAGCACAATTACTGTATCGGTAGTGAGCTTTTAATGTAATATTTTGAAATTAAAGCTCCCAAATCTTTTAAAAATCCTGGATCTTAGCCAGGCCGTCATTATAAATGAGAAATTGTTTGATTTGTTTATCTCTTTTTCAGTTGGGAAGCCAATCGATGTAGTGAAATCAGAAAATCCGAGTTCAGAAGAGATAGACAAACTTCACACATTATTCTGCAAGGAGCTCACAAATCTGTTCGAGACTTACAAGCATAAATATGTCAGTAATCCAGAAAAAGTTAAACTTGAAATCGAATGAACAATATTCAAGTTAAATCAACGAGAACATCATATATATTATTTATTATTGTAATAATAGAAAATACTTAGCTACTGCTCATCAATGTTACATTATATAGCCTATACATTATATATTCAAAAATTAAGTGATATTAATTTACATCTAGAATCTTTTTAAGAAGATATTATTATAATATTAAGATTCATCTAGTCAGACAATAGTTAACAGTAAATGGTTAATAATTTGTGAATTATACTTTTTAAAATACAGTACGGGCTACAGCATCATTTTATTGGAAATTCATGCACATGATGAAAAATTTTTTGCAACTACATGAAAGCTTTCAAAACATGAAGCATTTGTGGAAAGCTGATTCACTCATTCTAATAAGTACTCATATATCCAAACTCTGGATTCATGAAATCGTAGAAAACATCTGAATGAATTCAACCAATATTATTGTGCCAGATAAATTACAAAATTTCATAGACTCCGGATCTTATTTTATGTCTTCTTCAACTCGCTATGCCTAGAACCGATAATCATATTCTTTTCTGATTAATATATAGGAGAATTTTCCATTAAGTAAGTCTACTACTCGTATAAAAAATATTATTGACAATAGTATATGAAACAAAATCAATTAAATTCAATTATTTTTAAACACCATACTATAGAAGGAAGTAATAGGAGAGTCTTTTATGAACAATCCTTGGTTGTTAACCAAGATTTAATTAATCTTTCAGGAATACGAAGAAATAATCAATTGAATTTATTAAGTTACTACTGAGTAGTACCCATTTTCCAAAAAAAGATGTAGTGAATGATATTCCATGGTTTATGTCAACATGTGGGAATGAGGGTGGCTGTTGTTTGATAAATATTATTTTATTCCTGGCTCTTTTATATTTTTATACTCTGTTAGACAATAGCCTACATAAAATTAATCAGAATCAGCTTATATAAAAACAAACTAACTTATGAAGTAGAAAAACAGTCAAATCGTAAAGGAAAATTTCATTCTTATTATTATAAATACTATATTAAATATGATATACTGTCTTTTAATAATTAATAATAATAAGTAACATCAGTTACAAAAATTCTCATTTATCTTGTTCATTTGAAACTGAATTAATTTCTTTATATAAACGGTAAGATAAAATTCTGATATATTTAAAACCTATTCGATAGGTACAGTATTAGGTAGCCTACTTGTTGATTTATTGAACGATAATATATTATTATTATTAGTACCATAGGAAGTAATTCAATGCTCTCCAGTTATTTCAAGGAGTAACCAGTTCTCTCAATCATCGACACTGTAGAAACTGTAGAGCAGCATCAAGAATAATCCGATTACAATTGGTAAAAATAATACCAGTAAAACCTGTGCAGCTCTTTCAAGGGCCTGAAAAGATACCAAATAGAATTTTATACTTATGTTGAATATAAGTTTACGTTATTCACAAAAGGAGTATATTTCGTTTTGATTCTTTCAACTCCCACCATAACATCCAATTCAATATTTCAATAGTATAATAAACATTGAATAGGGTATAATATACGTTAATATGTTGAATAGGGGTCTTAACATAAGCATGTATGATGATAATACTCTTTGCTCAAAACATAATTATTGTAACCCACTGTCATTTAATAGGAACTTACTTTCATCTTGATTATCATGAAAATGAAAGCGTATTGCTTGATGCTAATTTGAAACTGGATCAACTTGTACTGCACTTTGTAGCCTTTAATAGATTTTGGGACACAATTTCTGGAAGCTAGTTGAATGAGCGTTAGCGAGTTCTCACTTTTGACTTACTGAAGGCCAAAGTCGTTGTCTGTCTGTTTGTATGTTCTAAGATAGCTTTACAAGGAATTGATCAATCAGCTTCAAATTTTGACATGCGTATTTTTCGAACCTTTTCACAGGTCAAAAAGTTCGTTAGACAACAAAATTGACTGACTTCTTCGTCCTTTTTCAGGATTTAATAACATTGAAAGTACATAATAAAAAAATGTGTTGTGATCTATCATTTAGTCGATGCTGAAGAATTCATTGCATGCAATTACTACAGTTTCTCCATTCAATCATTCATAACATCAGATGATGCTATTTGGGAGCTTTCACACAGACACTCCTTCATGCGCTGACACATGGTTTCAGCTGGTTAATTAATATATATATATATTATATATATATATATATATATACGGTATATATATAGAACATAATTTACCACTTTTATATCAACAAACTGATAGGGGTTAAAATATCAATGTGCGGTTTTTCCCCTCCATTTTCTCTTGTAACACTGTATCGAAATCATGTAGAAAAAGCAGTCCTCATTGAATTTAAAAAAATTAATTTAGATTCATACGGAGGTCAAAGATATTCTAGTGACAGAGTAGGGTAATTTTTTATTTCAAAAGGGATTTTCAATGAAACCTACAGTAAAGTTATTCTTGTAAGAGGAATATTTAGCTGTTTCCATACCAACTCTGTATTACCTAAAAGTTGCGGGTTTCAAAGATTACAATACAACAGTTCATGAGCGAGTTTTCCAACTCAGGGGGTCACTAGTAGTTCTCTGTGACATTATAAAAATAATGACTTTTTGAAATTCGTCACTTAATTTACTGAAATTGGTGATAATTTATTGCCTTAATTTGAATGCATAGAATTATATTCTATATGAAATATAATATTGTTGAAATAGTCTGCATAGGTGAGATTGATAATTCGAATTGGATGATATACTATTGAATAATATTAAAAAGGTCGATGTAAAACATAAATGATCGAGTGTCTCACCTTATCCTGCCATTTTTTATTATTTATGCAGTGACTATATCTCATTGAAGAGAATGTAACACTGTTGTAGAGAGGAATCCATAGACTTGGGAAGAATTTGAACAGAATATTGTCCAATTTCTTTCTCATAAGGAAAGACCTTTTGTTGACCAAATCTCTCATCTGGAAAATAATTCAAGATAACCAACAAAATATTAGCAGGAAGTATGATGAAGCTGTTCTACAATATGATATATTCAGATATATTCGATATTTAGATCAGATATTGAAGATAGTTTTTTTAATTCACACTGTCAAATATATATTTAATGATAGATGGTAATTACACATCAATTTCGGTAGTAACTTAGAAATGTAAACTGACTCATCCTTCGCGGGAGAGGTCACGCCTGGTCTTTTGCACCCAGTCATACATGATCAAGGTCATTCCTCTGAACCCATGGAAAATATGCGTTCTTCCTCCTACAGTAGGACTACCTCTAAATGGACTCTTCCACCATACCGTTGACCCTAGTTCAATGAGCGCAATAAGAACTATTATAATGCCACCCATCTCGCTCTTAAGGTCCCACAGGCTTTGTGACCTGTGAGACTGGAGACCTACAGGACTGGGCAATACACGCAGGATGCCAAGTCTGGTGGCCAAATGTAATACGAGCCTTATGTGCAAAATGAAAGCCATATTAGTGGGCAACAATATAATTGCTCAGTAATGTTACGGTACGGTATATCACATGTTCTTTATTGAGTCACAATCATTCACTTTCAATATTGCCTCTTCTTTTCAATCAATTTTTTTATCAATTGATACAAGATGGTCCATTATTTTTAAAATCATAAGTCTCTAGCAGCGTCTACAGAAATTATTAATCTGAATAAAGATTAAAGGTATTATGGTTATTATTGATTTTATTTGAAATGATAATAAAATTAAAGCTTATAATGATAATAACTTAATTTTAATATCAGGTTCATCAGACTGTCGCTGTTATAATACTGTAACTCTTTACTCTGTTGCTATCCTAGTGGAGTAAATAAGTAGTATACATTCAAGTTATCGAAAAAGTGTGCAGTAAAGCTGCGTTTACACCAAAGTTATTAACAAAATGTTTATTCCTCCATCTTTATAGATTCTATTAGATTGGACATAAATTATCATGCACATGATGAAAATATGTGTTTGTCAAGTTCCGTTCAATCTAATAGAATCTATACAGTAAGGATGGGAAAATAAACATTTTGTTAATAACTTTTGTGTAAACGCAGCTTAAGTTTATCAGGAACTCTTTGTATATTCATGAACAAATTGGTGGTTTTAATGATTACACGAAATATATTTTTTATAGTCCAAAGTTGCTGGGAAAATCAACTCACCTCTATATAATTGTACATTGCTAGATCACAAATAGCAGCAGCATCATCACACCTCCGTTTAGAAAACTCTTCCAAAATTGTATCAGTATTCGTTGAGTATTGATCAAAGAGTTGATCAAGTATCAAACAGTCCTCAAATCCCTAGAATAAAATGCTCAGATGAAGATACTCATGAACACCAAGATTTCAATGCTTCAGAATGACTTGAATTTAGAAAGTAAGTGGTTGTCATACTGCATAATACAGAAAATAGACTACATGATTCAATATGGTTTTCTACAGTGTAGCTTTATAACAAAACTTCGACTTTTTCAAACTAACAAAATAAAGTAGTAAATATATTTTTTCGATAAAAAAGTGTAAATATTACTGTAAAAGGTTGGTTTACAATGGAAAGAGGTGAATGATGTATTGAAAATGATAAAATTATAGTACCCTTTAAAATTAATAATAAAATAAGAATACAAATTGTAATTTGTATAAGTTACTTTACAATTTGTATTCGTTTTATTATCCTATTAATTTTAATAAGGGTACTATAGTTCTATTTTATAAATACAAGAAAGTAGCCCTGAATTCATACATTTTGAAAATGATAAATAAGGTATACAATTACAAAATAAAATAATTTTCGATAAAATGAAAATAAATATTGAACCGTAGTGGTTCTACATAGGCTACTAAAAGGGTTCTATTTATATTTTCATTCTATCATTGGAAAGTAGCTCTAAATAGTTGTTAATAAATAATTAGTACATATTTTTCAAATGGATACTTCTATACTGAAAGGGAATATTCAAGTGGATTCCAATTTTCACTATGTGGATTTTTCATTTTAAACTTCAAACAATCTTTGAATTATTATCAATACGGTAGCTCTTATCCAGTTTTATTTCTATACTCATTCTAAAGTGAGATTCGTAAAGTGATAAAGTCAGCATAATATGATTAAAACTGATTTGCTATTCTTGTCTGTCATTGGATATGACAGATATCTCTATCATTTTCCATTTTTCAGCTTCGCACCGTTGCCAAATTGTCTATAGATTTTGGAAGAAATATTATGATCTACCAAAATACAGAGTGGCGCAGCGAAATCGGACATTTTTAAGTAAAGTGATTTCCACGCAGAAAATCATAGAAATAGAAATAAAAACCATAGAAATGGTCGATTTATATTTATTTTTAATACTCTCCATTTTTTAGTTGACATCAGAAAGATTGTTCTCTCATTCGGCGATCTCAGCTTGCCATGGAGACTCTGGAATGACAGTGTAGCAAATCTTAGGGTTTTAGATGCTTTACTCTAGTTCGTGTAATGTTGGAGAACGTCTACGATACACTTTGCCTCCTAGATACCTGACAGTAATACGTTCATATGACTTCAAATGTGATTGTGATAATGCTGTGAAAATATTTTCTGTGCTTCGGTTATATCACCGTTTTTTTAAAATGCTCTCATCGCTATTGCACGTTCAAAACCAGTCCAATCACTCATTATTTAAAATAATGATTATTGAAAATGCAATGCGTTAACATCAATAAATTGTGTGAAATTTTGAACAGCTACCGACTCTTATAGACTGCAACCTGTGACATTCGAAATGTTTTGTCTCCCTAGGCCACTCTGTACCTATTTCATCTCAAACTCAGCAATTATAAAAATGTAATATTAAATCATTGAAATTTTTTCCCTACGAACTAGTACAAAGTATAACTAAATCAACAAGGATGATTAAAATCAGATCAGATTTACTGGGACAACGAATCACAGTCAGCATATTTCATAGGAGATGGGCGTTGGAAACGAAAAAGTGACAACAATACCTCCTCATCATTTTCACTGACTCTTTAACATAAATCACACTATAGCTGTTATTCTCAACAGTTTGATCTCACATTAAAATAATAAGGTCTGATAAGAACATTGAAAACTAGGTATATTATTAATTTGTACTTACAGCGTTCATTCCTTGTCCATAGAAAGGAACCATAGCATGTGCAGCGTCTCCCACTATCACACATTTTCCTTTGTAATGGAATGGTTGGCACTGAAATCAATATCATTATAGTAGTTATCTTCTTCTGCAGTGCTCATAAGAAAAATATAAGAATCAAAACTTCAAGATATCAAATATATAATTAATAAAAACAATATAAAAACTTGTAGTAGGTACCCTTTATTATTGAAAACTTAAAAATATTTTAACGACTAGTTTCGACCATAGGTCATTTTTAAGTTGAAATGACAAGTTATTAAAAAGTTTAAAATATTTTAAAGTTTTTAATAATAAAGGGTACTTCAAGTTTTTATACTGTTTTTATTAATTTGCACAAAAGTAGCCCATATAAGTGAAGAGTTTTATCAAATATATAATATACCGGTATACAGCATAATTTTTATAGTTCATTCAGAATGATGCTTATATAGGCTACCTATCGACAAATCAATGAAAACACTTTGCTGGGGGAAATGTAAATTATGATAAATTGCATCATAAATATTGTTTTTTGAATCTATGGGGAAGACAACTTAGGAGATGTCAGAATCATTTCAGTGCTTTTTAATATATTTATCTCTTGTTGCTTGCTATTTTTGAAATTTTTCAAGTACGGTATAAAAATATTATTTTATCATAGCAAGCACGCGAGAAGGCAATGAATGGCGTACATATTTTCAGCTATCAAGTTAAAAACTAAAATTTGAACAGTACGGTACTGAACACTACTGACTCATGACATAAATGCAGAGGCAGTCACAAGGGAAGAATGGAAGGGATAGATCCCCCTTTCCAAATAACAAAATAACAGAATCTGATGAGTACAGTAACTCATAAACTATTTTATTAGCTCGAGCATATCTTAATTTAGAACTTAAATACGTATGAAAATGCTTTTTTAATGCTTCAAATTCCTCATTTTCAGTGGTCATAACACCATCAAATCCCCCCCAAACCATTTAAGAAATCAAATCCTACGAGCTCCACTGTATCTATGTGATCGGAAATGTTGGAAAAGTTTTTTATCAAATATCTTTATAATTTTTTTACAGTTTAATGCTCTTTAAATATCAAGTGGCATCAATTCTATCAATAAGGTTCATTAAAAGAAAATCATATTTCTGTTTTCAAATAGGTTTTTTTAAGGATTAAATATTTTAATCTCCGGAACTGACCTTTATAGAAACAAGATGCGATGAAGAGGTAGCAAAGTAATCTTTGATCAGTTTATCCTTCCCGATAAGATCAAGTGCATCTGGAAAGTATTCCTCAAAAAACTCCGATAATCTTTCAGGAGAATCAAGCTCACCAAATTTTGACAAAGGCATGAAAAGAGAGACCGTCCAAGTTTTATCTTGGTTTGGCAGTGCGATCATCATGAATGTGCTTCTAGGCCAAATGTGAAGATAGTTCGGTAGCATTGCAAACTGAAAAAAAATATTATATAATCAGCATATTTACAATAATATTTAAAAAAAGTATAAATAGCCTAAGTCATGGAGTAGTGAATACTTCTACTAAAATTTATGTGAAAAAAATATTGTAGACAAGCAGGAGTATTGTAAATGTAGCTACAATATGCGATTTACATTAAACTGTCAGCATTGGTCCGATAGGAAGCATTGATGCTATTGATACAGAATGCTGACAGACTGAAGTGAATCTCACTACAGAAGTGAATAAAACCCCGATTAACGGACTTGAATTAGATGCTTTATGTAGGTACTGTATTCAGAGGTTTTGTATAAAAAATCCCATGATAGAATAAAAAAAATACAATTATGATTTTGTGATAATAAAAGACTTCCAATAGAAATACGGATAAGGAAAGTTTCTGTATTTGATACAGCATGTTATTTTTTATCTAATGTAGTAATTTTTATGTTTGATAAAGTGAAAATAACTAAACTCCATGATTACCTATGCTAGAAAATTTGGAATGTACGGTAGCGGTGTATTTTATTCAACATTTGGAAGTGATCAAGGAAAAATGATAAAAGGATGTGGGTGTTATATTTGTATGGTACGGTATATATATACCTTGTTATCGTTGGTAGGAGGAATGCAGAGTTCCAAATAACCATGCTCAATATAGGTTTGGCTGAACTGAAACATTGGTTGTTTCATCATTATTTCCCGTCTCACTGCTGAGAAAGCTCCATCTGCACCTATCACCAAATCTGCTGTTGTGCGGAATATTTCTCCGGTTCTTTTACTTCAATTGAAATGAAAATTATTTCATTAGCGATCTTAGAAATCTCTCAACACAGTATTCAAATTCATTCAACTAGTTGAATATTCAACAAAGTTCATCAAATCCAACATGAATTTATTGAATAGGAATTGATATTGTGGAATTTCTCCACAGTTTATTTGTGGAATGAACACAGTTTTATTTTTGTCACATCCACATTTATTAGATTTGAAAATCTAATAAATTAAATCTAGTAAATCTATAATAATATGTCATAGCCTATATCTTATCAATATGATATTCTAATATGTCATAGCCTATATCTTATCAATATGATATTCTTTATAAGTAATTAATTATTGAAATTATTCCATGTTGTTTGATAAATGAGAATCCATCCCACTAAAATAAATTAATCAATTCATGTACTCGTAGGAACTATCACTATGATGGAATAAAAATAAATAGTCACTATGGTTATAGTTATCAGTACCGTATAATGAATACAGTACGGTACTGTATGTAACAGTAACAGTTTTAATAGCAATGAGCATTTTATATGAAATGAGCATTACTGCTTCCATATTAATTATTAGTAGCCTATACCATAGAACCATATACCCATGTCTATTTTTATTATTGTGGAGTCTTATGTGAAGTTTATCATTCTAGATCCTTCAAAGTACCTTCCTTCAACAAAGATTTCATAGAAAAACTGATCATTGGATTTTATTATTGTACAATAATATTAGTATAGGTCTAGATTAACACTCACGGTCATTTTCTTTTGAAATAGACGTCTTCGATATTTCTATCATAACAATAACATGTACGGTAAGGGAAATCTCTACATATGAGTATCCTTTTATTATCTTATCTTTCAATTCATTTCATATTTGATATAATTTTCATTCCATTTCAATAAAAGAATCTTTAGTTACCGTATACTATTAAAATCGCTAGTCCTGTACCGATGTAACGACTTTATTACTTCCCCGTTTATATTCATTCTCTCACAGGTTTTAAATGTAAAACATAAAATATTTTACTATAAACTCTATTAAATAATCTATAAAATTGAAATGAGACCTTTTATTGTAATTGACAGCCATGAAAGAATTATTCTAACAACGCATAATCAGAACTGAGTTCGTTAACGCTTGGGCTACGTAATACTGAACTGTCAACACTTGTTTAGTGCATAACAAGATAGATGGACTAAAGTACTTATTGTTAGTAAGCTTATAATAATTATATCTAAATTCATGTAGGCTGTTGCATTTAAGCATTGAATAATAGGCTATAGTTGACAATTTAGCTATCTGTGTTGTTCCATGATTGCTAGGATCCAGCTCACAACGATAAAATACCTATCAATGATAGTCACAAGACGTATTATTTCAATAATTTTATTTAGCCTATATTAGGCTCTATGTGATTAAAATGTCGCATTACAACTATCTATGCTCCACAGCATGACCTAGGATCTACTTATATTTTTTATTCGGCATTCAGGCTAGATATAATTCTATCAAAACAATATTGAGTCTTCAGCTCATGAGCTCAAACTAATTATAATAGTATTTTTATATTTTTTCAAGTAGCATATGCTTAAATTATAAATCGTAATCAGTTAATATAATCTATAATGAGAGTCATACTCACTTCTGAAAATCCAAAGTATTGGTTGTTGAGTCCAGTCTCATGAATTTATGTTCAAAATTGAATGTGACATTTTCATATTTATCTCCAGCTGAAAAACGATGAAAGGAGAGATTAACTAATTGGATGTCTGAAAATGAGATCAACAATGTGATAAATACTATTATAGGACTATATACATGCGTGTCCCGTTCCAGCTAGTGCCGGGTTTGGGTATGAAAAATGCATGTCCATTTTCCTCGTTATTCTTGCATTAAATATGATATAGTAATTGATTTTATGGTATTTGGAAATAGGCTATAAATGTTTCATTGTTTATTGTCAATCCTTTGTACAATACTGTAATAAAGAACAATAATTTATTAATGGGTACCGACTTTTATAGGTACCGTACTCAACTCTTTACACAAGAAAAAAAAACAGTTGAAGCACACTTTATCTTATGAGTGTTTGAGCTTGCGTTTACACCAAAGTTATTACAAAATGTATTAACAAAATGTTAATAACTCAATCCTTATAGATTCTATTAGATTTAACGGAACTTGACAATCACATATGTTCATCATGTTTATGATAAGTTATAATGTTCAATCTAATAGAATCTATAAGGGATAAGTTTATAGCATTTTGTTAATAACTTTGGTGTAAACGCAGCTAAAATACCAAGAATAGAGTATAAATTATAAACCTTCCTATTTGCATTATCCTATAATATTTTCTCTAATCCTCCAACTTTAAAGATGAAAAACTTACCCAATTAAATATCCAATTTAGTATTAATATTGAATAAACAAATGCAACAACAAAATCATCTCTATAATAATGGATTTGAGATTTGAGATGGACTATCATTTTAAAATTGTATTTCTTTCAAGATTGGAAAGTTTTATTTACCTGAAATTAGAAGCTCATTGAGGTACTTCCTCTCGACTGAGTATATACTCTGAAAAAAATGTTCAGGATGAATATTACCTAAAACATTCTACTACTGCATCAGATGCACATAGGCTACCGTACCGTACTTTATAACATGAGGCCAGGTATTATGGAGCTTTTCATGTGATAACACTCCCAAATAATACTTTCAAGAAATAATATTTTCCCCACAAAAATAATAAAATTCACTCTATTAATTCCAATCATAGTAATTTACTGTTTCTATAGAACACATACGATATGAAAAATTGTGATGGAATTATAGTATCTTATCAAATTCATTATTGGATTCATATTAGTTTCATTATCTCTATGGGTTCTCATTATCATGCATTCATTTAAAATAGCTAAAGATTCCAAGATTTTAAAATAGCTAAAGATTCCAAGAGGTAGGCCAACTTTGTCAATAATGTTTAGTTTTTCATGGTATTTCAAATAATATGAAATCTCATTATTTGGAACAATGTTATTGTTATGACACACTTTTTGTCAAGCATAAGCTATGAAAACTTCATTTATCTAGTAAGAAAACAAAAATTTTGGTCAATGAAGATGATATTGACTTGTTCACCAGAATCACTCACCTGTTTTTCCAGTGCATCATATAAAATTGGTTTCTGACATCCATCCAATGCATGTATCATGCGCCCACGCATCGGTATTGCATGCTTGCATAATACTGAATTATCTAATCCAACAATTTCCAAGGCCTTCAATCCTCTATGAGACAAGGCCAAATTTATTGTTCTACCTTTCACTAGGTTTGATTTGCGAATATCTAATGGAAAAATTGACAAATTGAATGAAAATCATTCATGATGACAGTAATTGAGAAAATCTATTAAGTTAAATGGGTTAATATGACAATAAAAATTCAACAATCCAAGAAGCTTTATTTCCAGAAAGTTGAAAAATCGAATGTTCTAGGATGACACTTCTCTGGTTCCGGGCTTTGAGAAATAACAAGTTACATATTGCATTGATCTTTACATTTTCTGATTCACCCAAATAATTCAATGTCAAAAAAATATTTCTTCTATTGATTATAATATTGGCACATTGCTCGAATTTTATTAGGTGTTGTAGCTAGCTCACATTTTCAAGTGAATTTCTCACAAATAAGTGATATACCCTGACCTTTTCATTTCAAAAAAATGCCTTTTAAGGAGCTTTAACAAGATGTATGTTGAAAAAGGTGCACAAATTATATATTTAGTGGGTATGTTTTCTAGGGGAGAGGTAATTTCACAATACCTAATAGATTTAAAAACAATGATAAATTCTGCAATATATCCTAGTTAGATAAAATGAATGATCAATCATTGTCAAAATCTCTGATATGAATAGTATCGATTTTTCCACACTTATCAGATTTTTCTGAAAATTATTCCATTTTCACATTTTTCTTATCATGAGTTTTATAAGTACGACTCATTTTTTAAAATCAAGCAATACTGTGATAATAACTTGAATTTAGTTTGAAAATAAAGTGATGGATACTTTATGATTTTTTGTGACAATGTTTTTTAATAATATTGTAATTCAAGATTTTATTCAAAATTTAAGAATTCAAAATCTTGATGTTGGATACTGATTATGTTCACTAATATTTCTCATTTTGCATTATTCCACAGATATCGCATTTTCATACAAAAGAATCATTCACTTACAGAAGATGACGATAACTGTAGATAATAATAACAATAATAATAATAATAATAATAATAATAATAATAATTATTATTATTATTATTATTATTATTATAATTGTTGTTATTATCATTTCAGAAGATGAGAATGATTTATTGTGGATAATTTAAAAAGTTTGATAAAAAAAAATGACACACTCACCTTGTCTGTATTCATAAACATCTACTTTGAAGCCTCTTTTCCCAAGCATACATGCGTTCAGAGATCCCACCTATGAACGAAATAATTATTTTGAAATATGAATAAATTAGCCTAATTAATAATTACAGATTCAAATGAATAAATTCATTAATGAAACATTCTGTCTATTATTGAAAAAACACAGTTCTATTTTTGTTGCATCCACATTTATATAGATGCGAATTTTTCCTTAATTGAAAAAAACACAGTTTAATTTTTGTCACATCCACATTTATAATATATAGATGTGATATAAATGTGGATGTGACAGAATAGAACTGTGTTTTTCCAATTATGAAAAATTCCACAATATCAATTCACTTCAACAAGTTTTATCACTTGTGTCTATTTTCAGAGCTACGAATATAAGAGGGAAAATAGCCTCAGAATTGTTATTGTATTTCACCAATATTATCAGGCCTACTCATTTTATTGGACATAGAATAATGACAAGAAGTTATATTGTATTTCAATTGAGCTAGAAAAATCCCCTTTTTTGTTTTTGAGGATGCTTGCTTAAAATTATTAAATGAATAAGAATTCTTCCAATAGTGATGGATGCTTGAAAAATAGGTCTATTTGTGAAATTTTATTGAAACTATAATAAAAATGTTCGAGAAACAATAGCCAGCAAAGAGTACCTAATTACCAAAGCTCTTTAACTGGACTAAATTCACAATCGTATAAATTTGTGTAGCCTACTTGCTGGACAAATTAAAAAAAAAATAGCAGGTATAGGAGTTTGATGGATGAATTTTAATATTTCCACATTTCGAAGTTAATTCATGGAAAAGGTGCATGGCGCGGCTCAGCGGGCTACTACTAATAATTTTAGTAGTATTGTTCCGGCTGGAATTGTGCGTTGTGTTTGTGTACGATGTGTATTTTTCAAAGCGTTTTTTTCTTCAATAGATTTTCATACCCATCAGTGATCATAGCGTCACAAAGTAACCTCTATTTTGAACAATACAGCCCTTGTTTGTTGCAGTTGAATAGTGATTGCAGTTGAGTTAATTAACTATTCGTTCACGAAAAAACAATATGAGTAGGTTTAAAAGATATATGCTTATCGATCATAAGCGTATTGATCTGGAGCGTTGTAACTTTAGTCTGCAATCGTTGCACCCCGTTCATGGGTTCTTTTCTTATTGCGTCGGGCATTTATTTGTATCATAGCATAACTATCCATTACTCACTTCCAAGTCATGGACTAATGAAGAGATCATAGAGACCACTGGACAAAATTATTAAATTTCCATTTTTAAGAAAGTGTAACAAAAAATGCATGCAGTAGTAGCATAGACAATGGCGGATCCATGGGGGGGTGGCAAAGGGGGGAAACGCCCCACCCCCCGAGACCCAAGAGAGAGAAAAAACGGCAAAAATCTGATAGAAACTAGGAATTTATGTAAGCAACAGAAATAGTCTGTTGCCAATCTGTGTAAAGCCATTTATGTTGCTTGTGCAGAGGGCAATATTTAATGTAGTAGTGTTTTAGATATTAAAGAACATGGGTTCTTTAACCCGCTAGAACGCGGATGCTTCAAGTGGAGTAGACTGTGTTAAGAGTGTTCTGACCAAATATTATTCCTCCTGCCCCTCTAGAATGGTTGTCCGCCACACGCACATTCTAGTGGCGGGCGTGTGAGTGTTTGCGGACACGCGCATTCTAGTGGCGGGCGTGTGAGTGATTGATTGCTGTTTCGCCATTACCTTATCCATATTAACATGTTTTATATCTGGGGTAATAAGATTTGCTCGATAATTATTTAGTAAATTGGATGAGAACTCATTTGAAATGTGATACGTAAATGAAACAAGTTGAAAATTTAAATTATAAAAATACAATGACATAAATTGATAGTAGGTGAAAAGATAAAGAATGTAAATACAAATACAAATTTGTACATACATATTACATATTAATATAATAGTGCTATCCATTTCAACATTACGAGAGGCACTAAACTATACATCAAAACACCATTTTCGTTTGATAAATACAGAAATTTTCCAGGATGAGCTCCCGGACCCTCCCTCCCTTTGGTTGGGGGTATTCCATACACTCCAAACCCAGTGGCGTATCCAGGGGGGGTATAGGGATGCATATAGGGATGTGGCTGGATCAGCCACAAAAATTAGCATCCAATGCCATACTTTCGTTACCGTATATTGTACCCCTTATTTTGCATCTATATTTATCTATATTTAGCATCTATATTTTGCATCTATAAGTGTCATTTTGCCCTATATTGCATCCCTTATATTTCACACTATGAAATATAAGGGACTAGCAGAAATAACCCGTGCTCCGCAAGGATCTATTTTAAAACTTGACAAACTGAAAACTTGACGGAGTGAAATTTTGAAGAATTGAAAATAGGCCTATAACCATCCTTGGTTAATTAAGAATCTACATGCAAAATTGCAAGTTAGTTTCAGTCCAGTAGCTTAGACGTGAAGATGCGTCAAACATAATTATTTTCCTATCCCGTACGTGTATAAGCCAGCTCTTAACTTTATCTATATTTATATAAAAGCGAAATGGCACTCACTGACTGACTGACTCACTCACTCACTCACTCACTCACTCGCAGAACTAAAAATCTACCGGACCAAAAACGTTCAAATTTGGTAGGTATGTTCAGTTGGCCCTTTAGAGGCGCACTAAGAACGGATTTAGAAAAATTTCCAAAGATACGCCCAAAATCTGCGTTTTTCCAGCATTTTTTAGCGTTTTCTCAGTTTTATCGGCTAGTTATAGATATAGTTAACGACTGCAAGAGGACTGTGGAACAGAATAGTGGTGAAACTATGATAGCGCCTGAAGTGTCTCAAACACAATAGTAGGTTACTACATGAAATTTTTGAAAATGATTTGAAAAAAAAATGTTAAAACAACAGAACTGAAAGTTGTCAACCTTATCATTCTACCTCCATTTAGAGAGACTCTTGTTTGAGCCGAATGTAAATCTATATACATAAAAATGAATGTCTGTTTGTGTGTTTGTATGTTTGTTTGTTCCCTATAGACTTGAAAACTACTTGACATAACGGCATGAAACTTTGGGAATATGTAGTGTGAATATTGGGGATGGTTTCTGAAGAGAAATTTAAATAGGGGGGGATTATAATAATTATTTATTAATCCATTTTACAGACCTATGTTTTCGAAATTGTCAACAGAGCGGCTACCGAAGAACGGAAGATGATCATGATTCAAGATCATATTGTGATAATATGATTGAGCATCTGAAGTTACCAGCTGTATAATAAACACGTCACCCTGTGATAAATTGTGTATTGGTATTAAAACGATAGTTTGGAGTTGAAGTTAGTGTAGTTGATTGGTACCAGCTGTAGATAATCGTTCCTTAGAAGACCTATACAAATAATTATCACTCCCCTATCATTGAAAAACTGGAAAATTTTGGAAAAAAAGTATTCACCTCATGAAAGAGAGTTGTTCATATTGCATCCATTGATTACTGAAGAATGAAAGAATAATTTTAAAAAATTTGAATTCAGCTCAGCTTATATTCATCCTAAAATGGAAGATGGAGAGAATATGGAATTCTGTGTGATTCATCGTACATCGCATATTTCCTGGACTATCTATTGACAATCAACAACTATGAAAAAAATGAATTCATTTCTGAAACACTGATTTAACCTATACCTATATATTTTTATTTTTTTAATTCAACACTACTTTACTGATAGATATTACTACCAATCGATTGAGTAGAATATGTTTTCGGGATAACGAATGCTGCATGACTAAGCACATAGGAAGTCCGTATTGAGATGTAAATAAAAATATTGATTGTCATCAGATGAATTTCATAATTCACCAAATAAAGTCAAGTGTGACATGAGATACATTGACCATTTGGTGGTACAAAGTTCGCCGGGTAGGCTAGTTGTAAATGAAGCTTTATTATTGATAGTCAACGCTGAAAAAAAGACAGGCTCAATCACCAGGAATACTATAAATTCTATGAGGGACCAGTAAGCTATTAATTTTGAGTAGTTCAATCACTTCCACTCTGTACACTGGATACATTATGGACAATCAATGAATCAATAAGTTTTATTAATTCAATTCAATTCAAAAATATGTTTGAAATTTATTAGCTACAGAATAAAAAACTTTTAATTGCAGTGACCCCGACTACTACAATATGAATAACCATTTGGATCGAATATAAGGAATTACTCACATCTCTCATCAAATCGTACTTTTTATTCATAAAATATTAACAAAATATATATATATATAAGTTATATTGAATGAACTCACGGCTAAGGTTTGCCTTTTTCTGGCCGTGCTACAAATAAATGTAGATATATATGTTTGACATTTTTTTTGTAATCTTGTTGTCTTTTAAGAAAGTTTTCAATGTGATTTTCGATGACAATAGAATTTGAATTTGAAAAAGAATTATCAACAAACTCCTAACCAAAGAAAATTTCTGTGCTCTGTTCTAATCGGAATGTATGAGACCATATACATCTGATAGAAGACGCAAACCAAACTGCTGGCCAAGAATACAACAATGAAACACACACGTGGCAAGCTCGCGCTCTCGATTTACGAAAAATTAATTCGATCAGCTGATTGATAAAATTATTTTAAGCTTTCCAATGATTACAACATATGTTAGAATATCATGTGTCAATTATCTCAGTTTCATATGGCGTTCACCTTACCATGTTTATAGCCTTACTTAATAGGACGACCCTTTTTCATCCTTTGAAATCCTTAGAGGCTAAATATCTCAAAATCCGTTCTTAGTGCGCGTCTAGCATGTTTGAAGAATATTTGTGCAAAGTTTTAAGTCTGTAGGCCAATACATTTTAGCTGTAGTGTGAATTTCTGAAATTCCTTTCTTAGTGGATGTTTTGAGGCTACCATAAACAATTGTGCAAAATTTCTAGGCTCAGTAGTTTGGGCTGTGGTGTGATTTCAGTCTGTCGGGGCTTAGCCTTTTATAGATATAGAGAAGAAAGAATATAGAGATGAGAGAATAGTACTGCAATAGCAAGTCCCTAAGGACTAGATAGCAGGGGATAGCGAATCTACAGATAGCACTTCAAAGGACCCCCCAGAATTCCACAGTTATGATGTACGGGCTTAGTTTCTACCGTGAACAGGGGGGATTTGAAAAAAGGTTTTATAACCCCCTTCCCCCCGAAAAAATGTGAGTTTGAATAATTAAGTAAAAATAATGAGAAAAATGGTTAAACTAAAACTAAGCGTTAAACAAAATTTTGACGATATTTTTGCTAAATTTGGTTCAAATAGTGCTTTATTGGAGCCAAATTTGAAGCATTCTAGCTTGTTACCTCTAATAATGAGTAGGCCTTCTACAAAATCAATTTTTTTTAACCAATTGAATGACTAATAAAATTCGATTCCATCCCAATCTATTTGTTATTCAATCAAAAACCCATAAGCCTATGAAATTTTCAAGGAAAAATCGAAATAATAATTGGCCTAGGCTACTGAACACTAACAAAACTTGAGTGGAATGTTTGTTTCTAATTGTAAAATGCGTGCAACGCACCAATATTTTCAAAATTTTGAAAATACCCCCGGACCCCCCTTTGGTGGGGGGTATTCCATACCCACCACACCACCCGGTGCCACCACCAAAGTTTAGGTGTTTTCTTCTCCAATGTCATGATCCCCCCAAAAAAATTCTAGATACGCCACTGCCCAAACCACCCGGTGTTTTCGTCTCCATTTAGTCTCCATTACGTAACCTTTTCTCTTTAGGCAAAACTAGAGAAATATCTATCTGACTATACTTGCCTAGCAGATAATACTTTCATAAGTATATTTTAGTTTCATTAAAAATGATTAATTGATTCATTATTAATGTTTCTATCAAAAACAGTGTCGCTTGTCGCATATTTTCCCAAGAATACAGTTACGTCCCTACAGTTTCTCTACAGTTACGTAATATGATTACTATAGGGATGAAATAATATTGTATAATAGAATGAACCCGGAGTAGAATCATTAGCTATTGTTAAATCTAACCACTTCTTTATGATTACTCATTTCAAATAAACTCACCAATCCAGCTCCAATAACAGCAATCTTCAAGGGAACACTTGGATCTAGATCCATCATAGAAAGCAGAGGATATCCAGGGAAGTGTGAATCCAGACTGGTAGAGTCTGAACGAGTTCGTAAAATGTAAGGAGCCGTACTGAACAGAGTGAGTGACAGTTGAGTAATGTGATAATGAAACCTATCAGCAGCAAAAAAGGTTTCTCACCACTGACCACTATCATTCAAGCACAACTTGTAACTTTATCCCTTGTCTTGTCTCTTCAGTCAAAAAAAGAATCGTTATGAAAAATGAGAATCTACCACGTTGATACTATTATAGCAGTCGGTTATGTTCATGGCTACTAGTTGCCTACTAGAAGGTTCAATGGATTCAAACAAATTACTACTTATAGATAATTAGTTGCTTATCTGTGACATAACAAGAACAACAAACATGATTATCATTAACATTTACTGAGCCTAGTTCATTAAAATATAAATTCAATAATCTTTTAACAGTTAATCCGGTATGTCCGGTATGTCATGAATGATGATATTTTAGGAAGGAAGCTATCATGATTACAATAATTAATATGTAATTAACATTTACATACACGGTACTGACGTATTCAATCGTTGCTGATGCACTGTTTCCTAATGATAACATATTAATTTATGTGAGGGTTTTTCGCAAATTGATTTTTATGAGAATCCATTTTCAAGAATGAAAACTCCTTTCTGGAATTTGTTACAACCTTATTTAGGCTTCTATAATAGTAGTTTATGCAACGGTTTTTTGAGAGTTTTTGAAGCACAAGTGAGATGTAAGTTAAGTTAAGGCACGATTGAGTGACAAGAGATGGGATTGATTGTGATGTAATGTTAAATGTTTACATTATAGCATGACCGTAGATAAAAATCATGAATCAACACGATGAAAGAAATTGTAAATCGTTTTTTAATCGTAAATTTTAAGCTCAATACAAAGGTCACCTATGTTTGCAGAGCAGTGCTCCTTTTTCTATTATCATCCTCCGTTTCTCCATTTTTCTCCATTATCATCACAAACGAGGAATTAAAAACAGTTCATGAAAGAATCGATAGAGTAGATGTTTCAGCCTATATTCTGCAGTATATCCAACTGTATAAGGTTACTAAAAACAATCAAGTTTGATAATCTGTTTCAATATTTAATAGTGTGAGTGAACAATTTACATAGCTTGATGATTTACTGTAACTTATTAAAAACTTTCTCACCTATTAATAACTGTAATTGAGGATTTATGTAAGACACCTTTCAAGTGGAAGACGAAACCTTAAAAGTGCTGCATTTCAATGGAACGACCAGTTAGTGTGGTTCTCTATCAAGAGTATCGGTAGTTCATCATTTTACGGCTTTTTCGTTGCAATACATATTCATTTGATAATAGAATGGATGATTCATGGAATTATTTTATCGTTACTTTAATCAAAGAGATTCAGTTTTGGGTTGTATTATTTTCCATTAGAAAGTGCTAAACGACCGACATGATTCGAAGAGGATATGAGATTTCTAAATCCATTTTTCAAACTCTATGGAATGTGTTGTGATGTTATCACTCTAGTTAATGTCACTCAAAATAATGAGCTAGTTCTGTGATTCTACGATAAATAATACAGTTGTACGCGAATTCTATGTGGTATGGATTGGAATACGAGATAGTCTAGATAAGAGGATAAAACATGAGTCGGTCTCGTTTATTCTTCATTTTTATATTTCTCATGAGTATTTCGTTCGAAAGCGTCCTTCAAATCACACTTCGCAAATGTGGAGGTAAGACCATTATTGCTGATAAAATATTATATTTTTCTTATATCAAGTCTAAAACGGATATTTTTGAATTCTAAATACAAGGTGGGGCAAACTGAACTATTTCAGGTATAAAAATAAAATTCACAGAAAATATACTTCAGTTATAATATCCTTCAGTAAAATATTCCAACAAATCGTGAGGACACAAATAATGGAAATTTTCTTTTATTACAGAAAAATTGTCACTCCTCAATTACTCTAGCAAGATGGCACCATCATTTTGCACACATCGTTCAAGTCTCACGCTGAAATCCTCACTAACACCTCTGATGTTATTGCACAAAAATATATCTTGTGTTATCCGCATTTCCAAGTCCTGTATTTTTGCTGGACTAGTTACGGAAAACTTTGATTAGAGGTAGCCCCATGAAAAGAAATCAAAGCAATTATTCAGATGGGGTGATGGAGGAGGACACTGTATATCCTCTGCCCCCATTCCTACTGATTAAGAGGTTCGAATAAAAATGTCTCATAAGGTCAATTCATACTCTTGACATATGGCAAGCTGCTCCATCTTGCCATAGATGAGTTGTTCTCATTCACATGAAATCGTGGAAGTTCAGAAATGAGGAAGTTGATCAGCATTTCAACATAGCGAGCTGATAATGTTACTGTAACGGCGTGGCCGTTGTCATCCTCACCAAAATATGAACCAATGATCATTCAATTCGAAGATATCGCACACCAGACAGTCACTTCAGCCGAATGGAGTGGCCTTTCTTGAAATTCTTCAATACAGTACAGTTGACTGCCCCATTCATGTGTGTACAGCTCGAACACCGAACGTAACTCTGCGGGAAAAGCAGACTCCTCCCTTTCCCATTGCTTTGTGCAAGCTAGAAGTATGCTCACCGAAAGATGTATAAAACATATTTGAAAGCGTGTTGGAATAAATAATTATTGTTCATGATACGTACATCATTCAATTCAAAAATTGCAATTGAAACTGTATTTGGTATGATGATTTATTGTCTATCAAGACCAGGGGTGCCCACAAGGGGGGGCATGGCGCAATTTGTGCCATCAAAATTTTTGGGGGGGCATGATTTTTTGTTATATTTTATGTCAACATTTTGAATCATGGCTAAAAAATCAAGGTATTAAATAGAGATATCCCAATGTAGTTAATTTTAATACTTTTTCCCACTTTTACAATGTTATATTTTGCAAAGTTTAACTCAATATAAAGCATAAAAAATACAATTGATAATATGTTGTATGCAGGAATTTTAGTAATTTTAAGCCTATGAGTTTGAAGTTGCCTCATTTCGTTGCGTTGAGATGTGGGGTGGTATACCCGGTTTCCGTACCTGTCACCTTGTTACTATTTTTTATGGACTGTTTAAAAGGCACGTGTTGCCTTTTACAAATCTTTGACAAAAATAAATTATAACTTCATCATCCACTATTATTCTGATTTCCTTTGCTTAATTTTAATTTTTAATGGTCCTGTGTTTGAGTTTCCTTGCTGTTGCAACCTTATTTTCTTAAAAGCACAATGATAAGTTAAATTGTAATGTACATTTTATTCTAATAGTTATTTTAATTTCGAAGGCGTTTCATGATGATATTAATGTCTCTGAAATGGGAATGCAATTATAAACAACATCGCAAACTCTAGTGAATTTGACAGAAGAAAAAACTTCTCTTGTCAAAAATTTGTGAAAAATATCAAATGAAGCCAATTCCAATCTTTCAAATTTACACCCTATTTACCACACAGTAATCAAGTAATAATGATTGTAATGCTTCATTACTTTTTTCTGTTTTGTATAATAGTCCAGTCAAATGGTCGTTTTTCAGGAAACAGCCCGAAAGAATTTTTCGCGACGGTTCTATATGTATTTTGGGGCGGTGAATTCTAATCTGAAATTTGCTGACATTCCAGAGGGCGGCTTCACCCCCAAAACTCCAAAAAAAACCAAAATTTCTGACTTTTTTCAAGTTTTCCATTTAATCTTGAGAACCTTCAACTTCTCGAGAGAAAGCATTCTCTAAAATATTGAAGATACCGTAATAAAATTTCCAATAAATTGAGTGGTCGCGCAGGACTCTACGATTTTTGATTCTGGAGCTAAGAGTTTTCAAAAAAGGGATATTTTTTAAGGGGTTTTCGAAATTATGCAAACCTACCACTTTCACCCTATACAACTAGGATCTTTTTCTAGTAATGACAGAAAGCCACACATCACGTGAATTACCAATATTAATTCTGAACAGAATTACTTGGGTACCTATTTTTGAATTTAGTAGTGGTGGGAGAGGGAATACACCCAAAAATAGAAAAACATGTCCTACAGCCAAAATTCAGATTCTCTTTATAATACCTTTTCATGGCCTTCCTAACAAAAAAGAAACATATTTCGGCTGAAATCATCTTACGAGGGTTATGTTCTATGAGAATCACTCGTTAGATTTCAGTATTTCCTAGTGGGGGCACACATAAGGATACGTCCAGGATCAAAACTTTAAACACTTATAACTTTTGACTGAATGATCACATCTCCTCGTACATCTCGTTCATATCAGCTCATCAAGGCGGTTGAAAATCATGTATCATCTCACTAAAATTTGTTAAAAAAATAGGAAATTCCTCCTTTAGTGTATTTTAGCCCATATTTCAATGCATAGAAAAATGACCGATTTCTATATTCAAAACTGTGTATCTCGGTAATTCAAAATGATACTTGGTCTTGATTTGAAGAAAAGAATCTCCTCTTTTATGTGAGGTGAATGATTTTTGTAAAAATATAATAGTGAAGTAAGATACGTTTGATTCAAAAAATCAAGAAATTTGTAATATTTTTCTCATTTTCACAGTCTCGACAGTTTTCCGATACAAACAGTGATGCAAGATCAATTTAAGTCAACTCAGCTTATAGAGCATGAAATTTTCTCTCATTTAAGACCAATTGCAAGTTTCTATCATGTATTGGACATATTTTAGAGACTCTTTAATAACAGTAAAATTGCAAGAAAAGTGAGAAAATAAAGACCATCATTCAATTGGCTGTAACTTTTTAACGGTATTGAAAACAGAAGTATAATTCATGGGAGTGAAAAGAGGAAAAAATTCATCACAACCTCGACTACTTTTTGGATTTTTTATCTGAAGTGTTCCACAAGATACGCAACGTTGCATATGCGGAACTGTGAAAATGGGGGAAATATCACAAATTTCTCGCACATTCAAAGCTGTGTATCTTGTGGAACACCAACTTCAGATAAAAAATCCAAAAAGTAGTCCTGCGCGACCAGTCAATTCATTGGAAATTTTATCATCTTTAATATTATATAGAGAATGCTTTTTCTCGATAAATTCAAGGTTCTCGAGATTAAATGGTAAACTTAAAAAAAGTCTAAAATTTTGGGGGTGAAGTCGCCCTCTGGCGTGTCAGCAAATTGCAGATTTGAATACAGCGCCACAAAATACAGATAGAACCATCGAAAAAAGTTCTTTCGGGGCTGTTTTATGAAAAATTACCATTTGACTGGACTATAAGTTGTTATCCTATTATATTAAGCAAGCAATTTCTGTATATCTGTTTATATTTTTCTATTTTTATATCTGGTTATCTGGCTATCTGGTTATATGGTTATTTATGTTCAACGGATCTCGGAAACGGCTCTAAAGATTTTCACGAAATTCGGAATATAGTAGGTTTATGATATCAAAATTCGATTGCACTAGGTCTCATCCCTGAGAAAACTCCCTGAAGGACATGAAAAGGATAATTCATCCTTGGAAAAAAAGATGATTATTTCGTTGTCCGTCGATAACAGAAGATGTGTGTGCCTGTGTGGGAGATCAGCTGTGTAATCAATTAGCTTATCGTATCTCGCGAGAAATCTAGAAATTTTAATTGAATCGATCAAAATACAGTAATCTGATCTGTTGTCATGAGATGGTATATATCATAATATTCAAAGTTAATCATTATTTTACAGTTCTAAGTGATTAGTGAGTGTTATTTTGTTATTCAATTTGGTATGTAAGCAATCTAAATTAGAAGTTTTATGTTTTCAAATATTTGGACTGAAAATTTCACTTGAATTCAAGTGTATGAAACATAACCTACTTTTTGGAATATTAAATATTCCAACTATACATTTTATAATGTATAAATCAAGTTTCGGGGAAGAAAAAGTTGTGAGCAGTGCCTGTTAGTCCTTCCCCAATTATTTCAAAGAATTGAGTTCTGCTTATCAATGAATAAATAACGAGCAAAGCTTGGTGCCCCGATATTTGGTATTAATAGATTGAATTTACAAAATGTACTTGTTCAGATGATATCTTTATTCCAAAAACCAAACCATTCAAAGATACATTTTTTTCGACTTGTGTTATCTACTCCTGTAATGTTAAAAAGTAAATACTACCAACAACACAACATCAGTGACAACCTGTTCCAATCTATGATAAATATCGGGGCACCGAGCTCCGCTCTGGAGTATCTACAAAAGCATATAAAAATTATTACAAGAAAAGAAATTATAATAAATATTCATAGTTCATACAGAAAGGTTCTGTCTAATCACAGTGGATTGAGATTTATTCGCAGAGGAATGCAAAAATTTCTCTCACAAGAACAAAGGTAAATAATGTCCTATGGAAGATTAGAATGTAGAATTAGAAATTGGGGTACTTTGGGGGGGATTACACTTGGATTGAGGGGGCATTACACTTGGATTGGGGGGGGGCATGCGCCATTGCCCTTGGGGGGGCTGGGCACCCCTGATCAAGACGTTCCTCCAATCACAGTAAAATGGATCTATATCGATCAAATAGTTCTGCTTTGCTAGGTATTTATCCTTTAACTATTTGATAAATATTTCTGAATAACGCTAGCTGGTCACTCTCGAGAACGTTGAAGCTGTCTGAAACCATTAAACCGGAAATAAATTTTTCGAGAAACTTAGTAAATTCACTGCTGTTTCTCAAGACTATCAAAATTGAGAATAATCTAGATTCCATTATGTAATAGTCGAATTGATGGGGAAGTGAGTGTGTCTTATTAATTATCTATAACAGAGCACTGACAGCTCTGCACAATGATTGTATCAAAGAGCTCCAACTTGGAACAACAAGAGATAACGCTGCTGTATTAATATAGACTGACTCACGCTATTTTGTTTGGCCGCCAACCACCAATTAATTAATTTCTCATCTCTATTAATGACACTATTTATTCGCTAAGTATTTCTCACAACAAAGCTAGCGAGATGCATCGAAATTATCGGTAATTATAAAAAACATAACAGTACGGTACTAAATGGATCAAAGTTATAAGATAAAACGCATATAGTTGATTGTATTGTTACTGCTTTAGTGCATTTCACTTTTAGATGGTGGAGCAGATTATTCGATTATTATATTATTCGTGGTCATATAATTATTTTGTTTATTCAATTATTTTTATTCACTTCCTATAGATTTCAATAGGTATGCCTAATCAAATTATAAAATATATAATAATAAACTTTTTATTGATGTTTGGTTGTTGATGCTAGATTGTTTTTACTGGATCATGCCCACATGAGTTTTAACTTGTGCGTGAGTGATGAGATGTGATGATCAAACATCCATACTCTTGACGAGATTCAAGCCCACGTCCAAACACTGTGTCAATGCGCACACTCCTGACATTTTTCCTGCTTACTGAATAACTGGCTCACAATGCCAGTCATATGATTTCATATATAAATTCCAAGATTTTCTTCCTCAGCCACCTGAAGATTATCACTGAATCACTGTTTCCTCTCTTACTAGCTTCAATAGAATCGTATTCAAACCAGAGCTTTCAGTCTCTCTGTTATCTGTCTCTCAGTAAATTAACCTGCTCAAAACATCCTCAAAGTCATTTATTATTATTTTTTTTAATCAATATATCTATGAAGAACAATATCCTTTAGCTCTCGGATCAGAAATCCATCAACACTAAGAAATTTACTCTCATAGAACTCTAATTCAGAACACTCTTCCTCTAGTAACCCAACTTAAGAATACAGTGAAGAAGTTTGGTAACGTTCGTCTGTAATGATCATCTCAACTCAACGGAAAAATCATGCTTCTCACTTCACAATTCTTTTGAATTCCATTAGACCTCACAGACATCCGTTAACTATATTTTTCCTATCAAATAACTGCAATCATAAATGATTGAATTTTTATTGCGTTAATCGAAAATCCAATTCACGTCATTACACCTTCATAATGTAAGTTGTTTGCTATGAAATTGGAAAATTCACATTTTTAAAGAGACACAAATCTTAGAGACATTGTAAACTGGCTAAAGTGTATTGTTCTAAAAAGAGATGTTCTTAATCGTACTATTAGATTACGGTATCTCAATCAAAATCAAGAATAAAAATATCTTGTAAGATACACATTATGGGATATTGTTGCCTTGAAAGTTATGAGCTCTCAAATATAGGCCAATGATTTATTGATCCTGAATCAGGAACCCAATTTTTTTCAAGACACACATTTAAGAGATACTGTTGACTGGCTGAAGTGTATTGGCAGAATGGCGACGTGTCTGGAAGTGGCGACGAGTAGCAGAGCAGAGCAGAGGCGGGTGAGCCAGCTATTTTGAAAACGTGCGAAGTGGGAATAGGCGAGTGAGAAGGTGGATAGAGTGCCAGTAGAACATGACAAGTAGAAGAGGTAGCAGCAGCAGCAGCCGATAGTGGAGTGAATCTGTGAATAGTGTATTTTTAGTCGGTGTGGGTCCGGGCGGGGTTGTCTAAATCGGGCGGCCGTGGTGGCAGTAAGCGAACGTAGCGCGTGATGAGGTGGTGGTCGGTGGTTGTCTGCTGCGTCCTGGTGACTGCCGCCTCCTGGGGCGGCAACACCGTCGACGCCGCCAAGAAGCAGGGAGCGGCAGCCGAGGCGGGGGGCGGCAGTGCGGCGACCAAACACCATGAGCCGGTCATTGAGGAGGTCACCGCCAAGCAGTTGGAACGCGTGCTCAACGAAAAGGACTTTGTCGCCGTCTTCTGGTGTAAGTCCATACACGGCCACCACTACTTGTAACCCGACACCCCTTCCCCACCCCACCAACCAACCCAACCACCCTTCCCCTCCCCACCCACCACCCCAGACGACCGAAATATACGGCCAGCTGCTGCCGCCTCACTAACCTCTCTGCCCACGCCACCACATCATAACCCTATTTCACCTAACCGATAAACGTGTGTCATTGTGTGTTCGAACCATAGGTCAATCACTGCCGATAACACCATTTTCTTATTATTAGAATGGATTACATTCATTCAACCATATGTGTAATCAAATAATTCCTTATTAGGCAATAAATCGAATTGAATTCAATCAAAATAGGTGTAGGAGTGTAGGACAGTGGGCTACTATAGCTGAATCACCGTAGATAATAACATTTCCAAAAATAATACTCTTATAATTCCACTACGTCTTGGAATACGTTATGTTCCCCAGATTATACGTGCTACACCAACACCAATTTTGAAGTTATATCAAATAGATATCTATAAAAACAAATGAGAGGGGATACACTCAACTGATAACCATATATTAATAACTGGTATTAAAGACCATTATAATCTCCATTTGATATACTTTTTTGCTATCAAACATTCCAAAAGCACCACTTATAAAAGTTTTACTATACATGGAAATATTTTCCCTGTTCGGGAATCAGATGATGGTGCCGACCTAAATCACTAGAAATTGAATGATTGCAACATCCTATGATTCCATCCATCTCCATAGGCATAATATAATTTATTGTTTTCGGTTTCTCCATTTCTCTATGTACTCTATCTTCAACAAGTTCTCAAAGATGGTACTGTTTATTTTTGCTCCAAGCCATTATATGATAAATTGTAACTATAACAATAACGTAGAATGATCAGGAATTGCAACAACCAATATCAATATCAACCAGGATGCTGAATACGTATGACCAGCTAACTTGAGATAGTGACATGTAAATTTTATATGAGTGATGAAGTGATATATATCCGTGACTCGTTCGTACGTACGGATCCGTTACGTATCCGTAAATCAGTGAGTTAAGCATTGACGGTGTAACACTTACACTAACAACACTTGTTTAAGGCACTGATGAATTTCTGAGTGTCCGATTTCTCAAGTAGAATGAATTCGATTAATTGTTGCTGGAAATATTAAATTTATATCAAAAAAGTATTGGAAAAATAATAATTTGATTGAGAGGGATTTGAATGAGAAGGACCTCACATGAGGTCCATATACAATGGATGTAAGTAGGTACCAGGAAAGTTCCTTCCAGTTGAAATCCTTTATCCCTGAAGCTGAATGCTATGACGATCTATAATGCTAGGAAATTCTCTCTATTCATCAGGAATGAAATTATGGATATATGAGCCAGATCCAACATTCCTTCCACTGCTTGATACGATGAATCGGGTGAATTTTCGTATTATATAGTAACAAGGACGCTGTACTGGCATGTGACTCCAACATGATAAATACTTATTTTTCAAACATAATCGAGCCTATATTTGATTTGCCAACACTTGATCAGTTATTGGTTGATGACTTGTCAAGGGCAAGCGGCAAATTTATAAAAGCAAACTTATGAATTTTTTATTTTCCATTCAATAAACAGTATCTCTCTGTAAAATTGAATAAACTAATTTTCTTATAATAGTTTGTCATGAAAGAACATTATTATCTTCTAACACGTGGCTTCTAGCCTCAATATTAAAGCCGTTGGACTCAAAGGGTTTCAATCCCTTCAGTCCGCAGTCCATCCTAGAATCAATTCTTTGTTCGCTATTGATTTGCATTCACTAGATGAAGATTTTATTCAGGAAGCATGATATCCATTATAAAATGAATATTTATACGAATCATAATCTTCAGCAACAAGCAAAACTATAAGCAGACTTCTACTTATAGAAGTCACAGCATTGTTTTTTTAATATTTCACAATGTGATGCAGAAATGCAGAACATATAGTTTTTGTTGATCTCGGAGTACAAGTTATAATTTTAATATGATATGATTTGTTAAAGATTCTAGCTAAATTTCTCCTACTACAGTCTACTGACACGCTGACCCGATGACAGACATTCCCAAGCTAAAAATACACTTCTCTAAACGACACGTAAGCATCCTCCTTCCCAAATCGTCATCCTCAAACGCATATATTCTATTATGAATAATCATTTTTCATTCCTAATCGTTTTCAGATATAGAATGTACAACCTGAGAAGTGTAGGAACTATCAACATGGCTGTGAAACAGCGTTGAAGATACTATTTTAACTGTATAACGCCATGAAGAAATAGAAGTTTTTATGTACCGTAAGCTGAATCACTATAAATAAGTTAGCCCAGCTCTTTTTGTTGCTTTGCTCTGTGTGATAGACTTGTTGTTCAAAGCGAAAATATCAATCCAACTCAAATTCGGATTGACTTGGAAATGAAATTAGCAGAAATTCCATCCTATTATTTGATGTTGGGCTAAAATACGAACTTTTGGATTCTATAATTCTATGAGTTTGTTCAAGATTTTAAAAGTTTAGAATGGCCAATAGCATTGCAACAATTGAAGGGGTTTAGAAATTGTAAATAATAATGATATTTTTAGTGGTGTCTAAAGCTGAAGCCTACTACCGTATCCATTAAAATATTGCCTTTTGTTGCTTAGCTCTGTATGATAAACTTTTGGTGGAAGTGGAAATAACACTTTGAAACAAATTCCCATCTGTTACATATGAAGAGGAAAAGAAGCAGATCCTTCAATATCATTCAACAAGAAACAGCCTAAAGCATGCCAAATAAAAACAGCAATGCTTATAATCGAAATGAGAATGGGCTAGACAATAACTCTGTACTATTTTTGTTATGAGAAGCAAAATTGCAAATTTTCTGGCAAACTGAATGCTGTTGAATTGGCATTGAATCATGACATTGAAGCTCGACCCAATTAAATGTGCAGGATATCACAGTCATCGGAATTCGAAATTTTAACAATAATTCAGGAAATAATTTGGGACCGTATTATTATAATAGACTCTTTTAGACACAAAATTAGCTATGTACGGTTTGATAGCCTAAAACCAGTGAGGATAGAATGTAATACAATTTACATTCAATACTCACCGCCTATATAACCCGAAGTTCTAGAATCGTATCGATGGTATCAATCTATTGGCCAGTTGACTAAACAAAGAGCACTTGTTTAAAATTATTACGAAAAGTGGCGAATAAAGAATGTGGCTAGGTGGTGGCTATAGAGACAAAACAAGTCATTATAAATTTAAGTACCGATACGAACTGTTCCAATTCCACGCATCGTGTAATTCGATAATAATATTAATTTTGAAATTTGTAGAGAGCGCTTTCTTCTAGAAAGTATAATTAATTCTATTGAAATGCACTGCAAGTTAAAAATATTTTCAAACAATAATCTTCAAAATCCTCTACTTAAAATTTATTTTGAACAATTTGAATGAGATATACTTCTGGTCGAGTAAATTATAAAAGGGTGGGAAGTAATTATAATGTCAAAATTGGTTTTTGAATTTGGAATTCTCGGTTTTGTAAAATATTCACAAGAAAGCTAGATGAAACTAGCTTCTAATCAGCGACTTAAAGAGAAAGGTGAATGCTCGTAAAGAGTGACCATTACATGTAAAAATTATTATTACAAGTAACTAAATTCTTCAATTGAATCTAGATTCGACTCAACTTCCAATGTCACTAGTGACCACAAACAACAGTTTCTTCGATAGGAACTTTTCACATAAGTATTGTAGAGCTGTTCCACAATGAAAAACGTTGTTTTGCTCCACTTTTATTATTTTATTGACACAAAACTTGAATTATAATGTTCATAATCATGATATGACAGTAATCAACGTTAGACAATATTCGATATCAATGCCAACTAAAAAGCTGCTAATAGGACGTATTTATATATTGATATTTTCAATCATAGGAAAAATAAGATTGTGGTACTGTACTATAAAAAATTGTAGATCCTGGCTCAATCATTAACATTTTTGAGAAAAAGCAAAAATCATGGCAGTGGATAAAGGTAGGAGAATAGCGTTACCGATTCTTTGCCTTGTCCCTGCCTTCAGTAGAGGATAGCTGATACCGGTATATCTGATGTGATATCAACTGTTTATATTTGTTTGAGATAATCAAGTATATTTTATTCGTCAAGAAAATATGTTCTTCAATCATTAAATGATAAATTCCCATAATTTAGATTGAATATTTTGTTGGCAAGTTATATTTTTACATTGTAAAAACGATCTGGCAATGTTTCGGTGCTAGAGAAGGATGGCGCTATCTGCTTTGTTGAATAATGGACAAGGATAGCTAAACAAAATGTTAATCAAATACTGCTATTATTCACTTATTGATTCAAGACACACAATTATTCATAAAAATAATTGGGGTAGGACCAACAGGCACAGCACAAAACTATTCCTCCCCCGAAGATTTTGATTCATATACCATCCCAGAAAGAAGATTATGTTTTCCACATTATAGAATTTGTAACCAATTTACTGAGGAAACACTCACAAACAAAAATTTTGAATTTAGAATTATGAAAACCAAATTAAATAACTAAATTACTCTCACTAACTTCTTAAAGTTGTATAAATATTGACGAATTTAAATTTTAAAAAATATAACTTGGACCACAGTCAGTTTTTGAATCAGAGCTACTCAGTGGGGGGCTTCAAAAGTAGTAGGGGTTAACAGCTAAATAAGCATAAAACGAACAAACTCGCTTTCAATCAGGTTACACTATACTCATTCGAGTTAGTTTCTAATTATTTCCTAATTATACAACTACAGCTACTAAAAAGCTTAGGCAGCAGTGGGAGCTTCAGTAGTGTTGCCAAAAATCATCGCAATCTTTGATCACTTTCATTCCGCCTTGACATCGCCCGTCAAGCTGCAAATATTCAACCACAAATAATAGAGTGGACTAGTCTATTGTCTTCGGAAACTTATTCTCAATTCTATGACTCAATCAGTTAGAGAAATATTCTTCAGCCTGTGAACTCTTGTGATTCTGAGATGGATTATTCCGTATCAGGATTTTTTTCCCCAAAAAATAGAAATATATAACAAGTTTACTACCTTTAAAATTCAAAACATCAACAACGTTAGTTTATTGAACGAGCGAAGAGAGTTCTTGCTGATGACTAGAGCCTCAAGTCGTTTATGGTTTTGTGTGACGACAATTACTTAAGATTGCTTTCATCAAACAACTTTATACTTCCAACACATATTCTTCGAACAAGATCAAGTTCGTTGGCCAACTAAATTGACTCACTCAATGTTTGCTGTTACCATATGGTGCATATATTATATCGTACGGTTATGTCAGCAAACATACACACAAAGATATAGATACTATTAACTCACGCCAATAAATATTCAAATAAGAACAAATAAATAAAAATTGAAATAAAATGTCTATCATGCTTTGAATTATTACAGAGCTAGATCCAACCCTTTGAGCCATTCCACAGATCGACTCATCACTGACATCATGTTCACCTTCAATCCCATCAGAGAAAAATCGCAAGGGGCACTCTTCAGCAATATGCCTCATAGTTTGTACTGCCGCCCCACAATCACATGTTTGATCGTCTGTCAGGCCCCATTTTGACCGCCAATAATTGCATCTACCTACTCCTGTGCGTAAACGATTGATAAGATACCGCAATTAACTGAGAAGCTGTCTTGCATTGGTGGGTGCCTAGACTTGAGGCGGTTTGGGTGGGGTATCAGGTCCTGCGTAATTGGGAGTTAGGGCTATCTGATAATCTTCTCGTATTCTCTCTTCAGGTATGCCTTGTGTCTTATATTGGGTGGGGCTATATTACACAGCACTGGGAGGTAAGGAGTAGATGAATTTTTTAGTGGACTAGTATTTAATATAGAAATTGGCCATTTTTTGTGTATTGGAATATGGGCTTAAGTACACTCAACAATAAATCTTCCACTTTTCGACCGAATTTGACTTATGATGCATGATTTTGGACCGCCTTGACGAGCCGAGAAGAATGGAGTGTAGTACGATGAAATCTGAGCATTGTGTCGGAAGTTATAAGTGTTTGAAATTTTGATCCTTGAGGTGTCATTAAGCGCGCCTCTCCACTAGGAAATACTGAAATGAAGTGCATGTAACGGGTGATTCTTATAGAATATAATCTTATAAAATCATGTCATTGTGCAAAATATCAATGTGAAGACTATGTAGTTGGTAATTAGGTTTTTTTCACAATACAAGGAGCATTGTTGTCAGGTGTAACTGGAAATCTATATGAGATAGAGCGCTCTACCTGATCTCAGATTTTAGAGCACAAAAATATGCCCAGAGGGATTTTGAATTATACATCCAAATGGTAACAACCGGAAGATATTGTTGATCAAAATCTAAAATTCATCAAAAATTTATTTTCTCTTCAAATTTCACTCATTTTTGAAAAATCATAACTTAGTACTCATTGGAGATAGAGAGTTCCGAATGATTTCATTTTATTCAGAATTTCATATTCAAGAAAAAAAGTGAAGCAAATTTTTCTATCCGATTACGAGATTTGGCAGAAATAGCTGAAAACTGGAAAATGAGTCGAAAATACGAGGTTTTTGGGCCACCCTGTATCTAGCATAAGGAAATTTTGTATGAAGAAATTGGTTCTGGACTTCTCTTATGTACCTAAATAATGTATTAAAGAATCAGAACTACAATATAAATTGCAAGCACAACCCCTTTTTTTGTCTATATTGACTGGACTATTTGTGCAGGTTACACTTGACAGTTTATTAAGATTATTGGACATGAAAAAAGTTTGACTTATGATACTATCATTTTGAAGGTCTTCGAAGTCTATTTGCTTTCATTTCATTTTGAAGGTCTATAACTTTTATGAGAAACATTTTCTCAAAAGACGAAAGCGTAAACTTTCAATTAGACAAAATATAAAACTATGAGGTGAAAATTTCATAATTCTCTGGCTTTGTATGGAAATAACTTCCTGAACGATAGATAAGTTATACAATGGTAGTTTATATGGGTCCGTATCACAGAGACAAGTTCTCACAGAGACAAGTAGTGTTTTTGAACGATATTAGTGTCACAGAGACAAGTTTCATAGGAACAAGTAGTTTTATAAATGGCAGTCTCACAGGAACAAGTTCCCACAAAGACAAGATGAGTCTCACAGAGACAAGGTGAGTCTCACAGAGACAAGGTGAGTCTCAGAGAGACAAGGTCTGTCTCACTGGAACAAGTAGTGTCAGTGGAACAAGAAGAGGGGTAGAGTCCCATTCGAACAAGTGTAGTGTCACAGAGACAAGGTCAGTCTCACAGGAACAAGGTTGGTGTGGTGTGTTGCCTACACATGAAGATGAAGGCATTCCATTCGCTCCAATAAATTGGATGTCATCTGTTTTTTTAATGTATATACATATATATTATGGTGACATGAATAGAATAGAATGACTGCCTTTATTTTTCTTAGAAAGCGTCTGTTTTTTAATACATATATATATTATGGTGACATGAATAGAATGACTGCCTTTATTTTTCTTAGAAAGCGAAGTTAGGGCGCAGTTGACCCTCTCTTACACTCAACTCTCTATCGAGTATTATAACAATACGAAGAAATAAATACAAATAATATGATTAAAAACAAACAATAGTTAAGTTATCTACTTATTTAAAATAATAACAAATTTTAAATTAAATTTTGAAAAGAAAGAGAAAAAAAATGACATTGAAAATAATACATAACAATGCTGAATGATAGTATTTTCTGATACTTCATCACTTTAGTAAAAAATAAGACACTACAGAATACAATACAGTAGGCCTACATAGCAACTGAAGTGTTTGCTATACATTTCATTTCCTACTTATTATCACTATGTAAATCTCGAAGTGGATAAGTAAATTACATTATGATTTATTTGAATAGTAAAATAGGATCTTCCTTCAATCAACAAACAACGTCACAAACAACGCTCCTTCAATCCACGTGACAAACATAATTATATAAATATATAATTTACATATGTTAATAATGTGGTGACATCATTTGATGCCAGCTTTAAACGTTTCTCCTGTGGAGAAAAAATTATGAATTTAGTACACTGTTTAGTGGATCCTAGACATTCAGATTCAAATCTATACATAACAATTGATTCCCCTTTTCATCCAGGATATTTGTGGTTTCTTGAAATTTCGATTTATTGACCGAGCGAAATGAGTTCTAAGATTCAAGTCGACGGCTTTGCATTTCTTTTTATGTTTATATGTTCCTCAATTACGGCGAAACGCAGCAATAGATTACCATGAAATTTGACAGATATATTTCTTTTTAAATTGTGCCTCGACGTATATACAAGGTTTTTTGAAAATTTTGCATTTTAAGGTTAATACAATAGGTAAAGTCTACTTCGAACGCCAATATTACAGTTAAAATCAGAATAGAATCATCCATAATTCAGCTGTTGAGTGGATTTTCATTGCATGCAATAACGCATGCAATTAATATATCAATGTAACTTAGTAAAAATAAGCTGTCGTGTTGACTATTCATTGCATGCAATGACGCATGCAATTAATAACGGAAAGAAAACATAGTATTTTCTCTCGACCTTTATCTGCTTTCAACTCGGTCTGACCTGTTGCCAGTAAGTTGAAGGAGATTAGATTTTGATGTTAGCAAATTTTTGATACACTAACCCCAACAGCCATTAGCCGTTTTCACACCGACATCTTGCCGACACAACATACAAACAGGATTTACTCTTATGGACAGTATGAGACGAGGCTGTGTTTTATAACTGCGCGAGGTCTACTGTTCATAGAACTACTAGTCCAGGATTAAAATGTCGTTTTACCAAAATCATCAAATATTTAATAATTCAATACAATGATACATGTACAAATGTAAAGCTGACTTGCACCGAGGTAGAATCAATTTAATCTTAAATAATTTGAAATATATTTCAAGTTGTTAGGCTTCATTAATTCATTGAACCTATTAGAATTATGTAGATTGCCTTTAATGAATAAATTGAGTTCCATGTAAATGTATTATTTCTACCAAACTCCAAAATAACTATTTCAATGTGACTTTTAATTGTTCAGTCAATATAAAATAATTTTGATTCTGCAGTAACTTATACATAAGTGATATCAATGTAAGAAAGAACAGATTTTATACTTCTAGATGAATGTAACAATATTGGAAAGATGTTATCCAAACGGTATTTGAATACACCCCTGACTGTTACTGTATGGGAGTGCCACCAGTAAGTTTTCAATTCGTCAAAAGAGTGGTTATAGATAAAATAGTGTACTCAACGGTTATAATCTTCTCCTATCTATATTTTTTCTTCTTATTATTGTTCATCTTCTTCCTCTTCTTCCTTATTCTTCTGTCTCCTTTTTCTATTATCTTCTTCTTCTCGCTTGTTCTTCTTCTCCTCCTCCTGTCAACTTCTTCTTCTTCTCTTCTTCTTCTTCTCCTTCTTCTTCTTCTTCTTCTTCTTCTTCTTCTTTTTCTTCTTCCTCTAGCTTTGTCCGGCAAGGACTGATTTGTTTTTGTATTATGGAGTCCCTTTTGTATAAGGTACCAAGAACAATAACAGAGATATTTCCAGGGCTCTAGAATGCTAGTAGAATGCTTTTATGTACCTACTATAATTTTCCATATAAAAATTTTATGTACAGTATTATATTTTACAATAAAAATCAAATCTACTACTAGCTTGAGTAGGCTACTCGAATGTAGAATGCTAGTAGAATGCTTTTATTCTTGTACCTATTATAATTTTTCATATAAATATTTTATGTACAGTATTATATTTTACAATAAAAATCAAATCTACTACTAGCTTGAGTAGGCTACTCGAATGTAGAATGCTAGTAGAATGCTTTTATTCTTGTACCTATTATAATTTTTCATATTATCGTTTGCATTATTCTACTATGTTGAAAAATTGTGTGCTCTGTTTTTTCTCAATAATTTGAAATTTGAGTTTTTAATTCTACAAATAATTTGATATGAGCTCATTTATAAGGTATTTAATGAAATATGATATTTTTCTATTGTATTGGCTCAAAGAGCATGAAATTGAGAATGAGATGAAGTTAAAGTGAGCTTTGTAGAATAAACACAACATTCAAATATTTGGATCCTGAATATAAGAGTTTGGTACATTTTGTAAAGTACTGCTAAAATTTGCAGGCTGTAGAGTCGATTAAATTAATTCTTTTACACAGCTGTGCACAAGAAAGGTGGGCAGGTCTTTATATTCAGGTCTTTATATACCCGTCTTTTATATTCAGAGCTGCAGTGATAAGTGTCATATCCAGCTTTACCGAATATTAGAATGCAAAGGGTTCAAATTTTCCTGAAGTCATGATAGAACATGTGAACAAAATGCAACTCTGATAACTTCTGATAACTCTGATACGAAGTGTCAATACTTGCACACTCGCGTACATTACATTTTAAATAGATACGCGTTTGGTCGCTGGAGGTCACCCGATAGAAAAATCCATCGTCAATATGATATAATGTAGTATTGCGGAGCGTTACGATTTCCTTGACCAATTCCATGTCGACTGAATGTGTTTTGTCAACTATTGAACTCGCAACGCAAACGCACAGGTAGCATCCTCGTAGAGGGGAGGCAAACAATACTGAACGAAAATCTATTTTTTCCAGGAAGGGTACAATATAGAAAACACATGTTAAATATTTCCTGCCGCCAAAATGCAGTACTTTATACCTGGCAATAGAATTTTTAGAAATAGAAGCATTTGGTTAACTTTGGTTTTACGCTTCAGTGAACATAGTCTATGAGCAGGGTAGTTCTACCTGGACACCACCGATGACAAATTGACCGGGCTTTCCAGAAGTATCTAACGGGAAACATTTGCTTTGTTTCATGGAAGCAAGGCACTGTAATACTGAATGAGTATTTATAGTTCTATAAAGCAAGGCCTTTTGGTTCTAATACCCGAGACGTCAGTCTGCAGATTGTTGTTATGGAATGCAGAAAACTTCTTTCACCACCCTTAGACAATAAATGCTGTTTCAAAAGATTGAAAAGATAGCATGCCGCTTCCAAAATCTATGGATATGGTTTATGTACATATGGTTTATATATGGTTTATATATGGTTTATATATATATATATATATATATATATATATATATATATATATATATATATATATATATATATATATATGTGAGTGTAGCGTAAGGGCTATTATTCCTCACCACCATATAGCATAATTATAATATATCGAACTCTGTCACTCCCACTCAACCACATCACTCTCTTACACATACCCTTTCCTTCGGGCTCACTCTCTCTCACTCTCTCTCTCTCTCTCTCTCTCTCTCTCTCTCTCTCTCTCTCTCTCTCTCTCTCTCTCATGATAATGAATTAAAACGCAGATTTCTGTCTTTGACACTAATATCATGCTTTAGTTAGATCAATAATGTTTCAATTGCCATCTAAATCCAGGTGAACTATTTGTAACACATAAACTAATAATTAAAACCACCCTAAATAAACCTTGATTAGTCCCAACCGATATGGTTTACAGTAACTTTAAGGACATGACAATAAGACAATAATTGTGGGTTGGAAACGTAATTTTGAATATTTATTATAATAAAATATAATCCCATTTTTCTGGTGCTCCAAACTCGTTATTTAATAATAAACCTACAGTTTAAGAGCCATCACTGATAAATATGTCACTTAGTACCGTATAAATACAGAAGAACAAAAATCATAAACCTTATTCCGGGACACTTTCTCATTAATTCTTAATTCTCGTATAGCCTATGTGTGTGATAAACGAAATTTGAATTTGAAATCACAACATTTTTGGAAAAAACATACAGTTTTGAATTACGTGCTTATTCTACGAAAATTGAAACCCCTTTCTTAGCTGGCGTCTAAGAATAAGAAATATATTGACCGATAAATACAAACAATTTGGATGTAGATTAGGCGAATAGGCCTTGTCTAAAGGATTCAGCTTATAGTCTGTTATACAATAAATGAGCAATTCAATTCATAACATCTTAGTAGTCATCTTATGAATAGTGTAATCATTCATCAAATCAGTCTTATCAAGTCATAATTATCATCACCCAGTACAATTGAATAAATTAAGTCATACATTGAAAAAATACATAAACTATTTATAAACTCACAGCACTGAATATCACATTTTCAACAATTTGAAATTAATTTACGGAACAATAAGCATTTTCATTCAGAATTAGATTTAGTGCGTTTTTTAATTTATTCAGAGGCAATTTTCTTCTAATATAAGATAAAGGCAGATTATTGAACATGGAGTACACTAGATAGGAATAAATTTCAAGCTCTTACTCAATCTGACATTAGGAGTTACAATACTCTAGTAGTCCAGATAACAGTAGACCTCACTGAACATCCTTTGCAATGTGGTAACGAGAATATTCAGCCATCTACTAGAAATGCTATCTACTAGGAATAAAGTCATTGTAATAATATCAGGGCTTTTTTAAAATGTTTGCCAATGGCCCCACTAAGAAATCTGATCAGCCTGGTTGGAGACTTCCAATCAACCATACATTACATCACATTACATTACATTGCATTACATTACCAGGGCTACCAGACATTGTTTTGCAGTAGTCGTACTATATCATAATGGAAAAAGTAGAACTTTGATATGAAAGTAATGAACTCACTCCGCTACAAATAAAATCTATTGGTGTGCTAATCTAAATGTTGCACTACTTCAATCCTGTAAAAATGAATACCAGTATAATACTTATTCTGAATTGATGGAATCCCAAGTCCAATTGCGCTCATGATAATTTTAAATGTTACTTTATTAACTCAGTAAGTTCAGAAAGTTATTGCTCAGTTGAATCAGAGCTACGATTAAAAAGATGATTTGGGAATTATCAAGTGGCACTTTTTGTTTTTCACTGGGATTTTCATTTTGTAACATGTAGAGACGCTTGTAGAACAACAATCTGTTAAATTTTTTATGGGAAAGATTTCATGAGGAAAATGAAGTTTTTCATTGACATTATCATCCGTAACTCGGAACGCCATGATAAATCTTGGCATCTAAAGCTGCGTTTACACCAAAGTTATTAACGAAATGTTAATAACTCAATCCTCACAGATTATTATAGATTGAACGGCACATGAAAAACACATATGTTCATCATGTGTATGATAAGTTGTGTTCAATCAAATAGAATCTATAGAATCTATTGGTGTTGACGCAGCTTTACTCTGTGACTGTCTGGAGCTAATATTATATCAATTTGAATTTACAATTCGAGACCGCAGCTCGAAAAAAGAAGAGATGATTAGCTCATAATATCGGGGACCGAGCTTCGCTCAGGAGTACAAAAGCATAAACAATTTATTACGAAAGAAGGAATTATAATGAAAACCCATTTTGGCCACGTGGTTTTTAAGAAGCGGTGATGAATAGGTCAGTGGTAGGCTATTTGGCTTTTATATATTCCATTTCATATTCATATTGATTATTCTTTCGGGTTGAAGGTTATATGTATACGTATTAGATATATTGGAATAGTTATCTTGTAGTTTGGTAGAAATATATTACATTTGCATAGAACTCAATTTATTTATTTATTTAAGTTATCTTCCATCTAATTCTAATAGGTTACCAACCCATCCCTATCTTATATGATAAACCTTCAATCATAATCATACTCCTGCATGATTAAAAAACAGCAGACATTCAATTTACTAGAACAAAAATAATGGAGTGCCTTCAAGTTCAGATGTAGGCAACACGCCTAACTTCTTCCTACATTCGCTACCTTGTCTCTATGACACTGACCTTGCTTCTGTGGAACACCTTGTTCCAGTGGGAACTTGCTTCTGTGAGACTGCCATTTATAGCGCTACTACTTTGGACGGAGACCTTGTCTCTATGAAACTGCTTGTCTCTGTGGGAACTTGTTCCTGTGAGACTGCCATTCATAGAAATACTTGCTCCTGTGAAACTTGTCTCTGTGACACTAATATCGTTCAAAACCACTACTTGTCTCTGTGAGAACTTGTCTCTGTGAATCATCCCCGTTTATATGACATTAATTGTAGATCTATTCATCCTTGAAAGAATCAAATCAAAGTCAGATTGATATCTTGATTTGAAGCCGAGATTTACTTGTTTTAAAAAACAATTTATTGCAGTTTTGAACTTCGTGGGGGGGGGGGAGTCCTGGAGGTAAAGCAAGCGGTAATGATGGGGAATATGTTGGTGTAACGATGGCCCATTTAACTTTGGTTCCAGGCTATGTACCATGAATACTAATAAACCTACAAAAATTTAGCTTTCCCCCGATGTGTTGTGAATAGAGATTCATCAATGTCTTTATCGACTGAGCTATAGTAAGAAACAGTTGAAGAGTCGATTTCATCATGAATTTTGCTTTTTGTTACGATCAACCTGTTCCCATTCACGTGATGACTCAAAGATGACTAGAATTTCCTCATCCATTGAATAGAAAAAACAAGTATAGCTACCACTAAGTAGAGTCTTGATAAATAAAATCCTATTGATAAATAGAATCGAATAATTCTTTAATAAAATATTTCTACCAAACGGACTCATCATATTTCCATTCATCAATATTATTTCTATCAAAGCCTTTACTGAACCCCCAATTTCAGTGACGCCTTGGTGATTCAACTCCAGATGATCAAGCACTTGAGATTATTACGTTGTAAAAAAGGATCAATGTGGCTTGTGTTCAAAAATTTACAACCTACTATATTTATCTCCCTCGTGGCCCATTTAACTTCAACCACATGCAACAAAGACTTGAGGAGATAGAATCTTTCAAAAAATATATATACATAAAATATATTTATAAAGGTGGAATGGCACTCACTCACTTATCAAAAGATCTAAAAACTATTTGACCAAAAACGATCAAATTTTATAGGTATGTTCATTTGGCTCTTTAGAGACGCATTATGAAAAACATTCAAAAATACGCCCAAAATCTGCGTTTTTCAGCGTTTCTCAGTTTTTTTGAGAACAAGGAGGAAATGTACAGATGTTAAGTTAAGGTGTGAAAAAGTTGTATTGGGAAGACACTTGAATAACACCAATGATACGCCAGAAAAGGCAGTTTTTCAGCGTTTTTCATGAGTTTTCTCAGCTTTCTCGAAAACTAATAATTAACAGAATATGTTCAAATTTGGTAAACAAGTACAATTTAGTGCACAATAATTTAGTGTCTGGACTGTTTTGAATTACACAAAAAACCTTGAATCAGCGTTTTCCCAGCGTCATCTCCAGTTCTTCATTGCCTTTTCAGTATATTGCGTTTTTTCTATATTTCACAAGTGAATTGAAGCTTGAAAGGGTCAGATATACCTTATTTATATGTTTTGAGAGTATCCTCCATCATTTATACTTCAAATTTCAAAGTACTAGACTCTTTACTTTCACTAGGAACTAGACTGAAATACAACAGTTCACATAGTATATTATAATCATGTTTTTGTTGGAAATTACTGTGTATTTTGAACAAATTAGAGATGTTTGCGACCCTGCGCTACATAATTCAAGTTAACCTAAGAACGATATCCATGCTCTTTAGAAATGAGCGAATGACCCAGTCACAATCGCCCTCTCTACCGACAGAACTCTCAAGTATAGGCCTACCATTGTATTGTTGACCAATCAGGCGGAAGTAGACGGAGCTTAGAGGCGTCCTTTCACTTGGGATGTCGCTAGTTGTTGGTGACAATTCCATTTCTTATCAGTCTATTTCTTTTGCTTATTGTTCTCATTGTATTTTTCGTCCATTGTTCGTGGTCTCTCTTTGTATTCGTTCTCTATTCTACCCATTCAAATTTCAAACTCTTACAATGAAAAGTTGTAAAATGGAACTAAATTGTATCGTGAAGAGTTTGTCTGTATTGTCTTGATAGAGAACGTGACAAATGCGGCACAACTGCGCAGCAGGAATCGCAGTGAATATAATTACCATAAGGTCTAATAGGATTATTCATACTCGCTTGGTACGTCGGAAGCGCTGAATGGGTGGAGTCCAGTTGGAAGTTATATTTTCAATGTTAACTGTCACTGTAGTGTGGGAATCCAGCTTGGAAGGTATTCATTATGCTGCTGGATTCAACGTTTCGCTTTTTACTATACTCCGTACAAAATTACTTCAGACTTGGAGGAATTCGGGGAGCAGAGAAATAGAGGGGGTTCAGCCAATTACAGTGATGTATAGAGTCATAGGTGGAGGTCATAGGTCTGTATAGAGTCAGTGCTTGCAAAGAGAAAACTTTATAAGTTCAACATGAGCGCTTGAATACTCAATGGAAATTAGAGAATGCTAGCTGGTTCACAACGGCGACATAGCCGTCGTTGTATCCCTGCCGCTGTATTCCTTCTCTGCTGCGCATGTCCATCCTAAGTAAAAAGTAATTTTTTGCAGAGTATAGTTGTACTACTCCAAGTTCAAGTTGGGTACTTCTAGGAATATCTATTGCCATTTTTAGCGAGAAGCATTCTTGTTAATTTGTATAAGAAACCCTTATTACTCATAATTGTACAATTTCCAGTTGTATTCAATAAATTAAGCTCTTTACAAGCACATTCAGTGATAATAATATAGCAATATTTATAAAATTTATTGGACATTTGGATAGATGCAAATTTCAGCTTGTAAGATTGAACCATTTCCAAGACCGAAAGATAAAGAAGATAAAGGGGGCCTGAAGATAAATTTAATAAGCTAGAAGATTTATAAGCTATTATTATTCAGGAGACTATCCATTCGAGAAACTATAAAGGACCTGGAAGCATCCCTAGAAAAAATTCTTGTATACTCTGAGAGTATATTCTTAACCTTCGAAAGGTTTTCCAATATTGAAACAATGACTGGCTTGCACCAATACTTTCTTGAATCAGCTTATTAGAATTACTTTGTTAGAATGAAGATAACTCCAAAATGTGATGATACAATAAAATTATTCATCTCGGTTGATACAACTGTAGACCTATTTATCGCACCTATACTATCGCATAATACAATATGAATGTAATATTATTTATTTAAATATAATAACAGTATATCAACCTTACCGCACCATATTATGGTACTCTATTTTGTATAACCAAGCATGAGGAAATTATTCCTACTCATTTTCACACTTTTCCTTACTTTTCATCCAAAATCCATTCTATAAAGTTTTCTAACTGAGAGATGCATCCTCGAATCGATCTCAAAAAGCCGAAGTGCTCGAATCAATTCTACTGCTAAGAAGAATGTGAGCTGTGAGGCTGTGAGGTGTGAGTGTGAGGTATGCGCTGTGGTGTGAGGTATGACTCGTGGCATAAACAGCAACTTGCTGAATGAATAGAAGGCGAGCGACTGCTTCCAGTCATCGGATTATCAGGAGGGCTGAGAGAGTACAAATAGTTTATCTTTGCGATTGGGTCTATTCTGATACTCAGTTAAAAATAGACGCTTATAAGACAGAGGCTTGGGGAATCGATCAGAGTCGAGTAAGAAAACTGTGTATTAGTCGAACATGCATCCTCAAGTACTGAAGGCTACTTTTGATTATGACTTTGCTGATCTGTTGCCAATTTCAGATGAAAAAAGAATAAAAAGATAATCAGCACTCGGTATTAAAGCTATCTATGCAAAACTTGAATTCCAAATAGCTAGGAATCAACGTTTCACGTTCAAAGCTGACCTGATAGTTAGTTCTCCTGGTTTTAATTGACCGAGCGAAGTGAGATCTAAGATTCAAGTCGACGGTTTTGCTTTCTCTTTATGTTTATATTAATGTTCTGCATTTACGGCAAAACGCAGCAATAGATTTTCATGAAATTTGACAGGTATTTTACAATTTTAGAAAATTATTGTTTGAAAACAATATCTAACAGGTGACGGCCGTTTTCAGCAATGCACTTTACAAGCCGCTCTCGGAAGTTGGATTGTACTCTTTCTAACATTGCCCTGCCAATTTGTTCGACTTCCTCACGAATTATTGCTCCTTTTAGTTCTTGAAGTGTACGTGGTTTATGCTGGTAAACACGTGACTTCAGGAAACCCCACAAGAAGTAGTCGCACATGGACAGGTCTGGAGAACGAGGAGGCCAATCAATGTCACCAAACCGAGAAATGATGCGACCACGAAAAACAGCCCGAATTGCTTCCATTGAATTTCTTGCTGTGTGAGCTGTCGCCCCGTCCTGCTGAAACCATACTTGCCGGATAGGAATACGTTTCCTTCTTAATTCAGGAAGGAAGAATTCAGTGAACATCTGTCTATAACGTTCTGAGGTTACAGTTACAGTGGTCCCGTTGTCGTCTTCAAAGAAGTATGCACCAATAACAAATATACTGCTCACAGCACACCAAACTGTCACCTTGGGACTGTGTAATGGTCTCTCATGCATTAATTTTGGATTTTCATCTGACCAATAGCGATAGTTCTGCTGATTAACGGTACCATTCAAATGAAAAAGTGCTTCATCTCTCGTAAACAAAATGATGTTTTCATTTTGGTCAAATATGGCCTCCATTTCTCGAGCAAAATTCTGCCGCTTTACATAATCGCCAGGATTAAATTGTTGAACCATGGCCATTCTGTAGGGATGAAATCCTAGATCTTTATGTAAAATACGCCTTACTGACCGATCACTGATGTTCAGTTCAGAAGAATGTCTCCTAGCAGATCGATTAGGACTACGGAGTATGGCTTGCCGAACTCTTTCCACATTTTGTGGAGTGCGTACAGTGCGATGAGCCCCTGGTGGTCGTTTATTCATTACTGTTCCTACTGAACGAAATGATTTTACCCAACGTAAAATGGTGTTACGAGTGGGTACATTTTCATTTCTCGCAAGATTGAAATGACGACGAAACTCGCGCTGAACTGTAATGATACTCTCATTATTACGCACAAAACTGTCGTAAGTAAACACACGATGTTGCACATTCCACGAATCCATGATGCCGATTAAACAATGACTAGAAAAAATGGTATGATCTACCGAACACATGTTCACTTCAGCTGGCCCAATCCGACTACCCAAATCAGAATACTATCTGTTCTAAAAACATCCACCCTACCTGCCGCACCTAGTATTAATGTACATTTACGGCAAAACGCAGCAATAGATTTTCATGAAATTTGACAGGTATCCTTTTTGAATTTCGCGTCGACGTATACATAAGGTTTTTTGAAATGTTGCATTTCAAGGATAATACAAAAGGAAAAAGAGTCTCCTTCGAACGCCAATATAACCGTAAAAATCAGACTATAGAATTATTCATCATAAATCAACTGTCGAGTGGATTATTTATGACGCATGCAATTAATATCTCAATGTAGCTTGGTAAAAATCAGCTGTCGTGTGAACTATTTATTGCAAGCAATGAGGCATGCAATTGATAACTCTAATTAGCATACTAGTAGTTCTTTGAACAGTAGACCTCGCGCGGCTATAAACCACAGCCTCCTCTAATACTGTCAATCAGAGTAAATTATGTCCTGTCCTGTCGTGTCGGCGAGGTATCGGTGTGTAAACAACTAATGGCTGTTTGGGTTGTTGTACCGACAATGCTAATATTTTTTTTGTAAACAACTATGCTACTATCATTAAAAGCTTACCGAGTTGAAAGCAGAGAAAAATTGGGATAAAATACTATGCTATTTCAAGTTATCAATTGCATGCGTCATTGAATGCAATCAATAATTCACTCGACATCTGATTTATGATCAATAATCCTATAGTCTGATTTCTACGGTAATATTGGCGTTCGAAGGAGACTCCTTTTCCTTTTATTAACTACAAAATTTCAAAAAAACCTTATATATACGTCGACGCGAAATTCAGAAAATCTATTGCTGCGTTCCGCCGTAAATAAGAAACATATGAACATAAATATAAACATATATATATATATATATATATATATATATATATATATATATATATATATATATATATATATATATATATATATAAATAAAGAGAAATGCAAAGCCGTATACTTATATCTTAGACCTCACTTCGCTCGGTCAATTATTTTCTCCCGACTTTTATCTGCTTTCAACTCGGTAAGCTTTTGATGATAGAAGCTTAGTTGTTTACAACAAATTATTGTCGATACAACAACCCAAACAGACATGAGTTATTTATACACTAATATCTCGCCAACATGTCAGCGCAGGACATAAATTTACTCTGATGGACAGTATTAGAGGAGGCTGTAGTTTTCAACTGCTCGAGGTCTACTGTTCACAGAACTACTAGCATTGAACTACGCTTTATTGGAAGACAAAATGCTTCTTGATAATTCATGAAGTTCGTACTACTCATTATAGCCTACTTTATACAGCTCAGATAGCAAATAACTTTGTAAATGAATAAAGTGGGTATGTGAAAAATACTCGGAAATTATTTTCTGATTTCTCAAACTAAACCTAAAAACAAAATAATTGAAGAACTAAATATGAAATAATAAGTGAAAAATTGGAAAACTTGAATGTCATTTTTTATCAATCTACTCTGCTAATAGATATAGCATTAGATATCATTTTTTTCAAATCATTTTTAATATCGATCTGTAGGATTTGTCAAGATGAAGCCAACCGTCTATCACATTGGTGTGATCTCTGCTTGTTGGTGAGAATGACTCATTTGTGGAGTTATTGTTGTATCAAAATAATACATTAGAAAGTATCAGAATTACTTTGGTGTGATTTGTCAGGAGTAATTTGGGTGAATAAGGAAAGAGTAGAAGTAAATAAATAAATAAATGTTTATTTCCCAAAAAAACTAAAACTACAACATCAATTACACAAAATATTAGATAAATTACAATATTACATACAATAGTTAGTTACAAAAAATTCTTATAATGTGTCCTCTACTTGTTTAGTTTTTTCTGTGTCGAAATTGACCTACTCCACTATGGCGTACCATGTTCTAGAGTAGGTTTTGTTGTTTTTTTTGTGCGTATTATTAATTAGTTAGTGTTTAGTAAGTCATTAGGTGGTTAGTTGTTGTTTGAAATAATGTTTTCTATGTTCTGTCTTCCTTTGCTCATCAACCAATTGTGTACTATTGTTTTGAACTTTCTAGGATGATTAATCTGTTTAAAGTTTGCAGGAAGTAGATTATATAATTTTGGTGCTAAATGATTGAAATGTCTCTGGTATAGTGCCTTCCTTGCAACACTAGTGATGAGAAGATTCCTGTATCTGGTGTTGTGGTTGTGATTTCTGGTTTGAAATGTTGTTGGGTTCTTGTGTAATCTGCATAGTATCTCCTTGGAGTAAAGCTGTCTTGGATCCATCACGTCAAACTCATTGAATAGCTGGTCTGATGAATAGCGTGGAGGCTTCTGATTGATGACCCTCATGATCAGCTTCTGTACCCTGAGGAGCGGTTCGATGTGCAAGAAGCTTGCACCTCCCCATCCCACAATCCCATACAGCATGAGGGACTGAGCTAGAGAGAAGTAGATAACTCTTAGACATCCCTTGTCGACCAGTGTCCTCAGAATCCTGAATCTGCAGATAGTCTTCCTCAGTCTCCCGCATAATTCATTGAGATGATGATCCCAGCGCAGAAAAGAGTCCATTGTAACTCCCAGGTATTTCTGTGACTGTTTCCTGCGAACTGTATATGAAGTGTTATTCCGTTGATTCTTGATTACTATCTCATCTCCTGTTGGCTGTCCATGTTGAGTCGCCGAAAAGGTCAGAAAGAAGGTTTTCTCGTGGTTCAATGTTAGCAGATTTTCACTCAACCAGCGAGACACCCTCCGAAGTCCAGTCTCGGCTTCTCTCCAGGTCATCTCCCAGGTCGGTTCAGAGAACAGTAGAACAGTATCATCTGCAAAGGTGGTGATTGATCCATTAATTTCCATGTTGCATAATGGGTTTATGTAGAGAAGAAAAAGAATTGGTCCTAGTACTGTTCCTTGTGGCACTCCAAACTTTACAGTCAGCTTGTTGCTTATACATCCATTGACTCTGACACATTGTGTTCGGTTTGATAGGTAGTTCTTGAAAAGATTCCATGCGACTCCTCTTATTCCATAGTTATCAAGCCTTGAAAGAAGAATGTCATGTGACACCGCATCAAAAGCCTTCTTTAAATCTAAGAATACTGCCAATGGTTTCTCTTCAGTGTTGATTTTATCGGCAATCTGAGTGGTCACATAGTGGATAGCATCATTTGTACTGCGACTAGATCTGGAACCATATTGGTTTGGCGATAGAAGATTATTTTTTTCAAGAAAGCTGATCAGTCTTGTTTTGATACACTTTTCAAAAATTTTTGATAATGTACTTAGTAATGATATGGGTCTGTAGCAATTCATATCTTTCTTATCTCCTGTTTTGAAGATTGGACAAATGACAGCTTCCTTAAGACACTGTGGAAAAACACCTTCCTCAAAAATTATGTTTGCAATATGTGTTAAAGGCTTGGCAAGTATCGTATTATTCTGTTTGAAAAAATCTGGTTTTAAATTATCGAGTCCAGGTGCACTATTAGCTTTAAGACTATTAATGATTTTTATCATTTCGTCCTCACTGACAGGTGTAAAGAATAATGACCGGCAGACTATCTGATCAGCTGCCGCATGCTCATCTGCGCCATTACAATCGCTATTTAGAATGTCCTGGACCAGTTTTGATCCAATACTAATAAAAAAATTCATTGAAAGAATTTGCCATATCTTTATCATCATCTCCCAATTTCAATTCTCTCCCTTCCAAGTTGATTTGGTGGATTTGTGTTCTTGGCCGTTGCACTTCAGTTATTTCTCTTATTACTTCCCATGTTTGCTTGGAGTTGCTGGAAGTTTCAAATCGCCTTGAAAAGTATTGTTTCTTAGCATCAAGTGGCTTGAAGATTAGTCAAAACTCAGAAGTGGTGGCTGTGATCTATATCTTGTTCGTTATTGGTCTCTCTCATTCTTCGCTCACTTCCTCCATCCACCTGCTGTATCTCACGCTTTATCTATCTAATATCGGGGCACCGAGCTTCGCTCGTTATTTTTATTTATTGATAAACAGAACACAATTCTCTAAAATGATCGTGTTCATATTTCACAGCTGGCTATTATATGTCATCTTATGAATTTCGGGGATGCGATATTCTGATTTTTCACATACTCACTCGCTCACTCACTTTTTTTACTATCCACAGCTGTTTCAGTCAAGGATGAATTATCCTTTTAATGTCGTTCAGGGAGTTTTCCCAAAGATGAGACCTAGTGCAATCGAATCTTGATATCATAAACCTACTATGTTCCAAATCTCGTGAAAATTGTTAGAGCCGTCATCGAGATCCGTTAAACATAAATAACCAGATATAAAAATAATCAGATAAATAAAATACAGAAATTGCTTGCTTAATATAATAGGATCCCGTTCACTATCATACCATATTTTTTTCTCGCATTTCATTTGTTTATTTATTTATAATTTTACAATGAAGCACTGATCGGGAGAGAAAAACTAAGGATACTCCTTGTATTATTTATCTCCCAAAAAATATATTATAATTATTATTGTATCTTTCGGTTTATCTATTCATCCCATTTCTTTCATTTCAATTCTCAACAATGGGAAGGCCAAACAAGTTCAAAAAAACAATAGATTCCAGGTGTAGTTCAAGTAACGTCCCATAACTATTCCCAATATTTCAACTAATATCATTTCTCCCTAGATCCAATCTGAACGAAGTTCGTCGTACAATATTCAAGCTTTTTTTGTCGAATTGTTCTCAAAAAATCCACTAAACGTAGATTTGTTGAATCTGAAGAATTTTCAAACCCTTTTCAAGTGTGCATTTAATTGGATATCCATAATCTAATTGAACTTGCTTGGATAATTTGGATAGTGTGACTGATAATGAGTGTATTGGAAAGATATTGATGGATAAATTGCTTTCTTCCGTTTCCATGAATGAAATCTGGAAGTTCAGATTCCGTTACACTATTTCTGAATTTCCACGCACATGAAAATCCTTCTTGTAACTTCAATTATTATAGTAAATCAATGTATCACCCCCAGACTATTTTGTTTGAAAATAGCTAGATAATACTAATTCTCTACAAACAGCTCTACTGTGGAACATTTACAATTCGAAATTCTTGAGTATTCTGTGGATAAGAGTAATGGTGTAGAAGAGTAGGAGTAATGGTGAAGACAATAGCATTCATGAACCATTAACGTTGGACATAACGCGTTTGTTCAATTAACTACCTCAATCCGCTAAAAATAGTAAGTGTGTCAGTGTGCCAAACTCAAGTAACTGAATATCTAAGTTCATTTGGAAAATGGATGTTTTCCAGCTTAGATAAATCTACAAAAAATTTAAAAGAAGAATGTTAAATATTGTGTTCCGCTGTTCCCCAAGAGTGAGTCCCCAATTTTCAACGAATAGCTTATAAGAAGAGATTCGAGATTCTTGGATCGCTACTTGTTAGTTTACTCTATAATAAATTGATGTTGAGAGCCTGAATCATATCGAAACGTCAACAAATTCTTGTTTGCCTTTCTACAACAGCGACTTTTCAATGATAATTATCATTGAAAATTCGAATGAACAACAATTGTCTGTTTCTCTCTTCTTTGTAAGCATGTTGTAGGCCTCCTAGAGTTGTAACATGGATCGCTGCGATGTGAATACATAATATAGAAGAGGTGCGTTAATTCACTGATAATTTATAATAGCATCCGATAATTGGCTTCCATTTCAATATTCCAACGTTAATATTACATTGCAACATTTGCAGCTCTGCATAATTCACTCTTATCGTGTTGATAGTTTTTACCAATAATATTCTGAAAATTATATTTATTTCTTCAAAGAGGTCCTAAGAAAAAAAACTGCATTAGCCTATGAGTGAGCATGGGGAGTGGATCTGGATTTGTACTGGAAGCACTAATAAGCTTACTCCCACGTGATTGGACGAAACTGTTTGACGTACCGTATAAATATAATCAGCTGATTTTGGAATAATTCCAATTATTGGCATCCACCATTAGAATCTGATTCCTTGGATGATTCTTTTGTTTCTCACACTTGGGGTCATTTAATAATTATTAGGATACCGGACTTTCTACTTTAGAAACACAATACAAATAATTGTTAATTTCCTACGTCATTTGATGAATTTTGTGAATAAATTTAATAATTCAATCCTCTTCATTCATAATTTGATGAGAATTACACATCAATTGATGAAATTACAAATCAACACAATCATAGATTCAATTGTTCTAATAGGAAAGTTTGGTAAGAGATTTACGCAGGTTAACACGGTTTCAATAGCCTGATCGCGAAGGAGATGCGATGATATGTCTCGCCATTTATCGGATTGTAGGTTACTGTGAAATTTGCACGATTTGGAAAAATTCCAAACATCAGTAACCTTGCCAATTATAACTCAGGCCGCTGAACCTCAACATCCTCCCTTCGATTCGAACTTTTTGATTCTACTGGTTTGCAGCAGGTGCTTTCTTGAGATTAGACTGACTGGAATTTCATTTGATTTGTATTTAAATGATGGCACTGTTATTTGATGAGATCAAACTGTTTGATTCTTAAGAAAGTGAAATTATTTGCATGATAATACAAAAACTACATCATCATCTCTCAGTATTATTCAATAAATTATAAATCAATCAACTTTATTCAATGCTTAATGCATCTTCATCATCACTCATCCAATGCGTGATGAGTCATTCAACATTATTCAAAGCATAATCTTTTGCTTCTCATGTATGTTGTTTTTACAAGAAATGACATTCACCATATTAAGCTTTTAAGTTAAGCCTGAGTAATGAGATAGGCTTAAGTGATGACGATCACATGGGGCTTGGTTGGATTTGAACCCAAGACTCTTCCGGAAACATTTTATGCTTCATTCGATGTGCTGTACGAGATATCAATAATTTATTCAGGCGATTGATGTAATCGTTATGATGGATTAAAGATTTATTACAATTGGTCTTACAGCAATTGGAAATTTCTTCTTTATTTTTACTTTATCTGTATTTTTCTTGCAAGAGATTACAGCAACTCTGAGATTGTTCAGTCGGTCTGGTCTGACACTTGTCTGAGTCTGAGGGATGTGCCGGGCCTGAAATGAACGATGACTCATCGCTATCAAATGCTAGGATCTGGGTCGAAAATTTGACTGAGGAAAGAGAGATGTGTGTGAGAGAGAGAGACGTTTTTTATAAACATCTAAATTTGAGTTGAAACTCCTCACTCGATGCTTCTCACTTCTCACTAACAAACGTGAAACTTGAACGGCTCTTATGCATTGGGCGCTTTGTAGGCAACCGGTTATACACGCCTAACCTCAATCCTGAATAATGGCTTTCTCTGATTCATTCAACGAATGATTCAAAAACATTGATCATCTCGTACCAGTTTCATGGAACAGCCTGAAATGCAGGCAACAAAGCTAAACATTTTGTCCCAGAAGCCTCATTTTCAACTTTTTTGAGCATTCAACCACAAATAATCATACTTGTACAGTTGAAATAGCAAGACAGGAACCTCAATATCAATTATTGTGTGAAACTAAACACTTTGAAATTTACTAATGACATAGTTCTTATGATAGAAAGTAGTGTAAAATAGGTCAGTTGTGTGATGAAATTAATTATCAATAAACGATGAAAAGTGGCATGGAATTCGATTTTGATAAATCAAAAGTTATTATATTTAATAGTAGAGGGATCGATAGAGCATTGGAAATTGGAGAAGGAAAAATAAAGAAAGTGGACCATTTCAGTTCAGGAAATAGGGAGAAACTGACAATAGGGCGAAATTACGAAGAGAAATGTGATAGGTTGATTGGTCTAAGTTCAAAAAGTACAACTAGCTACTAAGATCTAGAATATTGATATGGACAGCAAGAGGAAGTTGGTACTGGCCAATATTCTATAAGAAATGCTGTAGGGCAGCGTAACGTGGACTCTCGCAACGAGAAAATAATTATAAAACTCATAAATACTGTAAGAGCGATGATTAGATAGGTAAGAGCTGTTATGTAACTACTGTAAGAGCGAATAGGAGTGAAGCGAAGAGAGAGGAGAACAAAATCATGGCTGAGAGGTCAAACAAGAATGGAGGATGTAGCAAAGATGATAGTAGAGCGAAAATAGAATTGAGCTGGAGTTACAAAACACATAATTATAAGAACAACTGATGGAAGATGGTCAAGACCTTTAAAAGAAGCAGAAGACGGTCATCATATAGATGAAACCAGGAATTCAGAAGAGTATGCGGCGGAGCAACGTGGCAACGACTTCCAAGAGAACGGAAGGAGTGGGAGCGAATTAAGAATTTCTACAAGGAAGTATGACTACAGAGAATGACACATCGGTCATAACGTGAGCTCTCGCAATGAGAAAATATAATTATAAAACTCAGAGCTGCTGTAAGATTGATGATTAGATAGGTAAGAGCGAGGAGAAGATAGTTCTTTTTTGGGTACCTTTTCGAATAAAGATAGAAGAAGGAATAATAAACCAACCTCATTTCATCCTTAGTGTTGGAGCCAATGAGGTGGGCTTCTAAACACATGACATAGTAGCTCAGAAAATAGAATTGTTACCTTTAAAAGCATCTCGTTCGGGTATGGCGGGTTCACAGTGGACTGTAAGAGCGTTCTCCTCGTTCGGGTAGGCGGTGGCACGTTCAGATAATCAGGACTCACTTGCACTGGCAATGATGAATACATGGGCCCATGTCGCAGCGAAAAGGTTACACAAAGAAGATCCAAATCTAGATATTTAGCGGAGTACTCTCACAATAACTTTTCCTAACTAGTCGCGGTAGTAGTTTAAATTCAAACAAGCAAAGGGGTAATACATTTATAACTTCTTTAAAAAGAGAAACAACCATGTAGCGTGAGAACAGCAAGCTTCCTCAAGAAGCGGTTACAAGCGGAGGGGACTGGGAAGCGAAAGCAAAGCCAGAGGGAGAACAGTGCCATATACATATTGAACTAGGCGATCTCAGAGTGGCTGATGGCAGTGGCATGCTAGATGGCCGTGGGTGAGTGCGGTCGATTCAAATGGCTGGCCCATACATACTCCCCCCCCCCCAAAAACGAACAGTTTTCAAATCGGGTGAAGCAGCAACAAACACTGTACATTGCGGCAGGGCGGGCGGCAATAACTAGATGGCAATGGGTCTGCGGTCTTGATTACAGTGAGTGGAGAAGTCCAGAGCAATGTGGTGTGAACACGGGAGCGTGACGTGAAGACAAGCGGGGCGGCACAGCACAAGTTGCGGAATGTGAGTAGACATGAACTGCGGTGCGGTCATAGAAGTGGAGCAGAGTGTCAACAGAGGTGTGGTCATCAAAACAGCTAAGTGGAGCAAAGCAGCAAACAGCGGGGCAGTCATCAGGATGTTGCAGCAGAGTAAATAACACAAGGCGGCGATAACGAAGCGATGCAGACAGTCACAGGTGCGGTCAATAGAGGTGCGGTCATCAAAACAGCTAAGTGGAGCAAAGCAGCAAACAGCGGTGCGGTCATCAAAACAGCTAAGTGGAGCAAAGCAGCAAACAGCGGTGCGGTCATCAAAACAGCTAAGTGGAGCAAAGCAGCAAACAGTGGTGCGGTCATCAGGATGTTGCGGCAGAGTAGATAACACAAGGCGGCGATAACAAAGCAATGTGGACAGTCACAGGTTATGCGGGTAAAACCAAACTATTTACAATAACATTGTTAGATTGTTCTAAATGAGGCGGTGAATTTTACTTAGGTCTCTGACAATATTACCAGAGGCACATTTGATTGTCGCTATTCTGTCCATCTTTGCCAGGATGCAATGCTACAATTCTGCCTAGCGGCCAGCTTAGCGGCGAGGTGTTGATTGATTTGACTACAACCAAATCGTCAATCTGTAAGTTTCTTTCAGTAACCTTCCATTTTGTGCGGTTCATTAGTGTGCATAGATATTCTTTTGACCATTGGCTCCAGAAGAATTGTGTCATTTGGTTACAATGTCTCCAACAGCGAGTTGATAGTATTTCTTTAGTCTCTATTGGTTGTGGTGGTGCGGTCAGGGGTCCACCTACCACCAAATGGCCAGGTGTTAGAACAGAAGTAGCTTCTGTGGGCTGTGAAGACAGTTCAGTTAGCGGTCGGCTGTTCAAAATGCTTTCTATGTGGGTGAATATTGTGTTGAATTCTTCATATGTGAGAGCCTTGTCTCCAATACAGTGATACAACAGCATTTTAGTAGATTTGACGGCAGCTTCCCACAGGCCTCCATGGTGGGGTGCGTAAGGAGGGATGAATTTCCAATTTATGCCATAGTTGGACAGAAAACAAGTGACATCAGAGGGTAGTGATTCCAAAAGCTTGGCCAATTCATGCATTTTACAAAAGTTTTGGCATTGTCAGAGCATAGCGTATGAGGCGTACCTCGTCGGGCAATGAATCATTGTAGTGTGGCGAACTAGGAGGCAGATTCGAGCTGATAGCCAGGTTTGGTGCGCTGCTAGAATGTACATGATAAGAGCTTACTGGCGGTTGCGGTGGGGCAGCGGCAAAAGTCGGCACAGGTAGCGGGCTGAAACCAGGAGGAGGCGCATGGTGTGCAGTGTTTTGGCTAGTACCAGTATGCGGGCGTCCATATTGATTTGGTGCTTGGTGCGGCTCAACAAACTGGTGTTCAGAGCGTTGTTCAGATTGAAATTTACAATCGAAAAAGTTCAGATTAGCGGTCAGAAAAGTTTAAGTTAATGGCCGAAAAAGCTCATATTTAACAAGAAATAGTTCAAGATCAATGTTCAAAATCAATAGTTCGTAGTTCAATATTTACAATTAATAAAAGATAGGCGGTAATTCACTATGTTTAGCGGTAAGAAAACACACAGTTAGCGGTAAAAGTTTGTAGCTGACTGTTAGGCACTGAAGTTCAAAACCAAAACAAAAACTTTTTAGGTTATATTGAACTGGGTGTAAAAGTTCGATAGTTAACAGTTCGATAGTCAATATCATGAGTCACTAATTGATGTTTTCAGATTTCGATACAAGATGGCGGTCGAAAGCGGCCGAATCGAAAATTAACGATTTTCCAAGAAAACTCACAAAGAAAATCTCAGAATAAATTGAAATGAGCGTTTTCACTGTCCGTAGGTCGCTTTTCCTCTAATATCCGGCCATGGAGTGACCAGGTTTCGTGTTAGAGCCAATGAGGTGGGCTTCTAAACACATGACTTAGTAACTCAGAAAATAAAATTGTTACCTTTAAAAGCGTCTCGTTCAGGTATGGCGGGTTCACAGTGGACTGTAAGAGCGTTCTCCTCATTCAGGTAGGCGGTGGCACATTCTGATAATCAGGACTCACCTGCACTGGTGATGATGAATACATGGGCCCATGTCGCAGCAAAGAGGTTACACAAAGAAGATCCAAATCTAGATATTTAGCGGAGTACTCTCACAATAACTTTTCCCAACTAGTCGCGGTAGTAGTTTAAATTCAAACAAGCAAAGGGGTAATACATTTATAACTTCTTTAAAAAGAGAAACAACCATGTAGTGTGAGAACAGCAAGCTTCCTCAAGAAGCGGTTACAAGCGGAGGGGACTGGGAAGCGAAAGCAAAGCCAGAGGGAGAACAGTGCCACCTACATATTGAACTAGGCGATCTCAGAGCGGCTGATGGCAGTGGCATGCTAGATGGCCGTGGGTGAGCGTGGTCGATTCAAATGGCTGGCCCATACACTTAGCAATATCCCAGCAGACGTTTTTGACATAGAGCATTGTGTGTATTTGATTCATGAAATATTGTATTTGATTTATAAAAATTTGTGAATATGTAAAATAATGCAATAGAGGTTTAGTTATTTAATACAATCATACGTTTAAGTGCGAGGGAAATTTTGAGAGTGATATGAGTGTTTGGAATGATTTGTGCCAAAATAATAAACGCTTTAAGGTTCTCAAGTACACCTGAAGTGCCATATCTACAATTTCCTGTCATCTTACCAGTGATGGATTGTAGTGAAGAGTGGATCCAATGAATAGCTTCATTGACACAGAAAACCTGGTGCTTTGGCATGGAAGTTCAATTTGAAATATTTATGTAAACATTGAACCTGGCATACTAGAATGCATAAGAACATGGCACAAGAAGAATAATAATATTTTTGGATTTAGTGTACTTGGGAGATGTTCATAGTCACAAACGCCATTAATGGATCTATTTTTGATAGTCTACTTCGATCGACAGCAATTCTTCAATGGAGATGTAGCAGCAATTGATTATCATTCAACAAAACATCCAATAAACTCCTAATCAGTAACTAATCCAATTAAGTCAGTCATCATTAGCAATTTGAAAAATAATTTCAATTATTTCTAAGAAGCTTTCTCGCTTTCACCATCCACTTATCTTTTGAAACAAATAAGTTTTCAGCATGCCGAAAATTTCATGTTTTCTGCTCGAAATGTCTCGACATTGACAAACATAGGCTAATAATTAATTGAACAAATAACTATAGGTCGGATAAAAATGATCCAGACACCAATAGGAAGGAGACATTCTCGCCGTTAATTTGATATAAAATTATTACGCATTACGACGCCTAATGATTCTGAGAGAAGTGATATTTAATAGAGAAACAAATCTTCGTGATATTTCATATTTCATCATAAAAAGTTAAATTTCCTTTTAATCCTGTAACCCTGAACTTTTTAGCACTACTAGGATATTGGGGAAGCTATTCTACATCCAATTCTGATGTTGAATTGGAAATTTGAGGAAGTCGCAATTTTACACGATTTGGCAACCCTGTAATTTCTTTGGATGGAGAGCCAAGTCTCAACTTATTTTACGCAGACTAGAATATGTGGTTATGTGGTTAAATTGGTACATATTTATATCCAATGGATCTCGAAAACGGCTCTAACGATTTTGATGAAATTTGCAACATAGTAGGTTTATGATATTGCCGTGCTACTATTTTCTCCTAAATAGGTTGGATAGCATTTTTCACCTATTAACCTAAACAAAGTTATCGGCTCCAAAATGGTAAATTCTTGATGAATTATGAATGGATCTATTGCTTATGAATAAGAAATCCAGTTATCAGAGCAAACCAACTTATAATTTTCATAAGAGTTTTGGCAATATACAACACAAATCCACAGAACAACACCTTACAACACTTAAACATATAGCATCATTATAAGCTAAAATACTTATCCATTCATATACATGTAGTTGAAAATAATGGCTATAGGCTTGTAAACACACAAATCAAATTATACAAAATTAGAACACCATAAAACTGTTCAAATCTCAAATTAAAACATTATAAATTTCAATTGAACAGAAAAATATTCAGAGAGCACAAAACACCTTCAACAGCCAGCCACCATTTTTTTAGAAGAGTAACAAAGACTTTTAGATGAAGCCAAGAACAGTGACGTTATGAACACATCATCGATACTAATTTCCAAAAAATTATAAATTACAAGTTTAGAATTTACATTTTACATTTGTTCTCAATAAAACTTTGTTTCGAAACTGTTATTTTAAATTTATTTATCCTCTATGCTGTTTATAATGATCTGTTAATTCTGAAATAGAACTCTGTTTCAGTTATACCATGGAATGTGCAACACAATTATTTATGATGAATTCTCTGTTAAAAGTTGTCCACATATCGATTACTCTGATATTTACTAACAAGTTTTATAGATCTCGAATTGAAGATTTGATTTTAATCGAGAAAAAATGTAATATTACAATATAAAAATTCTATTTCACTAGGTCTCATCCCTGGGAAAACTCGCTGAACAACATTAAAAGGATAATTCATCCTTGGAAAAACAACTGAGACTTTTGTCGACTGTGGATAATGGCAAGGTCTACAAAATACAGGTCATGACACTCATGTTCCTTATGGAGCAGCCATTATGTGGGGTCTCTATGGCGGTACATTTTAAATATTCCAATCTGCTCATAACAGAATAATGCATTATGTTTTTTAAAAACAATATTTTGGTTTTAATAATAGGTCTATGTAAATTCAGGTTTTCGATTTTCTAATAATAAAATTTCAATAATAAATCATTCAATAATTCTTCTTTTTATCATTAAAGATTGTTCTTATTCTTGTAACTTGTTATGATTCATAAGGCATTGGGACAAAAAGGAAACCTCAAAAAGAGTTTGAAGTTCCCAATCTAAAAATCAACCATTCAGTTTCTAGTTAGAATCAAAATATTAGATTATTCTGTAGGAGGAATTTATTTTACAATTCAAAGCCAAGCAATAATCCTTGAACAATATATCACATCATTTTGTTCAAACTATAATGATAACAGCTGATAAATTTGAAAATTGGTGAACTAGAACCCCATAAAATGGCGATTTTGCAATGTATCACGGGATTGTGTCATGACCTGTATTACTTATAGACCTTGGATAATGGAAGTGAGTGAGCGAGTGCATCTGTGGAAAATCAAAATATCTCATCACCGAAATTCATAAGCTGACGTATAGCCAGCTGTAAAAAATTAACACAACCTAAAATATAAAGGAAACTTAAGGGTTTGGGAATTAAAATTTTTCATAATTAATGAAAAAAATAATCATATTTTAAATAAAAAAATATTTTTGCAATGTTTCCAAATTCATCAAAAAAGTTAAATTTTCTTTTAATCCTTCAACCTTAAAACTTTTTGAGCAGATGCACTCAGCTGATGGGGGCTCTCAATCAATCAGCTTATATCACGAGAAATATTATCTAGGAATTTTAATCAACTTGATCAAACAAAATATATGATCAGTTGACATAACATGGTATATCATTCTAAATTAAAGTATATCAGAATTTTCAAAGTGAATCATTATTTTACAGTTCTAAGTGATTAGTGAGTGTTATTTTGTTATTCAATTTGGTTTGTAAACAATGTAAATGTGAACTTCTCTGTTTTAAAATGTTTGGAGAGAAAATTGGACCTGAATTCAAGTGTATGGAACATACCCTACTTCTTGGACTATTTATTGTGTAATATCGGGGCACCGAGCTTCGCTCGTTAATAATTTATTTATTGATAAACAGAGCACACTTCTTTAAATAATTGGGGAAGGACTAACAGGCACAGCCCAAAACTCTTCCCCGAATTTTTATCTGTATACTATAAATATTTCAAAAAGTAGGTTATGTTCCATTAACTTGAATTCAGGCAGGACCTCCTAAATACCGGACCTGAGCATGCAAACAAGATGATCGTCATGTTTGGTGGACTAACTTACTGCCATCAGCTAGGTTTCAGCTCTCTCTAATAACTTATTACTGTTCAAAATCATTTTTAAGGATTTAAATGAGGTTTATTTTCATTAATTTAATTAAGGTTTATTGAAGAAGTAATTATTTGATAGGGTAACTGGACTTTATTTATTCTCATGTACATAGCATTCAAGTTAATTCACATGCACATAGCTTATAATTATCGTTATTCTATTCTAGCCTTAGAATTCAATGTTCTCAATTTTTGCAACTTTACTTGCTAGGGCAACTGATTATTATTCTTTATGTTGCAGTAATTGTTCAGAAATATATTGCCCAATACCTTTACACACGATTTAATTGTGTTATAAGAAGGTTGATTCAGAAAAATTGTAGGGAAGGCACCATTACATAGTTTTACTTTTCTTTTTGAAACAGTCACATAAAAACCATCTTCACACAAAAACTTGTCTTCTTTAATAATGTCTGATGCTCTAAAATGATTCATACACACAGCCGAATTGTTGGTGACTTTAGAATCTCTCTACACCTTGTCCTTTTTTTTCCTCAGCTCTTTATCTTTGGGAAAAGTAAATACTGTCACCTAGGGAGTTTTTCTATAATATAGTTTGATTAACACCCAAGGACACAACAATTTCTAGGCATGTTCAATTAAAACTGTTCTTACGCCTACTAATTGTAGCATGTTGTTATAGAGCTAAATGTTGAGTTACGGATGACGGATGATCAACAAAAATTAATCTAGGCTACGGTTGAATATTATAAAATTATTGTTAATTAAAACACTGAATACACTTCGAACACTCAACATTCACTATACATTTTGAATTCTTAAAACTTTACTATTCACAATTTGAATTTATTAAAAAATTACTAAACACTTTAATTACTAACAAAATCTAATTTGAATCTCTATTGCATATTAAATAATTATAAAATGATAATTGATCAATTATAAAACTCGTAAATAGTATAAAGCCTGTGACATTTGTAAACAAACTTCACCTAACTACAACTAAATACTAACAACTGATGACAACATATCATACAGTGTCAGCTGAGTTGAGATCCCACCAAATATCGGCGCCATTTTACCTAAATTTTCACACAGGCGCAGGTCCGGTATTTAGGAGGTCCTGATTCAGGTCCAATTTTTAGTCCAAACATTTTAAAATAGTTCTAATTTAGATTGTTTACAAACAACATTGAATAGCAAAATAAGACTCACTAATCACTTAAAACTGTAAAATAATGATTAACTTTGAAAATTGTGATATATGCTCTAATTTAAAATGATATACCATTTAATGTCAACAAATCAGATTATTTTGATCGAGACGATTAAAATTTCCAGATATTTTTTCTCGTGAGATACGGTAAGCTGAATGATTAAACAGTTGATTTCCACACAGGCACACGCATCTTCTGTTATCGACAGACGACAAAATTATCATGTGTTTTTCCAAGGATGAATTATTATTATCCTTTTCATGTCCTTCAGCGATTTTTCCCAGGGATGAGACTTAGTGCAATCGAATTTTTATATAATAAACATACTATTTTCCAAATTTCGTGAAAATCGTTAGAGCCGTCTTCGAGATCCGTTGAACATAAATAACCAGGATATAAAAATATAAATATAGCAGCCTAAATAACCAAATATAAAGATATTTACAGATATACAGAAATTGCTCGCTTAATTATAATAGGAGAAATCAAAATTCGGGGAAGAAAGAGTTTTGTGCAGTGACTTTTAGTCCTTCCCCAATCATTTAAAAGAATTGTGTTCTGTTTATCAATAAATAAATAACGAGCAAAGCTTGGTGCCCCAATATTACTGTATAATAATTGTAATGCTAGGTATTTATTTGTTATTTTTTTGTAGCATGAAATGTCTACATAGCGAATGAAAAACCATCTCATTGTAATGGATAGTAACTCAAAATAAAACCTAAAGGAATAGATCAACTTTTATACCTATAAATGTGATATCTTATATCATGATATTATACTTTCCTGCCTAATCTGAAGAAAGAGATAATCATTTATTTGTTTATTATAAATTAAGTATATTTTTCAAAATGAACTCTTTATTCATTTATTCATCTATACAAGAAGTACATTATCAAAATGATAGGTAGAGGAAATATAAGGTAATCTTATGCTATTCCTCTCCCAAATTCAGATAACACAATCATGGTCTTGTAGTTCTTCAATTCACGAAATTATCACTCCTGAAGTTCATTTTCGAATTTAGATGCTTCAAAACTAAACATAGAAGAAATATTTCACATTATTATAACTAAAATAGAAAATATTCACATATAAAAATGTAATTTTGAACTTAATTCTTTCTCTAATCTGTGTTACAATGATCAAGTCTATAGATTTTCAAATCTGGTGAAAAGACAACCCTCTTTTTGTTTATCTAGGTACTAATTATTATAATTTGGGTCAGAGGTCAAGGTAAAAGTAAAGAAATACAAGCAAAGTCATGCCATCAACATATTCCCCGATTTGAAGAGCAACAAATAATTTTATTTTTTACAACAAATAGTTCAATGCACAGTTAAGCTCAAAGTGTGTTCCGCGAATATTTAATTATTTCACTAACGGTGAAATATTTCAAGTTTTAACGGGAAGTGTGAATCAGTTAAGTGGAGCAGTTACCTATAGCTTGTATAAAATAAGTTGAGACTTGACCCCCATTCGAAGAAATTACTGCGTTGTGTGTGCCTTTCGCTAAACATTCAGCAGCAGTGGCGCAGTTGTGTGCCTGCACTTTTAAAAGATAAAGAAGATAATTTTGAATAAAATTTAGAATTTAGAAATAGGCCGACACATCTAGAAAATACCTGAGTCTATACCTAATTCATGCAGGTGAACGGGCTAGAGTCAAGAAAACTTCAATTGATCTTGCCATGCCTGATTTAATAGGTTTATACTATAGAATAACACTACAATTTGAAATAATTGAAAAATACAAACAGCTTCAATAAACATTGGCAACTAAAATCGAACAACAGAAACAACAATTTCATGTTACTTTGGTGACATTCTTCATCTGATTCGGGGGCGCATTACTATCCCCGATTAGATAGCAATACGTCACAAAACCAAACAATATCAGTCATCAAATAACAAGTTCATTTCAACATGGAATTACTCAAGAAAGAAAAGCCCGTTGAACCCAAGTTTCGTCGATAGTAACCCATATAACCCATTTCATAATAATTTTGAATCCCCACTTTTGATTGACATTCTCGAATGAACCTTTGTTTCACTACACTGCACTTTCGTTGGTCTGTACGTTGCTTTATCGTCGGGGTTACAGTACCTTGTTTTTGGCGGTGAGCTTTTACCGGTTGAATTTGGCTTGACGGCGACGTCCTCTTACGTCCCTAGACCTGTCGTCTGAACGGGTGTCTTGAAGCGGTGTTACATAAAGTTGCGGAACCAAAGGGGTGGTAGTACAAGAAGTTGGTTTGGGGACACACATCAACCGCTGTAAATAAATGTATTACAGCATTAATTTCTAACTCTTCCTACAATTCATCAAAAGCTAAAACAGGAGTTATCTATTGATTACAATTAATTAAATTCTCTCATTCTATTTGAATCCTCATTTTATGTAGATTTTTATCTTTAAACTACTGATTCTTTGTATCAGAATTAATGGATCTTTCTTCACAAATAATTCAAAAGTTCTGTTATAATTTAATAAATTAGCGTTCAGTTAAAGGCCTTAACGCCATGAGAAAACACAGTCAGAAAAATATAAAATTGAGTCTTAAACTCAATATGAACATAATCTTAAAAATTTCATTCCAATTTAAAGGCTATCTTCCTGACTTTCAGCAATACTCTACGATAATATATCTCCAGAAACAATAACTCAAATGTAACGTAACTGAAAACTTTCTATTCTTCTTTAGAAAAAAAAATTATAATTATCTTCCATCACTAATAAAATCAAAAGGATTATTCTCAATCAATATTATTAACTTGAAAAATAACAGGCTTTGTTAATACATTACTCTTATGGAAGTTTCAATCAATTAAATTCCCTAAATTATATTTTAACCTTATTTTACGTACCTTAGCGGTTATTTGAAGAAACAATTATTTGTACATGATGAAGAAACACAATTAAACTTTTCAGGACATGGCACTACTAGAAAATTTAAACTTTAATAAAAATAAAACTAGCTCCTACATTAACTAATGAAATAAACTTGCCCAAAAAGGGCAAAACATAATAACTACATCTTTACTCTCGTAGTGCTCCTAGCAAAGTGTCCTCCGAAACGTAATCTGGTCTCTCGACTGGGGAATCCCCACTACTGTATTTAGAAACAGGTCTCCTATTGGGCGAAAGGAATCAATTTGACCAATCGTCGCGTGGCTTCTAGAGCCTTTGGACCAAATAGTAACTGCAAAATCGGTAGTTTGTTATAATTTCATTGCTTGCTGTTTTCCAACTTATCGCACTCTATGTCGCGCCACGAAGGCTAAGTTTTAGAGATAATTCCATAATCTACATTCCTCAACGACTCGGAGCCACAATTTTTAAATATCTATCATGGGAAACTCGAAGTCATGGCCGTTCATAATAGAGAGAGAAAATAATTTATTTCGCTAACTCACAATAATAATGGCTCTAGTCTATAGCGTATTAAATTTACTATTATAACTTGGGAAAAGGCCTGAATTAAAAGGAGTGCTCGGCACAGTTGCCAAATCATGGTGTATAATTGTAAATTTCAAATTCAGCCAGAATTTTATGTATAATATATAATCCCCGATATTCCAGTAGTACTAAAGTTTCAGAGTTGGAGGATTAAAAGGAAATTAAATTATTTTGATGGAATTGAAAACATCCCAAACTGTTTTTCTTTAGAATATTACTTCTCTCAGAATTATGGGGTGTCGTAATTCCTATGAATTTTTTATCAAGATTACGGAGAGGACTTCTCATCCTCTTTCTCATTCCTTCTCATAAGTGTCTGATTTCTCATTTTCATCCTTACTATATTTATTTTTTAATTAATTATTATGTTCGTCAATGTCAAGGCATTTTGAGCAGAAAACACGAATTTTTCAACAGACTAGAAACTTTTTCGATTCATAAGATAAGTGGGTGGTAAAAGTGAGGAAGTTCCTCAGAAATAATCAAAATTATTCTTCAGACGCTTTTCTCGACTTTGAAACTCCTGAGAGGCCAAAATACGTTCCACCGACTACTTTTGATAATCATTGAAATCTTTTTCTTATTATTTCTGAGGAACTTTGTCACTTTCACCACCCACTTATCCGTTAAAACAAAAAGTTTCTAGCATATCGATAATTTCATGTTTTCTGCTCAAAATGCCTCGACATAGACGAACATAATCATTAATTAAAAAATAAAATATATAGTAAGGATGAAAATGAGAAATCAGACACTAATGGGATGAAATCAGACACTAGTAAGGATGAAAATGAGAAATCAGACACTAAACATTAATGGAGTTTTTTGACATTACCGAACATTATTCATTAACTGCAAAATAACTACCTAGGTCGGAAAACAATAATTTATTCAGACATCAATGGAAAGGAGACATTATCACTATTATTTGACAAGAAATTCTCACTCATTACGACATTACTCATTCCCTCATTCTGAGGGAAGTGATATCCAGAAGAAAAGCATATTTTCGCAAATGTTTTCAATTTCATAAAAAAAACTTAATTTCTTTTCAATCATTCGAACCCTGAAACTTTTAAAGCACTGCTGGAATATTGGGGATGATATTGTAGGTTAAATACCATTCTGTGGTTAAATTGAAAATTTAAGAAAGTTGCAATTTTGAAACATTTTGGCGACGCAGTAATTTCTTTAGATGGAGGACCAAGTCTCATTTTATTTTATACACACTATAGTATCTATTTTTATGATAATTTGTGAAAGAATGGTTATCATTATTATGAATCATAATCAAGTACATCCACCTTATTTTTTTGAACTTTTGGATGCTTACTTATAGTAAGCATTATAGCGACGACAAATTACTAATCAAACTACGACTTGAGAAACACACCTGAACAGTTTAGTTTCACAAAAAAGTCTTCATAATGGGTCAGCCAATGAGATCGCGTTGTGGGTGTCATCTCGTATTAAACAACTGAAGTATATCATAAAGTATTTGCATGGGCTTGGGCTTGGCTAACATTAAGCAAGCACACCTGCTAGAAATTAGAGTCCACCAATAGTATTAAAGGGGGCGTTCCATAAACAGATTTCATGTATCTCCTGTCAATTATTGTATTTTTTCTTTGGAATTCAATTATATGAATTTACTCGGAATAATAGAATGCACTAATCTATTACACATGAATATATTGTATTACTACTAATTTATTCATAGACAACAGAATAAAACAGTGGATGTGGTACGAGCATCATGCTAGATACTTGCAAATAAAATGTTTAACCTGAAGAGCTTGAAAATCTCTAGTTAGCCCTGCACAGAATATTTCGTGAGTTATGTGCTTCACACTCTCACATGATTTCAATTGAATCTGAAAAAAATGGAGCCGCAGTATCCTGAATTAAACTACAATGCCAATTGCAGTGTCCATTTATAGTTGGCTTTTCTTGTGTACTAACGCATCCAGACTTGATATTAATATTCAATAGCATTCAATGGTCTAAGCTCCTTGATACTCTATTATGAGGTGGGATCTGGTTATATAAGTGGAATAACGTCCTCAAGCTCCTGACAGACGACTGACGACAATCAATAAAATGCATCTATGATGCTCATCAAAAGACAGCTCTCTACATTTGACTACTAATTTGTGTATGAGTTGGGAGTAAAAATTTGTTCATAGCTGGGCTGCTCTGGTGGGACCGTAGCCAAACTGAGTTTATGAAACTAGTCTAGTGTCTCACGGACTTGCGCACAAGAGAGAAGGGGGAAATTAGAAGAGTTTTGGCGAGGGGAGTCGAGAAATAGTGATAAGAATAAATGCGAACAAGACATACCACGAGGTAGCGCCAGTTTCTATGCCAGGCGTTTGAGACTTGGACTTCATTTACCCTATAATAACCGACTGATAAAAAACAGCAGAAGATTAAAGATGCCCAATTCGTCTGAAGCCTCGTGTGGTCCTTTAGGAACCAATCACAATGGGGAATTATTGCAAATGATCATGAAAAACAATTTGTATGCTGTATTTGAAAAGTTCAGTACGCTATAGTGGAATTGGCAATACTGATTCTCTTCATCTCGATTTATGAAGAGATTTTAGAACATAGCAAACATTATTCTTTGATGTGACTTAAGTTTGAAATTTAGTCGTTTTGGTAGGATTATTTATCAGTCTGAATATTTAAAATAAATCCTTCTATTCATGATGAATGAGTCAATAAGGATATATAGAAGAGAAACCGTTAAATTTATTATTTAGATGATAGCGAACTCTTCAGTCTAGGGGTCTTACTAGTCGGCGTTCTTACCACTAACTCACCAGCATTAAATTCGATTTGGAAATGGCTTAGACTTGGAAGACTGTTTTGAAGCGTCTATATATTTGTCTGAGGACAAAAAAATACCAAATGATAGAATTTATTGTTGAGAAACTATAAATTGGAAATGCTTCACACTATCCCAGGATCTATGACATGAGAGCAGTGCTCAGTCATTTCAGGTCATTATATCATTCAGTCAGTGTACTCACGAATACTATAAACCACATTAGAATATTCAGTCGACATTATCGATAACTCGATTGATGCGTTTTCTTTAAACGTGCTCTACAAAAATAGAATACAATGTCTCTCAAGGGTTGGTTTCATCAGAGGTTAGAGCAGCTTCTTGGCAAATTGCCAGATGCACATACCCCACAAGACGATAACCTTTCTTCAAGAAAGATTTCATTGACATGTAATCGTCAGTCATTACAAAGATTGATTACCTGAAACAACCATGACTTATATAGTAGTATTATCATGATGATAAGCTAGTAACCTCACACAGAATCAAACATCAGTTTTAATTTCCAATGAGGAATTTATCTCAGTTTTTATATCAAATATGAAGGATTATAAAATGATAATAATTTGATTTCTATAAAAAAACTGAGGGACGTAGAAATCGTTTCATTCAAGCATTCACGTATCTTGAGATTTTTGTTACAAAATTACAACTTTTCAAAAACATAAATTATCAACTGTTTTTAACTGAGACCTAGGCAATGCAACTGAATGCGTTAGTTTCTGATTTCAGCTTCATTGGATATTGGATTTGTTAAGAAAACCAAGTTATAGAGAACTGATTCATTAATACCTTTTATTCATACGTTCATCCATTCTCTAGCAGATGCAGTACAGTTTTCATAACAAAGCTGTTTGATATATTTATAAAAAATAGCTACGGTATTTAGAAAGTACAGTAACTTAAATTAGTGCTGATTCAAAGGTTCAATATTGTTTTAATAAATTGAGTGGGTAAGTATATTCACATCAGTTTAATGATGGAGCCAAATTTTCTGTACACTGAATTTTTACATCAAAACATTTTCACATCAAGGAATTTGGCCCTCGGTATTGAATTTCAATTTCAAATAAAATGTTTCCAGGCTACATCTAGGGCCGGTTTCCGAGCTCGGGATTTAGCTAAGTTCTGAACTTGAACTGTCTTTAAACTCTGGAGTCAGAAAATTGGGTTCCTGAGTCAGAGTGTTAACGTAGTCGAGAACTCAAATAGACCCTGCAGTTTAGAGATCACGTTAGAGTTTATAATTTCGCTTTCTGAGTGAAGTGCTTATTAGTCCAGGACTTGAATCAGATTTTCGCCTCTTTCCGAGTCAAGGATTCATAAAAAAATCGTTGAGTCCACAACGTCTTAAAACAGCGTGATCGCGTAATTTTAAACCCTCTACTGAGTTAGGTTTTAAAATATGAAGTTCTGGACTTAAACTAAGCAAACACATCTCAATTAATTATATTATTGAGTAGATAAATAGCATAATATATGTCTTGGAATTATTTGGATTAGTACATTTAAATTTATAGTTTGCAAGTCTATTTTGGAAAAGAGTTTTATCAGAAATATACGTAAAAAACTAACCTTATTTTACGACTGTGACGTAACCTAAAAAATTTCAAGAAAAATAATAAAAGGAATGCCTTGGATTTTTATTTTACAATGTGAATGTTATTAATCAATGTCATCATATTCAGCATATTAATAATGTAATAAATTATTATTCCACTTTTACGTAGATTTAGACCCGAGTGCTTATGTCCAGAACTTATAGACCCCGAGCTAGGAAACTGGCCCTTAATTTCGTATATACCATACGTAGATAATAAACGGGTGAATAATTTATTCAATTTATTTGACAAACGCAATCTGATATCATAATTTGATTATGAAAGTAGGATCGTCGGAACGTAAATTCGGTGCAATACAAAAGACCGTTAATTTAAAAGGACCCTCCAAAAATAATAGTGCTTCAAGATCCTATCGCTAGAGAGAGCGCAAATAAAAACCAGCTGGCATATTTTTCAAAATGCAAGAGCAAACTATGCATCTGCATAGGATATAGGATGTTTTTTAGGTTATATTATTATAAAAGTCGTTATTACTCATTAGTTTGTAAATTGACATAACTAAATTTGTTTTTTTTGTGATCTATGATTTGTTTTTCCGGTAAGAAAGAGTAGTTCACAGTAAGCCTATCTATAAGTAATTAGGTTAATGATTACTATATTACTCAGGGCTCTCTATAATGTTTTAATGAGATTTATGATGTATTTTTTTATAGTTGTATGTTGTTGACAAGTTAGACTTCATGAACATCTCTTCTTTTCATTTATATTTAATATTAGATGCTGGCCAATCTATAGCCTTTATAAGTTTATATAAAAATCTGTTTAATCTTGAATCAAAATTATCTTTTTAAGAAGATATTATGGTTATGAGTTGAAAAAACCTTGTTGGTTATCCATCTTGTTTTCACTATTATTATTACTATCGTATGTAAATAAAACTTTGAAGTGAAAAAACACTCACGTTGGTCGTTGCCACACCAAAGAATGTAAGTGTTTTTCACTTTGAAGATATATCAAAATACAATAGTAAAAAAAAATTATCAACCTCTTCAAATCTGACAATGATGTGAAATTACTTGTTACTTGAGTAGTTTTTTTGCAGTCTGATTACCGGTTTCATCATCCTATTCCCTTCAATGAGGTTTTTAGAAAGGCAACTCAATTCAATTTATTCAATGCCAATTATAGAAATTGTATAACAAGCCAGAGTCTGATTAGTTGATCTTAATTATTTATACAAAGAACAGAAGCTATATTTAGCATAGAATACGAATTACAACATACTATAGGAAAGGATCGAAGTAAGGTACTTATTTACATAGTTTCCTACACAATCACTACATACGTTATTCAATTATATTGTCTGGAATTCAAATGGTACAAAAATTTTAATGGACAACATTGCAACCGAATAAAACCCACTGTCTTTCAATAATTTTGTGATTTCGTGTTTGAACTATTTGTAATCTTTTTATCAAGGATACTTTCAGGCAGTTATCAAATAGTTATATTCTGATATACCGGCACTAATGCATCTTTTGATTTTTGAAGTCGTACCCGCTTATCATTTATATTTGATTACGTGCTCTGCTATTGTGCTTGCACCTCAAATCTAATTAAGTCAAACTCTCTTTGATAAATTTCGGAGCCAGCAGCATACAGGACAGAGTCAAAATTCAAATTCAAAAATATTCTTTATTCCATACAAAATAGCCTACAGGTTACATTTTAATACAGAGCATGTTTACTGGAATACCACTACAAGACTATTCGTCTGAGTGTAGGGGGTGGGTAGTCAATAGTCTATTCATAATATTATATACTAGATTGTCCGACTTTGTGAACGAGAAGAAGGTAAGTATAAAATAGTTTTGTATTATAATTATTAAATTAAATTATTACATTCTTCATTGAGGAAATTTTATAAACAGAAAAAGATTGATCAGAGTAACATATACAGATTCGAGAATTGAACTATGAATAAATTCTTGTGGATTGCATGAGTGGGTTTTGTATATACTTATTGTAAAAAAATAATTGTAGCTTATATAAAAAATTACCGAGGAACAGGAACCAGCCGATTCCCCAGTAACCATTAAAAAGAATATAGTAATGAAGAAATGCATATCTATAAACGATTAAATAAAGTATGTGGTAAATATAAAGAGAAGAAAGGTATGAAAATTTATAGCCTAAGCCCTCAAAAATGAAAAATCTATGTATGTATAAGAAAAGCTATCAAATTAATAGAGATGACCTTAGTGCCAATAAACAGACTGAAGCAGGCTTTCTGACGACTCCCAGCCCAGGCGATATAGCCACCCCTCCACCTTACTCTTGAATGCAACCACACTGCATTCATCCATATCAGCTCTATTCTCAGCGGGCAAATTACGATAGACCATTTAAGCTTAATAAAAAGGTGTCTGCAGCTCCACTCCATGAACCACCTGCGGCGTAGCAAAACCGTACTTGGCTCTATACCGTGTAGGATAGGTATGTAAAATATCTGATAAAATTTTAAGTTTATTAGTTTTCAGGTAGATCAATAAAGATTTAATGTACAATTGCCTAACATTTAAAACTGGAAATTCTGTAAAAAGTTATATTGTTGGATATCGGCATTCCTTATTTAAAACAGTTTTGATAATTTGTCTCTGCGACACCGCAAGCGGTTCAAGGAGGATAGCAGGAAGGCCTCCCCAAACCAGTATGCCATACTGCCATACTGACTGGACCTATGCATAATAGACTGACTTACACTGCTTCTTAGTCAAAACTTGACTTAACTGAGAAAAAGCATACAGTAGCCTTCTAAGTCTGCTTCACCAACTGGATGTGCGGACTCCAACTTAAGGAGTTATCAATTGTTATCCCAAGGTACTTATATTAACTCTTTCTCAGCTTTCACAGTTGCAGGAAATTGAAGTAGAGTCCCCACATGAGTGTAGTTTCAGGTCTTTGTGTCCTGGATCTTGCTGATTACGGGTTACTATAGGCTTGTACTTGGTCTTGCTGATATTGACAGTCAAATAGTTGTAGCCAAACCAGGCCTTTATTCTAGACAAGTCAGCTGTAGCGTTCCTGTGTGTGTCGTCCCATAGTTTACCAGTTGAGACCACAGCCGTATGTATCATCAGCAAATAAAAAAAGTTTACTTTTGAAGCTCAGCAGTGGTAGATTATTAACATATATCAGGAAGAGAATGGGCCCAAGAGTACTCCCCTGCACAACCCCGTAATCAACTTGCTCCAGGCCACTCAAACTATCATTGATCTGCACATATTGGACTCTGTCTTTTAGGTAGCTCCTGAACCACTGTAAAGCTGGTTGTTTGATACCCATCATCTCCAGTTTTGTCAAGAGCTTCTCCCTTTCGACTGAATCAAATGCTTTTGCTAGGTCAAGATAGATAATAATTACTTTATCAAAATGTCGTTTCTTTTGAAGAATGGCCTGCAGGAATCAATTCTATCCAGTCCCCAGATACAAGAGAAGTTTTCAATCCACAGTCTAACTATCCCTTTAAGAGACTTTATCTTCAACTTTAACTTTATCTAATTAACAGACCTGAGTCAGCCAGGTCACTCGATAAAAAAAAATCCCTTAGTATAGTTATTTTTATTTCCAAGACTGCTGATTTGTATTTTCTGTGCTGATAATCCCCAGGTGGCAATGTAATATATTAAGCTGCGTACATGCTTACGCGCCACGAACACGCGCATTTCACTTTTCATCAGCTGATTTTATTTTTAATATATATGTATTTGCACAGAAACTGTAAAATACTGATATATTATAATAAGCATAGCCTCAACTGATGAAAAGTTAAATGCGCTTGTTCGTGGCGCGTAAGTCTGTACGCACCACCGCGACACAAATATTGAGCGATGTGCAACAAGTGCTCTCATCAGTAATGCTTCGAATTGTCCGGATGACGTAGGCTGCTAACAAGAGTTTCCTACATAGATGGTCAGGAACAGGACAGTTGGTTATCTACTATGATCTCACCAAGGAACTTCTTGTGTTCTACTTTTGTGCTGTTTGATAGTTTTGACTGTCTTCTTGTATGCAATATTTTGGGTTGAAGTTTATATGTAAGTTACTGTCTTTTCATTGGTTATGGCCAATCTCATTATATTGCTTATGAAGGCTGCTTCAGCAGAAGTTAAGCCAGCTATGTTGTTTCAATTCTCCCTTCTGCTTACTGGAGTAGTATAGTTGCACGGTACTGTCTGAAATTAGGATCCATTTTTCCTTATCTGTAGTTTGTTTGGGAATTCGTTGATGTATACTAGAGAAAGTAGTGGTCCCAAGATTGTTTTTGGTGGCACTCCTTTTTTTAATGAACGTAATGATGACTTGTACTTTGTCCATTTCATTATGTTCTTGAAAATCTAATTTCCAGGACCTGTTGATTCAACTATTGTCTTCAAATAATGATGTTTGTTTCACAGAATATAAATAATGCTGTTTTTGTTCTTAGTTGACTGCACCTTTCCAATTTTCTCTTTAGTGGGTATTCTGACTCTGGGCTCGGCCCATTTGGAATAAAGGACGTTTATATCCTGTAAAAGGCAATGAATGAAATTCAACTTCCAGACAACCTGTTTAGAAATACAAAGTTGGGAAATGGAATATGGACAATTAAAAACAGCAGTTACACACTAATTCTCATACGAATCTCAAAATTTTCTAGTATGTGTAACTTTAATGTTGCATATTTAATTGGGACAGAAAAAACACGCAGCATTGTTAGATAACGTTCTGAATTGACAGTGATGTTTTCTCAAAAGAGTAACGACCAATAATAAAGGTTTGACTATTGCCAAACTGTGAATTTTTATCATCGCTACAAAAACCGCAATTCACTACAGTAACGTTTCTTCCATGGCAGGTAAGGCAAGGTTATCTCTTGCACTCACGTCATCAACTTTTCAAAACGTCTACGGAAGTAAAAAGAAATAGCCGCTGATATTGTCAATACTAGTCCCAATACTATCGAACAGACTACAGAAATGTTTGGACAAAATAGACGCCGTTTTGCTGGTGCTATTTTCTGTACCTTATCAATGTTAGCCTAGAATTTCTCCTCTCGAATTATTAAAATTGTAGCATTAAGGTAGGCCTATACACTAGAAAAGAATTTGAGTTTCGTTCGAAAATGAGTGTGTAAGTGCTATTTCAAGTTATCCATATTTTATTGCCCAATTCTGTAAAACCGGATTCAATTTTCAAAAAGGCGAGGTAGAAGAAAGAGGATTTTTGGCTTAAGAAGTGTGCTCTTCGATTCTAATGACACTCTATTTAGAAACATTTTATTTATATATTAAGCTATGTTTTATGGTTCAAGACAATCTTCATAGAATAAGTAAGTGGTTTTTCAATTGCAGCTAAGCCTACTGTTATTTAAATTTGGAGAGGTTCTCATCCTATTATGAATACAGTGGCTCTTTCCTAACTTTGATTTTTCATTTTTTTCAGATGCTAGAAGTTGTTTAACGTGCGACAAAGTCTTAGAAGAACTTGAAAAGATAGACGACGACACTGATTCATTTGGAGTGGACTTTGTTAAAATCAATGACAAACGACTGGCAAAACACTATGGTATCAAAAACTTTCCGGCGCTCACGTATTTCAGAGAAAAAGAACCCATCATCTATGAAGGTCAGTTACCATTCAATCTAGTTTTTAATTTTGTGAGATGTGAGATCATTATTTTCTCTTAACATCGAAAAGAGAAACAATTTATACTTTTCAAGGAATGTTTCCGAAGAAGATAAATTCGAAGAACTTACTATTGGAATTCTCAATTTAACCCTGATAAGTGTTAGCAACTTTAATAATATAGTGCCTAAGGAGTATTGTAATAATAATAATTTTCATTACTGTTGATGTGATGGGAAGTTGAAGTTGGACCACTGCGAAAGAAAATGCAGGAGACAAGGATGATGAGGTGGTTTGGGCATGTGCAGCGACGGGAGGAGGATTATGTTAGACGAAGAGTGCAGGATTTGGTTTTTGGATGGTGTGAGAGGACGAGGTAGACCTAGGATGAGGTGGGGAGATAGAATGGCGGCTGACTTGCGGGAGAGTGGTTGGAGGAGAGAGGAATCATTGGTTAGGGCTTTGTGGAGAGGCAGACTAAGAGAAAGGAATGCCGACCCCATTTAAATGGGATAAGGCACAGCCAAAGAAGAAGAAGAAGAATATTACTGTTGACGTGATAGTGAAATCCACTTTACTTATAAATGATGTAATATCATGATATTTAATACAATTTTCCTTTTCAACCTACTTTTTTGGCCTTATTTTCATATTTCTGTAATAGGTAATAGTTTCCTGCATATGAAATACATAACAAATAATTATTGTTCTTCAATTTTTAACGGAATATCGTAATCTTCATTTTTCAAAGGTGACCTGATGGATGAAGAAAATGTATTGGATTTTTTAACGAGCTTAGAAGCTATGGACCTACCTGACAGGATTGAAGAAGTGAACTCAAAAATATTAGAAAAAATTATTGAGGATACTGAGTTTGTTGCCGTTCTATTTTGTAAGTATGCACTATCCAACATTTTCTCAGTGCTATTCACAATATTCCGTATTCCATTAAATGTTCAATTATTCAAATAATTTAGACACTATTACAAAATAAATCAACAGTTGTAAACCAATAGATTTACAAAGAATTAGTTCCTTTTGTGAAAAGTCAACTTGAACTTTTAAATGAAGTTTTAGTCAACTGCGTGCCGTGAAAAAACAATGTGAACTAATCAAGCTTAATTCCAAGATTTTTGTGAAGGCAATTAATTCTTACTGTACCTATGTAACTAGAACTGATATTGACATTTCAATATTAAAAAATAATTCAAAGCATTTATGAAATCACTTTTTGCTAATTTTGAAATAAATTTATAGTATTGTCAGACAGTTGAATAAATTGAATACGAATGGACGATCGCAAGCTGTACAATACAAACCATAAGCTGTTCTATTTCTATTATTCAGAATACCTAGAATCACTTTCAACTAATCTGCACACGTTATTCGGATATCCTTCAATTTTTATTCAATTACAGTCAAAATAAATCGAGTAAAACGGCTATGTCCAGATTTCCAAGTATTTCAGTTTCAGTTACAATTTTGCTCTTTCTGGATGCAGTTAGTTCTTCACTCTTGTTCTGTATAGTTAGAGCTCTATAACTGATTATTTTCCATTTCAATTAATAGAAAACCTAGTGAACTAGTTAGAAAATTGAAATTGATTTCTGTTGATAACTGACAGCAATACCTTCATGAAACAGGTGTATTAGGTTGCGATTTTTGGGATAATTCACATGTTATGTCTCTTGTGTTATTTTTTCATTGCCTAGAAGATCAAAAACAGCATTTTTGTGTAAGCTGTTGTAGGTTCGCTTTTTGTTTTTTCGTCAAAATTTTTATGAGCTTCATTCATAAACGATTCTTTAGGACGAACTTAGTCAAGCTCAGTTTGGTTTCCTAGCAACCAATAACAGGAAACAATCAGTAGTTGAACCAATATTACTTGCTTGCTAGGTAACGAAATCATACTTGGCCAAGTTAGTTCTTGAGAGTCGTTAATGGATGTTCGCCCTATGTGTTTTTACAATATGTTTATATTATGAATTGAAATTTTGTTATGATATACATCATTTTAATATTGATATTCGTTGTAAATAATAACATTTTTGTGTAAATTTATCGTGATTTTTGTGATTTTTTACAATTACATTGATTTTTAATTCATTAACAGTTATATCACAACAATAGTTTAGACCCACTTGGTATAAATTTTTTTAAATAATTTGTTGAAATTTTTTTCCATCAAAACAATGTTCCACATTCAAATATTACTTCGCAAATTTTACCTTCCGGAACAATACATGAAAAATACAGTCTTGGAGCTCTGAACTCTTTTCAATTAATCATAGTGTAAAAATGTCTTTAAATTATCAGGAATTTCCCATCATAACTATCCTTCACATTTAATGGAATAATAGTTTTTTAATTCGAACTGTAAGTTCCGTCTAATTTCAGAGGTTATTTAGATGAAATATGTTTATAAGGACATTTGTTTCCAATTTTGTGAAATGTTTTAGTGTCATAGTTTTTAGAATAAATGCCTTTCGACATTATCATGTACTTTCTCAAGTCTAATTCATGCAGCAATTAAGCAAATGTTGATGATAGAAATTTTGTTTATAAGAGCTCTATAATATTTACTGAATATTAAATCCAGTCTTAAATTTGAATATAGACTATGAATCTTCAATCGTCATAAAATTAATTCATTGGAGAAAATATTCTACTTTGCATGCAATTTATGTTGCAGATAGATTATAAAATCTGATGCGTGTAAAATATACACATAAATTCCATTTCAAAAAATATGTTTATTACCCCTGAAAACCTTTGAAAAATATTAGTACTACATTTAACAAATTCTCTAGCTTCGTATTAAAAGTGAATTTAAAATGAATTAAATTCATTCAGGTCCAGACCAGAAAACATGTCCAGCAAGCAACTCTAGTAAGTAATCAATTAGTCAATGCTCCGCAGCTCTCCTTCTGATTCTTTATTCTCTTCTATTCTGATTTAATACAACTTTTCAGGCCTCCTGATTCATTTGATCCACGCTTCAACAATTAATTATTCTATTCTACCTGGTCGTCTTTTATAACTTTTATGTGATAGTTCTATCAATTTCAGATTCCTTGTTATTCCTTGTATGCATTTTTTAGTGAACTTATTTTCTTATTTCGAATTTATTGGTTTTTGAATATATTTTATTATTCAAAATTATTTATGGAGGTCGCCATTATAGAGAGTCTTAACCTTTATAAAAATTTAATGCGAAAGGAAAATATTCTTTTGCATCATAATTTTCAGCATAAGTTTGAGTTTCCCCATTACCAATATCTAAAAAATAATATCAATTATTACAATCTCATTATTCATATGTCTCATAAAAGTGTGAGTGAATCCTTATATAATTTTTCATATCGTTAACCTTATCTGTAAATTAAAATATTATTACATTTTATGTACTGAAATTTATACTACCTTCGTCCTTTTTAACTATAGTGGAACCCCACGATCAGTTTATCTTGATTCTAATATCCCATCGTGCTTCTATAAATAAATGAGCCTTTCAGCTTATTGCTGTCGTTGTTCGTAGTTATCTTTTTGATTTTGATTTACATATTAATTTGAATAAATTAGCATCCATATTCAGCTTCTGAGACATCGTATTCAGCTTTTTGGCTTTCAATCTCTGTAGGAGATCGTTGGTTTTGAAAATCGAAAAAATTTAGCTTTGTTATAGTATTTCTCTGTGATAAACAATGCTTTTATTTTAAAACAGATTGATGGCAATGTTTCTTTTAAATGTGAAAAATTAATCTAGTCATTATTACTATATTTTCATGTAACTGTTCAAGTAGCTGTTGCTATTTTTCGTTTATGAAGCATATTCATCTATACAATTATCCCAATACTGAATTGCAGGTTCCATGTACCTGCAACCAATACCTTTGGTTCCATGTTCGATATTCAAAAATTACTTTAGTTCCTCTTGAGACTCCCATTTTGTAATTCTCCACGTGTTCTAATTTATAATTTGTTAATATTGATCAATATTATATTTTTTAAATTAGAGCTGATTTGTATATTAGTATAAAATGTCTTCACAAACTGCGCCAAATAGTTTAATATTGCGTTTTGTCATCACACCAGATTCATTTCACCCTAATACTTAACATGCTATTTCGTGTAGGCCTACATCATGATGTAAAACATGTCGGAGAAGTTTTTCTGTTTATTTCCAGTTTAGCAGCCACAAATTAACTTCATTATGCTGCTATCAAAGAAAAACATGCCGATCTACTCACGTGATTTTGCATTGTTTATTAGAATAACAAATTTCAAGTCTATGAAACTAAGTGTACTTGAAAAGAATCAAGCTTTTCAAACCATGATTCAAATCAAATTCTTCTTTTCCAACGCTCATAACATACATTGACAATTCAGAGTACTCGTTTTTATTATGTAATCCAATATTATGTTGTGATCTTTTCTTGATACCTCTATAAAATAATGAATGTTACGAAAATAACATTGCATGTTATGTATGCAACTTATTTGCCATTTTACATGCTTTTTCAATATCTTTCAACCTTTTTCAAGACAAAATACATATGCTTTGTGAATATGTTTTGCATGTTGGTTTAGAATAAGTAATGTAAAGAATAAGGTAAGAGATCATATTCATATAGCTTTCTGTATTGTCAATAACATTTAATCGGACGCTTCTAGGAGAGATTTATACATCATCCAAGTCGAACTATCAACTCCATATGAAAGTGGATAATGTGGAATTGATTAATGTTCTAATAAAGTGTTTGGTTTTAACTTCAATGAAAGTTAAAACAATCATACATGCTCTTAAATAAGTTGAAGAGCGCAATTCCACCGTACAATGCAAGATTATGCTAATTTATACATTCGAAACTGATATGTAATGAAACCATTATGTGGTTGTTTTCAATGTAAAATGAAATTTTCTAAATGTACGCTATACATTCTCAACTTTACTCGATCAAATTACCCACATTTGACAACTCATCGTAATATTCCATTGTCAGCTACGAGTAGTATTTTCGTGTATTTATTTATTTACATTCTTGTATCAAACAAGTTAGTTTCGATAGCATAAAATACAACGTAAATGTTTCTGCGTCATCGTTATCTATGCTATAAAGTTTATAAACTTCCTGGATAAAATGATAATTTTACGACTTATGAGTGTTGTCTAAGCCACTCATAGCAAAGCTGTTACCAGAGGACTAGTTACCATTCTCTTTCCCTTCCAATTATGCTCTTATAAAAAGCATAATATATTTCTTTGGAATTTTGACAAAATTTCTCGTTTTCTGGAAAGTTTTCACAGAATGTTTCCAAATTTTATATGAATTTCTCTGTAGTTTGATATAATTTACGTAAGCTTTTATTTACGTAATTTTTTACGTAGGGTATTGCTTAATCTGAAAACTGTAGCTGTTACAGTTCATTTCTACAGCATAAAGAATAGTTCCCAATTATACTTATATAATTATACTTATACTTATACCTTTTACTTAAGTTGCATTGCCTAATCAAAGTTGTAGGATGAGTAAACCCACTTGAGTGAACTTGAAATATAATTACACAATCATTCATGTTGTAAAAATATATTAATGACTATTGACATGGTAATTATTATAATCTGAATGTTGTAGTAATAATCCTTGACATGTTATTAGTTATCTTTTACCTCTAAAACTCAATTACTGTATTGATAAAAGTGTTCAAGATAATGTAATAGTAACTGATAAATCCGGAAGAATCAATTAGAGTTACTTCCAATCTGAAATAGCTGATGACGTTATACGCGTATATTGTCATGTATGGTACAGCCGCGGCATCATCTATCAATGTCAATAATATTGAAATAATCGATAATTATTTTTATATTTGATAAGGAATACTCTTTTCATAATAATTATACGATTTCTGACAGTATTATGTAATATGCAGATCATTAGTATTTAGTGGTATTTAATATTTTTTAATAGTGGATAGTGTAATATTTTTTAAAACAATTGGATTTTTCAAAATTATTTAGATTATAGATCACAAATAAATACGTGATAAATAATGAAATAAGTAATGACAAAGAAGATAGTAAATGATGCAACTTATTTTAGCTATGGTATACTACTCTTCATACCAATATTATTATCAATCACTCATCACTAGCGATTTAGTCAATGCTATAAAGGCAGATTATATTTTGATGGAGCGCCTTCGAATTTTATCTATTCTGGTGTTTTTTACATTTATAACTTGGCTTATCACCATTCCCTGAATATCTTTACTTAATATACTCATCACCTTCTACTTAATAGGCTACTATAGGTGGAATAATCATTCTTAATCACAAAAAATCCTAAGATAAATTTATTCTCATTCAATATTGGTGGTAGATTCTAATTACATTTGAATGCGAGAAAAACAGTAAGCGAAATTTGTTTTAGAGGAACTGACAAGAGAAGAGGATGTATTGGAATGGCTAGTGCAAAACAAATCGACCGGTGATGAGGAGGATGTCATTGAAGACGTCACTGCCAAAACGTTAGAAACACTAATCGGCTCAATAGATAACCTGGTTGTCCTTTTCTGTAAGTATTCAAATTTTGGTATTCCCTACTATTTTTTAATTTGTAATACTTTTCAACTCTCTTCCACATTAAGAGTCAGAATTGCTCTCATATTTGCGGTAACAGTAATATGAACCTTCAATTCATTTTACTTGATCTACGTATTGATTTACGTATCCAGTTCACTATGTGAATATATGTATTCAGAGGAAATCTTTTCTGGGTAATACGAGGGTAAGTCAATTATTATCCGCAATATAGGTGTATTTTTCTTGATGTGTGTTGGACTGTTTATTTGCATTGATGATGTATTCTTTGTTCATTTGTGCTTATATCTAGGCTAGTTTCAAACAGCTATTTCAATTCCATCATCACTGACATGCTGTTAATTAAGGCAGCTACACTAATCATTTGCACCAAATAAGAGTATAACGATTAGTGAGACCGTTTTTCGTGGTAGGAGAGTAAAGAAAATGTATTGAATTTCATTCATGAACACTCAGTTATGGTAAAACACTATTCCCGTATAGCACAGAAAGTTTTGATGAATTTCCCCTGATACACCTTCCGACCTCAGAAAACGGTTCACTGAGCGTTGGTGCAAATGACAAGTAGTGGAGCGGCCACATTTAACAACATGTCAGTGATGATGGAATAAAAAACGCAGTTTGAAACTAGCTTAGATATAAGCACAAATAAGATGGATAGATAGATAAATGCCTTTTTCGCCCCACTTGGATGTAATGAGCTGGTTCTCGTGCGTCATATGGAGGCCGAAAATGATTGTATTCTGACCAGGCCGGTAAAAGTTTTACGGCCTTAGGGCTGTAAAATAACCTTGAAGTCAGCTGATTCTGATTTGATGTGAACGTGTTTACAAAATGGTTTATGAAACGGAATCAGTTTATGCTTCTAGAATTGAATAAGTATTCTGCAATAAGATACTATCATTTTATTTGAATGAATAAAATACAGATAAGATATATTTTATAAACTATTCAAATTCGATTTTCAGAGTAGGATAGAACTTCTAACCTAAACTTCCGAAGTCAACAACAACAAGCATTGTTGACGTTGACATTCAGATTGGCCAAATTTCAAGTGTGCTAAAACAGCTGATCAAAAAACTTTTCATTATTTGTGTTTATTATTCAAGGATCAAAACATTTATAATAATATCATCTTATTGTCATTTGGAAGAATAAAAAGTATAAACTCAACCTCTCACATAATTGAACATAATCTTTTAGGTTATTATTTTAGACAAATCAGAATAAATTTCAATTTTTAGAATTTCAAAAGTGATGTGAGCGAAATTGAGGCAATAAGAGCCCCCTCGTCCACTTAACCCAAAGCAAAGCAAAGAATGCCTCATTAACGCAATTTAACAGTGTACAACATGTACAGAAATACATCTACATTGCGGATAATAATTGACTCAACCTCGTAAGTTTCTCCAAATACAGTTGTAAGCTCTTCCAGATGTTTCTTCTAATGTGGTGAGGATAGAATCATTATCAAAAGATATCCAGACCTGGTTTGTTGATACCATTGGAAATCTTTGCAAATTATATTATTACCATACATTCAATAAAATACTACGATAGATCTTGAGATCATACAAGTTTCATGACATGCAATTAATGAAGTTGTACAGTGTATAGCAATCTTATTGGGGACCTCAAAAATAAGTTATATCATGATAACTGAAAAAAGATCCCTGTTCTTTCTTTATCCCTCTAAAACATTTCCTGTAATATGATTTTGCAATTTTCAGAAAATGTTGTGGAAATCTAAAAGACATAACCTTATTTGGACTTTTAATGTTACCTACATTTGGGAGAGAAATAGTACAAGGTATTCTTAGTTTTTCTCTTCCGATCTGTGCTTCATTGTAGAAAAGAAAGAATAAAGAATTGTACGGTAATTAAAAATAGTTTTTCCTCCTCCTACTGTCTAAAGTGCTTACTTTACCCCCTGGAACATAATACCGTACTAAAGTGTCACTTTTTCACTCTCGGGACGAAAAAACAGAAAAACTCTCTAGGGCGTGAAAGTAACTCCATTTAAATAGCATGGGAAGCATCTCTATTTGAAAAACTTACATTTGAAATAGGTTAGAAGCTTTAAGCTCAGATGAGGAAACATAATAGAGGTATATCTGTCATTGAGTCAACTGAATTCAATACCTCATCCAGAAATTTGATCAAACTCATGAAATATATGTTTGTATGACAATTTATACATATTTTTTAAATATTTTATTCTATTCAAAATACTAGCCAACAAATATTTTTCATCTGCGATTCAAATCTGAAACGCGTGAAGTGGAGTCAGCCATTGTTGATAGTCGGCCAGCTGATAATTGTTACAGCGCAATCATCAGTGCCAACCAGTCGACCGGTTTTTAAGTTTTCAAATTTAGGTTATGTTGTGGAAGAAAACATTGTCACCAATAACGTTAGTTATTAAAATTATTTGATTTGCAGTTTCTATAAAAAAATGTAGGTGGAGGAAAAATGTTGTGTACATCACAAGTGAAAAATGCTTTTTCTCCCTCAGGGAAATTGTTACCCTCGGCTTCGCCTCGGGCTTCAAATTTCTCTCCTCAGTGAGAAAAAATGGTACTTTTCACTCTAGATATACAAATTACTATTTTGTATGATTGTTGCTACTGCTGCTGCAGAAATCAAGCATTCTTTAATATTTTTATCATTATATGTGATTTGTGGTTTTCCAGATGATAACGATGATGAGGACTCGATGCAAGTTCTTGGAGAGTTGGAGAAAATCGATGATGACTGTGATAAACATGGAATTCAGTTTGTGAAAATAGATGACGCCAAAGCTGCTAAAGAATTCGGAATTGATGATCTGCCTGCAATTGTCTATTTTGAGAAACAAATTCCAAACGTTTATGATGGTGAGTTCCTGTCAAATATGTTGTTTATCATTCATTCGTCTATTTACATCAAATTAAATACATCTCTGAGAGTCATCTCTCATTCATTGATATTAACGGAATATATCAATTTATACTCTTCTCAATATAGGCTGAATTCATTATCTTGAAAATAGATCATACATGGCTAAAATTATGCGTAATTTCATATAATAAATGAACATTTCATAGAGATACGAATCCTCTAGATACTTCCTTTCAACTCAGGCTTATGCCTATGAAGGGATTCCTCCTTTATCTTGAATGTAAACCTTTCTTTGTGCTCAAGTCTAAAAGAAATGAAGTGATTTCAATTTCATTTGATTCTAAAAGAGTATCATTCTATCAGCATTCCAATTTTGTGAACAATTTTCTTTCTATCATTGCTCCAGTGCAATGGAATTCTATGAATGAAATATATTTGTTTTTCATTCGCTGTTGTAAATTCTGAGATGACTTATATAAGGCAACCTGTTGCCTAAATTAACAGCTTTAAAATGTCGGTTTCGACTAACCTTTTCAGAAAATACTTATAAAGTATTGTTTTTAAAGGTGACATTGAAAACGAGGATGAGATTCTGGAGTGGCTTGTTGAGCAGCTGGAAAAGGACGAGATTGAAGACGTAACTGATGAGATGTTGGATCGACTGGTGAAAGAAGGAAAGACGCTCGCTGTACTATTCTGTAAGTGTTATTTTGTGAAGTATCAATCTTTATCAAAAATCGTTTATTCTATTCCAATTTTCATTATAAAGTTATCTCTGTAATTTTCTCTGATCTCTCAGATAATATGAATACATGTCAAGTCTTTTTTCCGTTAGGGCTGCTCTTGAATATAAACAAAAATAGAAATCCAAGTACCCTTTTTAAAATTGTTTACTCACATGTGAATTTTCTATTTTTATTTATATCAAGTTGTATTATTTGTACGCCATTTAAACCAACCGATGAAATGGGAGTTCATTAATTATTATTATTATTTATTTTTTTTCGAAGGGATGGATTCAAGGATCCAAAGGTTTAAAGAACCCAAACGTTAGCCGAAGCTTATTGTGTTCCCAAGTGGTATGTTGGTTATGCAAACCAATACCTGTGTCTTTTACAAGAACCATGAGTTTTTATCCCATTCATCACCTGGTTGCTTGTCGCAATCCAGTATGATATGCTTGGCAGTCTCTGCAGACTGATTTGTCCTTGTGACCTACGTGAGTTCCACTCTTGGCTATCTTTGAAGGTCCTTCCGCTGAGGAAGGGGTCGCCAAGTTGCCTCTTGCCTCTCTTGGCTCATCCTCTTGACCCACATGAATAAATGAATAAATGAATTTATTTCCTTCTTGAGAGACATAGTAAAAACACAAACAGAATCTTGGAAATTAACTGATCACGTTATCCAGTTATTGTGATCAGTGTGTAATACATAATATTAAATTTATAAAACAACAATAGTTTGAGTCTAGTCTAGCATAATAAACTTGAATAGTCGTCAGTACTACCTGCAGCGTGTAAACATCTTGTCTAATACACCGTGGATAATATGATCATTATTAGGATTTGCAATATTATAATCAGTTAATATCAACAAAGTAAACAAAGTAGGTAATATATAAACATAAGATAATAGAACAGAATAGGCATATAAACGGATAAGTTATCTCAATACAGTTCTCAAGGTCGATGTATCATTCAATTCAAATAGCCAATGTATGAGTTTTTTACAATATTTAGTGTAAGAAGCACATATTTTAATATTAAGTGGTAATTTATTAAATAAATAGGGCCCTATAAACAAACAAGAATTTCTAAAAATACATTTTTTAACTTTAGGGGTACGGTACAGAATCCTATCATTACTTCTCATATTGTAATACAGGTTTTCAATTCCACAATTTCCACTTATTAAATAAAACATTTTTAGAACCTTAAAAATATAAACATTTTGCCTGGAGTTTCACCCATCTCTGGTCTCTTGAGTTTTTTCTTTTTGCCCCTCCGAAAATTTGCAGGCTCAAAAGCCTCACATCTTTCAAGAAGTTTTACCTGAATTGCCGCCCTTCTTTGAGCAGTGGTGAGGTTTGGTCTCCACCCACAAACTCGTGACCTACGTGAGTTCCACTCCTGGCCTTTTTTTATGTTCTTCCGCTGAAGGAGGGGTCGCCAAATTGCCTCTAGGGCACTCGGTCACCCTCGACTCAGCCTCTCAACCTACATTTTACCTGGAGTTTCACCCATCTCTGGTCTCTTGAGTTTTTTTCTTTTTGCCCTTCCGAAACTTTGCAGGGTCTAAAGCCTCACCTCTCACAAAAAGTTTTGCCTGAATGGCCGCCCTTCTTTGAGCAGTGGCCTGAGAAGCTCATCCTACCTCTCTAGTTGGGATGATGTGATTGAGCTTACATCATACATGTCGTGATCAGTAGAAGCCTTCTCAATGTTAATAGCCTCTACATAAGAGTGCAACAGAATTTCCTGTGTTCCTGAAGCACCCAGATTTCAGATTAAGGAACCTGCCCTCATGGGGCAGATCCCGTGGGTTTGAAGGCATGGCCACTTCTGGAGTTGCCTTGGGGTTTAGTTTCTTCCACGAACAGCTAGGGAAGTGGAGTCAACCCAGAGCCCCGCATGTCTAGGCAAGGCAAAATACTACAGGAGGGCTCCTAGTATCCTGCAGGCACCGTTATAGACACCATATAAAAGCACCGCTCATCAGCACGGTCCACATAACACCTTCGGTTGGCCTAAGAAGAAGTAAGAATGAAGAATATGACCAAGGAAGGCCGACAGACAGAAAAAAAATAAAGAAAGGCACAAAGCTAAGTCAATGGAAAAAGTGCCATTCTAGAAATTAAACCTTCCAAACCATATTAAGAAGGAGGAGAAGGGTTTGGAAGACGGGCTTTGGAAAGGGGGTCCCTTTTAGTCGCCTCCTACGACAGGCAGGGATACTGTGGGTGTATTCTGGTTTTCACAGGGGGCAGTTCATTAAATAGAAGACATTTAAATTGCCACAACCTCTTATTAATAGAGAATTGAGAACTTAGCTATGATTGTTACACCATTATCAATATCTAGTAAACTGAACTATTAAAAATTAGCAGCAGGATATAAGTACTGCAGCTAAGGTCACGTAGTTGATAGTTGATTAAATTATCAAGGTTAAATTACGAGGCAGAATGTTTAAGTTTTCAGTTTACTAGAGATTGATAACTATAGTCTCTTAAATCCTCAATAAATAGGTACCTGTGACAATTTCGAGTTGTTTCATTTATAAATGTCACCACATCACAACATACTGTCATCACTGCAACACAGCAAATGGAATAGATGCTTGCTTGTCTCTGATATTCATTTCTTCAATTTCACTAATTATTTAATATTGTTATTCCATTCGAATCCTCTCTTTGTATCTGTAAATCAGTAAATTAAAACCGTGTATAATCAATCCACTGGACTACAGAAAGAGGTTTTAACACAAGTTTGTCACAAAAAGGTTTCAGACTGAATATTTGAGTTTCAATGTGCAAACATTAGTCTATTTGGTTGAGTAGCCTATGTTTCTCACACGTGATAGAGTATACTATTCCTACCTCCTTCACTTCACTTCACTTCACTTTATCTAAGATCGCAATAGGCCTATGAGTTATATTGACCAGTTCAATTTTCACTCCCAGCTCTATTTAATTACTGTTGAACGTGTAATTTACAGACGACAATAACGATCGCAAGTCACAACGTGTTCTTGACGAATTGGAAAATATCGATGATGAATGCGACTCCCTGGGAGTTGTCTTCGTGAAACTGGACAACACAGAGGAGGCCAAGAACTATGGCATTGAAAAGATACCCGCACTCATGTACTTTGAAAAAGGAATTCCCATGATTTATCCAGGTTAGTATCATACTCCATTATTGATTCAAGATGATAATTGTTTGTTCGTTCAATTTGAAAATATGTTGTCTGTAGTTGTTTGCAAAGAGCCTGTTGCCTTCTTCATTTCTTGAGTTCACTTGTCTCAAAATTGGATAAAATCACGGTATGTGGAAGTGTACCGTGGATATCATTAAAATATATGTGGATTAGATTGACTAAAAATTTGAAATAACTGAATAGAAACTAGCTTTTCTGCTTTTAAAATATAATGCCGCTCTACACTCTCGCCAAATGTGTTCAAATTATGACGAGCACGAGAGTGTGGATGTCTATTATGCCACCGTTCGCCTTCACTCCGCCTGTATAGATGTATACAGCGAGCCGCATGGCAAGCGACTTGGCGAGAGTGTGGCGTCAGCTTAAGGGATGTTCAAAAATATGTGTTTTCATAGCGATAACGGACAAACTGTCCAAACACAGAATGAAATGGATAGATCTTAACTTCACATGGGTCTTATTCAGTTATTAATGTTTATTTCACCGATGAATACAAATACAGTCGATTATACTACAATTAGTGTTTTCCAGGTAACTTGGAAGAGGAAGAGAAAGTGCTCAAGTGGTTGGAGCACCAACAGCATAATGATGAAATCGAGGATGTCACTGATGAAATGTTGGACATGATTATTGGAAAGATGCCTCACGTAGCTGCTCTATTCTGTAAGCGTTTTTGTTCTTCTGATAAATATATCTGGATAAAATTCTGTTTCGACATAGTTCCAATACTGAAACATTATCAAGATTGTGAAATAGCATATTGAAAGAGTTTTGATAAGCAAGATTGCAGTTTTGAAAAAAATAGTATCATCTATTATTATTATTATTAATATTATTTATCAAAACTCTTCAATTTCTACTTTGTAGATCTCCTGACGTTTTTCAGAATGTATCAGACTATGCAATAATAAAACATAAAAACGAATAGTAATAATCAAAACAGAAAAATCACACAAAATAAAACATAAATAATAGTAATAAAAATTGTTGTATCTGGAGAAATTTTTCAATAGGTTTCTTTTGTTAGCCTATTCATATTTAGTAATATGTCAATTATTAGTAATTTTTAGTAATATTGTATTTTTTTTTGTTTTTAGAATAGAATTATAATTATATTTATTTTTAGTTTTATGAAATAGCACAACTCGCATCCGCGCTCAGATTCTTACTTTGCGGATGCTAATTATTCCATAAAATGTAATTTATATTTATGTTTGTGAACTGTATTTTGAATAGAAATAAATTTGATTTGATTTGATGTAGAACACTTTTGTAGAGTTATTGTCTGTAATTTATATATTATCAGTATGATATTATGAGATGAAATGAAATGGAATTTTCAATGGCGAAGAAAAACATTATACTATCACTATTGCAAAAAGAAAGAAATACATTTGACACTTGGAACATATCTTAGTGTGAACGTTTACTGTATATAAACTCATAATAAAACGTTTATTATAAAATGAAATGCCAATGAGTGTGAGCCCATCTCGAGGTACTAGACCTGCATGATATTTTATGCTGAATGACAATGAAGAAGTTGATTGCTGTTTGAAAGCCAGAATTTTTAGAGGGCTCACTGGAAATTTATTAAATAGAGATATCTGTATTATTTTATCGAAAAGATTCAGATAAAAAATCTTTGTATTATTGAGGAATTATTGAAATAAAAAGACGAATGGCTAGTATCTTAACAGGTTTGAATTGAACCAGGATGATAAAGAAACAAACTGGATTCAAAATACCAGAGTAAACATCACTATTCATTGCATTTATCAACATCTCACTATCCAGCTCTACAAGTAATTCTTCGTTCTTATCAATCTCATTTCTGTTTCAGACGACAGAGACCAGAAAAAAAGTCAAAAGGTTTTAGCAGAGCTTGAAAACATTGATGATGAGTGCGATCAAAATGATATAGCTTTTGTCAAAATAGACAACGATGAAGAAGCTAAGGAATACGGAATTGACAGCTTGCCAGCTCTAGTCTATTTTGAAAAACGCATACCACATATTTATGAGGGTGAGCTGATATTGTATTTTATAATTCTCCTGAACTCACTAATATTTCAGTTAGATGGAAAATCTAAATCACTCCAACATCCAACTATAATTAATATTGAACGACATAAATATTAAGTGTAAAGTATATTAAAAACTCTTAAGATGACTTAGCCTGTAAAATAATGCTCAATGTTCTCAATTCTAAACATATTTAAGTTGTTTGAAATTAAATACGATTAAAGCAATTTATTTTCATGTGACATTTTCGATCCATCGCAAATTTAGCACTTGCGACGCGAATGTAAAAACTTGTCATTAAGCTCTCTTTTCAGTTCAATTAATTCTCTTACTAGTCCAATTAACTCTCTTGATTTTCACTTGAAATATCGACATGGGTTCAATTGCTCATCTGTAAGAGTATTTTTCACTTACATACAGAAGCGCTTGCAAGTCATAAATTGAAGAACTCCAATTTACAAGATGGAGTTCAATTACAGCATTCTGTTATCAAGTGAGAATTACAATCGAATTAGATTATTCATTTATTAGGCGGAGTTGTAATTGAAAATAACATTTTTTAGCTACTGCGATTAGTTGACTATTATTTTTTAATCATGATAATTATATTTTTCTTTCGAAGGTGATCTGATGAAAGAAGAAGAACTTCTAAGTTGGCTGATTCACCAGAAGAGGCACAGTGAAATCGCTGACGTCACTGATGAAATCAAGGACAAATTATTGGAAACTGTTCCTTATCTAGTTGTACTCTTCTGTAAGTTATGGGAGTATTTGATAAGTAGCAAATGTCCATGAAATAGGCTGATACATTTCTTTCCCTTTTCTTAGTTAACCTAGAATGCTTAACATAGGGAACATAATATTGTGAATAATTATGATTAGTAAAACCCAGTATAATGTATGTTATGTAACCGTCTTATTGTTACATCATGCTACATTCAGACATCTTGTAATGAATAGCCTGTATTTTTTGATGTTGGAATGAAAAGATAAATGCACTGAATATAATAAAATTATACATTTAAATTATGTATAACAACACATATCATCATTCTATTCTCCACTACTCCATAGAATTTTAAACATGAGTATACAAATTGAGGGATAGACAATTGTACAATAGTTAATTGAGCGGAAAACTAATTTCAATCAATCTATTTGAACGAACGTTGAAGACAGTTTGCAACTTTTTCTATTTTAGATTTTATAAGATTCATTACCATAAAATAAAATAATCATTTTCACATTGAATAAAACATCATATCGAACTCATAATGTTAAGAATACTCACAATTTCATCCTCATTCTAGTTTATAAGTTGAAAAGTTTGTATTGCTCTTGTAAAATGAACCACCAAATTAATAATTTGATCATCAAGTATATTTCTTGTGCTTCGAGTATTCATATCTTCTAATGGAAATCTAAGTAATTCAAATTAACCAATATGCTTATGTCCACCATCTTCCATTGCCCTGTTGAATCGGAATGAATTGTTAATGAATAAAACGGCTGTGATAGATATTTAGAGAGATACTCTTTTATTTTTGAGAACACTTTTATTTTTGATGGAATCTTTCTCATTATGCAATTAATGAATATTTGTCTTATTTTCTGACCAAACACGTGATTTTTATACAAGTGCTTCTATAACCTCATTCGAACATTTTTTTATTAAGATTAGGGAGATAAACAGTTTTGGGTTTATATTGTTGATTCTCTCCCAAATCATTAATATGATATTGTGATTGTGGAATGGAATAAATAAATATTGCATATCGAAACTCATATACTCTTCTATTTCTTACTGGATTCTCTCTATTATTTCAGATGATAAAGAAGATAAACAGGATATTAGAGTTTTGAACGAACTTGAAAATATTGACGATGAATTGGATAAAGAAGGAATTGTGATTGTCCGTCTTGACAATAAGCAAGAAGCCAAAGAGTATGGAATCGACCATCTTCCAACATTGGTGTACTTCGAGGACAAAATTCCTGCAATCTATGAAGGTAAACAAAATTCTCATATTGAATATTCTCAAATTCTGGTTCAGTTCATTCTTTATTCATTGACGAATAATCACTCGTGAACTAATAAACTACAATTTTACATAACGATTATGAATTTACCGAGGGTACAGGCTTATTTTCATTGCAATTAATCAATTAATTCGAATTCAATTATAATTAAAAAATATTCAATCTGGAATTTACAATTTACGTAACAATAAAAGCCCAACCAAACAGCGCTTTCTCTTTTAATCGCATGCACGATTCATGAATGAAAGGTCGCGGGTACGAGAGACTCTTTTTTTCGGGAAATGTTCAGCTCTAATAAGGATTATCCACGTAATTATTAAAAAATAATGAATAATTTAAAAAATATATGTATCCTGGACATAAGGTGATAGCATTTTACAACAACATTTTTCCCAGTGCAAATCTCGGGTTACTTCCTAGTCCTTGAATAAATTACGTGTGATATATTCTCATTTTGTATAATGGAAGTTGAATAAGCCTGAGTTAGCTTTAGGCTGTTTAAGTAGTAGGTCTATGCAGTAATATTGTTTTTTCTACTGTTGTTTTAATATAAATTGTATATTTATATGAATAAATAAATAATTGTTACTATCATGACATAATATATCACTATTGCTGCCATGTAATTTTAATTTTCCAATAATAGTTTTTAGAATCTAGCTCCACATTTCCTTTGAGATTAGCCTTTTTTTTCTTCATAGAATCTACAACTAAAGCGTGGTGAATAAAATTGTTTGATTCGCAGCATCTTTTTCATCTTATAATTCTTGATTTCAGGTGATCTTCTGAATGAAGAAGAAGTTTTGGAATGGCTATTGGAACAAAAGAACACAGCAACAATTGAAGAAGTTACTGACGAAATTCTCAAAGAACTCATCAATGAGCATGAGTATGTAGTTGTATATTTCAGTGAGTATCCCTGCGGCTAGTATTATTTTTTCAATGAATCAGTCTAATCGTGATTTTTTGCTAGTATACTCTGAGAGTTTCTACTTTGTCAATTTAATATTATTTTCTTAACCCATTATTTATTTTTATATCATAACAAATTATGTAGTTCGCTAATGATTTTCCTCCTCTAATTGAGCAATCTTTCAAAAATTAATGATTATTAGAAATGGTTTCAATATTTTTTTAAAACTTGTGTTAAAATATAAGTGTGTACTTTTTTATCTTGAAAATAAATTAAGCTAACTTTGATTATTGTGTAGGCATTTTATTGCATGTATCTATATTTTGGTGATAAATCCAATATTAATGCGTCTGTAACACGAGTGACATGAATTTTTTTCTAATATCCTGAAACTACATTTCTACTGTGTTTTAAACATTTCTGCATTGGTAGTAGATACTAGCTTATTGAGCATTGCATAACTTCTAATCTACCGATAACCAACATCCTGTTCACCTTTAACATTGAAATAATTGCTTTAAAACGATTATCAAAACTGAATCTTGACCTATGAACATCAAGTACGCTAGGGTGTACGATTAAAATATCCATGAACAATCTGCATGTGGTTAGTCAATTTGTTTCGGAAAATATTTTTAATTATTACTAATTAATATGTCCAATATTTCTTTGTTTAGAGTTTGTTTTGATTAAATATACTATTTGATTCAAAGTTATGAGTTGCATATGATCAAATTTATATTTCCTTTCCTTTTTTATTCGTATAAGAACCCAAATAACTAGTAGCTCTGTGAACAGTAGACCTCGCGCAGTTATAAATCGCAGCCTCCTCTTATACTGTCCATCAGAGTAAATCCTGTCTGTATGTCGAGTCGGCGAGATATCGGTGTGAAAACGGCTAATGGCTGTTGGGGTTGGTGTATCAAAAATCCTAACATCAAAAGCTAATCTCCTTCAAGACATACTGGCAACAGGACAGCCCGAGTTTAAAGCAGAGAAAGTTCGAGAGACAATACTATGTTGTTTTAATTATTAATTGCATGCGTTATTGCACGCAATCAATAGTTCATTTAATAGTGCATAAAAATTGCATTCAATGAGGCATGCAATTTATAGTCTACACAGCAGCAGATTTTTTACCAAGTTACATTGAGATATTAAATTGCATGCGTCATGGCATGCAATTTATAATCAACTCGACAGCTGATTTATGATGAATAATATTCTGTAGTCTGATTTTCACTCTAATATTGGCGTATGAAGGAGGCTCCTTTTTCCTTTTATATTATCCTTGAAATGCTAAATTTCCAAAAACCTTGTATATACGTCGACGCGCAATTTAAAAAGGAACATACCTGTCAAATTTCATGAAAATTTATTACCGCGTTTCGCCGTAAATGCGCAACATATAAACATTTAAACATTAAGAGAAATGCCAAACCGTTGACTTGAATCTTAGACCTCACTTCGCTCGGTCAATTATACTTAGTTTTTTATTCACAGTACATCATCAACTTACTCCAGGATTGTTTATGTTGAAAAACAAATAAACACATAAATTTATAAGGATTGTTTATCTTAACTTGTTTTTGCTTTGGCTGATGCCCACATGAGCTCTAGGCTTGTGCGTGGGCAATTAAACACATTATTATGAAATATGAGTGGACTTACAGCTTGAGTTGGGAGCCATCTAAGCTTAACCATCAAGAAGTGATTTTGAAATAGATTGTCTGAATTTCTGAATAGATTGATTTATCGCCTCAATCACAATTGAGTTCAAAATCATTCCAAGCAATGTATGCCTGTGGAGTTTTCTCCCCATTGTTTTCGTTGAAAGAAAAACTTTCAACATTAAAGATGCTCTTTAAATTCATGTTCAGTTTCAACTCTTATTTTTTCAATCTATTCTTCTCTCGTCAAGTTGCTATATTCTTCATAGATAATCGTGTGTTTTTATAAAAACGTGTTTTACAATGAAAACAAAATCTATCTATCGAACCCGAATCGAACCTATGATAAATTTCAGCCAAAAAACTTCAAATTTCAGGTGGAAGATGTGAAGAAGGTCAGAAATGCGATGATATTCTGGAGGAACTGGAAAATATCGATGATGAGCTGGATGAGTCAGGAATCATTTTTGTGACGACAGAAGACACTTCTCTGGCCAAGAAGCATGGCATCAAAACATTCCCAACTATTGTTCTATTCAGAAACAAGGAACCCGTTCTCTACAAAGGTATTAAATTGTTAATTCCATTTCCAACACTCAAAAGTTTCATATTTTGCTGAAATTATTACCAATTAACTATATGTTTGAGAATTGTGATGATAACATCATAATATAGCTCTGCTCTATAAATTAAATATCGTTCTCTTCTAATCTTATTAGTTATACTGAAACGTTGTGAATATTTAATGAAGTCCGATATTAATTTTTAATTTATTATTCATTGATTCTATGTATATTATTTTATTCCCTATCAACTCCATGCATTATCGATAACGTTTTTCTCATTTTTAAAAATTGAATCATTCTTCGATTTCAATCAGTTTATCGATATTGAACACATATTTGTGATGGAAATATTTTGCAGGTGATGTCGAAGATGAAGATGAAGTGCTGTCTTGGCTGACAGACGAAGACACTTTGGAAATTCCTGGCCGGATCGAAGAGGTCAACATCCGAATGTTGGAAAATATCTTATCGGAGAATGAGAATGTCGTCGTTTTCTTCTGTAAGTTTTCATTTCAATCACACAATTTTATTTAATTTTTTGTCACACATATTCCCTCTTTGTAATAGTCTATACAATCGTGAAACGTTAGATATTAAGAATGTAGTAATTTTCTTTTGTTAGTGCAAATCATTACAAATCATATTATGTTACAAGTAGTCTAAATATTAATCTATTCTATCCTATGTCACATGTATTTCCTATTTGTAGAATCATGTATCATCATGACTGTATAGTTTGATTTTTTTAAATTTGTGTTAAAGTACATTTGAGACCTGTGGTCTGGTTTCCTTTGCTGAAATAGTCGCCAGTTCAAATATACTATTAAACAAATTTAATAAATTCCATACTGTAATAATATTATTTGAATCATTATCAGTAATCATTTTTGGCGAAGAAAATATTTTAATTGATTGAGTATTAGAACTCGTTGACTGTTGCCTTGGATTATCTCGTGCTGTCTGTTTTGTCTTTTGTATGATTGATTAGTGTCTTGATCATCCGTGTGAACTTAATTATTCTATTAATGGATGATTATACTCTTAATGAATTCTATGTGATGGATGCATGTGCTTTGATATCGTTCCAATTCGAACAATTTTTGAAACAACAGATAAAGAGGACGACAAGAAGAGTTTGAAGATAATCAGCGAACTGGAGAACATCGATGATGAATGTGAAGAGAAGGACATTGATTTCGTGAAGACTTCCGATGAGGGTGTTGACAAGGAATACGATCTTCCTTCGCTCCCTTGTCTGGTTTTCTACAGAAACAAATTCCGAAAAATCTACAGCGGTGAGTTGTTCACTGTAATATTTTCTCTACAATAGAAATATTGGATTCATTGAATTTATTTCTATTAGAGATTATTTTGGCGAGTAGGCCTATCGAGAATGAAAATTTGTGTTTTTGTAAAGGAATGTCGAAGCACAGGAAATATTTTGAGTGTTGCAGGCTTGAGAATTGAGTTGAAAATCTTTGCTTTTGTTATAATATACTGAAACCTACAATAGTTTCGTTTTGTTATTGAACCGTTCTGTATTATGCTGCATTCGTACTCACTCATATGCAATACATAGCGCATTTCTCTGATTCTCATTTTTGAGTCTCATGCTTTAGATACTGTTTTTAATTAAAAGTAGGTGAAATATATATTACCAAATTACAACAACTCTTTTATCTCTGATCCTTCTATACTCGTTTAAAGTGGACAATATTAATTAATTAAAAATGCATTACATGAAAGAAGAATAATACATCTCAAAGAGGTCTACAGCTTCACTCCAAAACAAACCTCATTCACTTCAAAAGTACGATACAAATGTTGTTCTTCAGAAATAAGAATTTAATATAAGAATTGAAACAAAACTGAATTAAGAAAACAGAATAAAAGTGAAAAGCAAAACAAAGAAGATATTGAATGGTCTACAAGATTATGTAACAGTTAAAATTGAAGAGCTTGTAATCATTTCAAATAGAATTTGCGCAAATTATCACTGAGTGGATCAATATTCGGATTTAAACAGCTATTTTAAAGGTCTTTGAAGGAAACAATAAAATATGATTCACGGTTCTACATCTATCTACTGAAAATAATAACATAAATAATATTTTAATCAATACTACTGTTTGTTATTGAAATAAAGCAAGTCCTGAAAATGTTTGTGATTTAGAGTTGCTCTGTTTTGTCTCAGTAGCTCTCATATAGGTAGTCATTACATTTCTCAAATAACTTGAAGAACGTCGCAATCTTTAACTACACTTAGTTGTTCAAATTTCTAATTTATGTCATGCTTACGCAAATTCAATACATTTTTTGAAACCCTGATTCCTTGAAAACTCTTTACGAAATATGGTCTTCAATATATTTTTTGAAATAAGTTGCGATTATGTGTACTATGAGTATTCAATTATGAGTTTTATATTCATTTGTACCATTGTTTTTAGGAGATTTAATGCAAGAAGAGGCGATCCTGGAATGGGTGCTCGAACTTCATGAGTCTGAACCAGATGTGATTGAGAGTGTGGATCGCAAAACACTTCAGGTTCTAATAAATGACGTTGAACATCTTGCAGTATTTTTCTGTAAGTAAACAAATTAAATTTATAGAATGTTCATACTACTGTTAGAGACCGCTGTATCTATTTTTCAATATCTCACTTTTGTAGTGCTATTCGATGGACCGGATAGTGATACTGATATGTGGCAATCCAGCTCTATTCTTCTATGGTAAACTCGCTTATATGAGGATTATCTATGTGGTCAATCATCGCTTGAATGTGTAAATTTTGTTCGTTTATCCGTTATTTCTAATAGATTACGTTTATTTTGAACCCACCAGATGATGACAAATGTGAATCATGTCCTGAAATTCTTGAAGAACTGGAAACAATCGATGATGACACTGATGATCATGGCATTCAATTTGTCAAATCCAAGGACTCCAAGCTTGCATCTGAAATCGGAATTTTCAGTTTCCCAGCGCTTGTCTATTATGAAACAGGTGTACCAATCATGTATGACGGTAAGTACTAATTTTATTATTAAACTAGTTTTGACTATCGTTATCATGTTGCAGTTCTAAGCTGATTGATCTAGAAAATAGATCTGATATTGGGATTTTATTAAAATTTCAATAGTAGAACTTTCTCAAAAGATTTGATCCTCATGATCCATGCGATGGATATTATTGAAGCTTGAATGGAGCTTATGAGTTGTAAGTGATCAAATTAATAGAAGTTTGATATCTATTTAAAATTCTCTTGTGTCTTTGTTAGTTATTTTCAATTCTCACAATTTAATAATTTATATGTTTCAAAACTCATCTCATTACAAATAGAAGGGGAATCAGTAAACCATTTTTCCAGTATTTTTGTAAACGATTTTTTTATTGAGCCGTCTTTTGAAATCTCAATAAAAAAGAATGTTATTTTGCAATATTACACCCGCCACCTGAATTATTACAAATCTATACTTATGATATATCCCAAATATTTCATTAATAGTTCAACTACTATTGGTATACTCTAACTCTCTGAAATGTTTCTCATAAATTTCAGAACATGGACCTGTTTTCAGAAGCCATTAAACTCCTTGTATTATAGGATTAAGTGTTACTCATTAGACAAGTGAAATATATTAATTGACTTGATGTTGAAAATTGTAGGTTATTGAATAGACTGCTTATCACTGGTCTTCTAAATTTCCAAGAACCGGCCTTAGGCCATGAAAGCTTGAGTTGCGGTATAATTATTCATATTGTGTTTCATGTCATCATTCATTTACACCTGTTATCTTTTATCACTCTCCTGTAAGTTTGTGGCTTGTGTTACAACTTCGGATGTGCTGAGTTACAGATATACAGCAAGAGCCGTTCATTAAAGTATATGGTAAAGTATATCGCGTGTATGGTATTGTAGGTATCTATTGTAATTAATTACATCACATCTAATACGGTAACTGTTTTTTCTTCGACTCTTCATTGTATGAGAGTTATCCAGGTCATAATCAGAAATAATATGGTAACTTTTATTATTGTTCGTTGTTTTTTTTTAAGTTTATTTGATTCTTTTCAAGCTGTATATAATTTGTAGGTGAAACTATGAGTTTCCAAGTTGGTAACAGTCTATTAATTTCATGATTTAGTAATCGATCTGATCATGAAATTGATGATGCTTCATTTATGTAATATTACTTTGACTTACATTTATGTTTATAATTAAGTCGCCAGAAATTGTTCTCACTATTTACTCAACATAATTATCATGTTCATAGGCAACCTAAGGAAAGAGGAAAAAGTTCTGGAATGGCTCATTGAGCAAAAAAGTAAGAATATTTGTTTTTGAATAATTATTGTAACTGAGTTTAAGTTTCTGTTTTTGAGCTCTTTCTCCTCTGAAACTTGTGTCTCAATCTTAGCATCATTTATGTGAAAATCTTCCTTTTAGAATTAGGTGGAAAAGTGATATTAAATGTACAAAAAATATGTTATGAAAATATTATACCTTAATCGTTAGCTTTAGTTTTGATTTTCAAAAAACACTAGAAGGAAATGTTCTTGGAAATTCGAAAAATGTATTGTTATGATAAGGATTTCAGTGTAAATTGTTCAAAATTGATTTTTTAATTTAAAATAGTTTTACTAGAGTCGTCCTTTTCAAAGTAGTGCAACATTGCAGTGTATAAATAATATTATATAAATATAATTGCAGTTAAAGAGTGAAATGATTGTATTGAAGGACGTTGAGAATAATGTTTTCTCCTATTTCTATTCTCAAAAATTAATACAATGTATCCATTAGCCAACTCATTTTGGGGTCAATTGTATTATTAAAATTATCTACCTTTTGATTCTAATATTAATGCTCTAAACAAAGCAGACATGTGACAACATAATTACATGTAAAAATAATTATGTGACAAGACTAGCATGTTAAAGAAAACATAAACATATTGTGTTTTTATCTCATCAGATATTTGGTTAATACATCCTATTCTATGATTCCATTGAGAAACCAATTTTTGAAGTGTAGTAGGATTGTTTAGTGGAGATTTTCATTAAAAATAATCACTTTTCCACCCATATAATAAATCGAAAATATATTGTAAAATCATCGTTCTGTAGAATTATTCTCGTATTAATCTTAATCAACCTTGTAATTCATTAATTTGTTTTTGTTTGTTGTTTCTCCATTGGAGCCGCATGGTTTAAAAAATTTAAATATTTAATTCATTTAAAAAAATATCAATGTCATAGTTAGGCTACTATCATTATTTGTGTAAAATATTATCCGAAAAACATTGACGGAGTATTTTAGTCTTGTACCATGCATTTAAACATAATTCATCATTTTTTCTAATGAAATTGAGCCTAACTTTCCTCAAAATCTCAAATAACATATTAATCAATCTACAATAAATGCCATTTAAAAACTCATTAAATCAGACTAGAGTTCTAAACATCAAATAAAGAGGCTTCGTAGAATTGACATAGTTGTTCATTTCATTAGATTAATACCAGAAGTGTAAAACTATATTTAAAGGAACTTATCATGTCATTCAGATCCTTTGTCAATTCTTCTCAACTTTCTGATGCATCATTATTTTTTGAAGCTAAAAAATAAACGTTTTAGTCCAGCCGCAAATGTCATTCCATGGTCATTTTTGAGTAACAGCCGTGAAAGATGTCTCAATCTCTTCGTTAGGTCTAGCAGTTGTAAAATATGGACTTACAGCCTCCAACTAGATGTCACTTGAAGCTTTGGAAATATTCTACAACTCTGTGCCAATAATAATAGTGTTTGTCCACTGCAAATACATATACAGGGTGGAAAGTAAAATACTGTCCCCGAAAAATGTATGTTTCAAGTTTTTGAAGTTGAATAAATAATGGAAAGTGGTCGAAATGAGATGATTCTCTCGAACATTATTGTTTGGTTAATTCTAAACACTTTGGTGGTGAAACCAATCCGATATCTGTCACAATAACTGAATAACAAGCAATATACAAATTTCTGTCAATAATGACCGCCATCTTGTATTTTTCAATGATGTCGAATATTTTCGTTGTTTCCATCATCAATATCCTCATTCGTCTTGTTGTAACGAAGATATTGAGACCATTTGCAAGTCTCTATCTTGAAGTAGTAATGAAAAATCGATTTTATAGTTCTAGCTTGTTACCTCATGCCTATGGAAAAATTCACTAGAAATCATGCAGGGTTTTCTTTGGAGGGCGTTGGAGAACTCATTTTCTGCCGTACAGCGCATGAAGATATATCGTTCCAAAGTTGAAAAAACGCTCTAAATTTCATAGGTTTAAAATTTCTCTGTATTTCTTGCACAAAAAAGTTATAATGGAATGAAATTTGAACAAATTTAGAAAAAAAGTTTTTTGGGGCTTTTGAAGGTTATAACTAAGAAAATATGCGTTTTAGAGGAAAATTTTATAGAACAAAAATTGTAGATGAAGATTTTAAAATATTTTCGTCTGAAAAAACGGTTGAATATCTTGAACGGTTATTAAAATACAAGCGATATAGCAAAATCCTGAAAATTTTGGCGGCCATCTTGTTTCCGAGGTGTTTGCCTGTGATCTCGACTTATCATCATCACGATCCTTATTATGCTAGACGAAGAGATTGAGACATCTTTCACGGCTGTTACTCAAAAATGACCATGGAGTGCCTTATTCATGACATTTACGCCCGGACTATTTTGAGAGTTATTTTGTTTTTAAAATCTAGTTGAGTTGAAGCATTTACATGAAGGAAAAGAAAAATAAGAAGTTCATTATAATGACAAACAAGTTTGACTATAGGCTAGACATTTTTTTAGATGTAGTTTCATGTAAGAAGTAATCGAATGCAACTAATTACTCATCACATTTATAGTGAAATCTTTGAATTTCTCTAAAAAATAGGAGTTCTGTCCTCATTGAATTAGTTGTCAAGTGAGAATCAACCTCAATTACTCACAAAAATAAAAAATCTTTTCAATTCACAATAATTATTATGTTTAGCCAATATGAAAAGGTCGAAAAAATATATGTTTATGGAAACAGAGTTGTAGGTCAACTATTGCAACACAAATAAATTGGTTAGGACAGATTAGAAGCCTGCAAAGATAACTATTATCATACTTTCAACTCTCTCAAATGTTATTTGAAATTCAAAACACTCTTATAACTTTACACAATTTGAAAATATTGACATTCTAATTGGTTTATTTTCAGAAATAGTTTCATTTAGTTACAATTTCCCTTTTTCTTTCAATGTCAAAACTTGTTATAGATAACCATTTTAGAGAAATAGTTGTTTATCAATAATTTTATAACGATCTTCGATAGTAATTATGATTATTGAAGTCGTATTTGCAAAAACATATCTGATTGTATA